>NC_092131.1:11246085-11546085 GCF_043159975.1 Macaca nemestrina | reverse complement strand
CCGTTCCTGTGGTTACAACTCCCATTTATGTCTCATCATCCCAGATCTTGTCCCTGAATACCACACTTGTCTATCTAATTGCCTACCGGATGTCCCCATGTGACGTCCAATTTACATCTCAACCTTAACAATTGCAAATTTGAACTCCTGATCTTCTCCACCCCCCACAAAAAAACTGCTTTATCTTCATTCTGTCACCTTCATTTCAGCTGATGACAACTTCATACTTCCAGGTGTTCAGTGCAAAAACCTTGGCATTGTCCAGTTTCTCCTTTCTCCCACCCAGATCCAACTGAAAATCATGGTGTTACTACCTTCAAAACACCTCTAGGATTTGATCACTTCTCACCACCTGCACTGTTACTCTCCCCAGCTGTCACTCGTCAGCATGTTTATTTAGTGTGTGTGTTGTTTATCAACTCCTTCCTCCCGCTAGGCTTATACGCACACTGAGAGCAGGGGTTTTTGCCTGCTGTATTCACTGCTTTGTCCTAAATACCTAGAACAGTGCCTGGCACATAGTACATTCTCAGTAAATACTTGTTCAGCAAAAAAAAAATGACTGGAGGAACCAGTGAATTATACCCCAGTGTGAATAACTCCATGTGAGTGACATGACAGACTATCACAGCTAGAAGAGCCTCTTGAGGACATCGTGTCTTCCTTCGGTGAGGAAAGTCAGGCTCAGAGACATGAACTGACTCTGCCGAGGTTACACAGCCAAATATGCTCTTCCAGGACTAATTCTCTGCTACACGATAGCTTTTGTTGGTATCTGTGAGGCTTTGCGCAGTTGAAGCAATCTCAGGTGTCACCCAGTAATAACAATCATGATGGTGACAGCTAACATTTGCCACGTGCTTACGATAAGTCAGGAACCCTGCTAAGCACTGGGTGTATATCAACCTATCCAAGTTGTGGAAGAATGTTTAGACTCTGAAGATCATCTGGAGCCCCATAAATCCCACAGTGTAGGCAGCTGCTCACTCTGCGGATAGTGTTCTGTGGGTCCCCGAGTTGGCTGTGGCCGGTTTTGCGGGCAGGAGGCCACAAAGCCATGAGCACAGGATGGGATCTACCCCTTGTGGGACCAGAGAGGGCTGGGAGACACAGTCTTCCCTATGGAAAGAGACAGAGCTTTCTATCCCTCTCCCGGTGAAACTCAGCATGGGACCATGGGAGGCAGGTCTGCTGCGTGGCTGTGAACGTGAGCTACGGGGGGCATGCAGACCAAAGTTCATAGTGTACACTGTGCCCACCAGCTCTAGCTCCTCCAGCAAGCGTAGGAGGCCAGTCAGCTGCATGGCTGTGAGCACGGCCTCTGGGGCCCATGCAGACCAAGGTTCCTAGCGTAGCACTGTAAACACCACCTAGGTCTTCTCCGACAAGCTGATTAACTTCTCTCAGCCTGGCTTTGTCCTTCACTGAGCAGGGACAGGTGCAGCAGAAGAGAGCAGAAAGAAGCACAGGCTGTCAATCAGGCTCTCAAATCAGACTGCCTGGGTTTGAATCCAGGCTCTACTGACCAGCTGTGTGACCTCAGACAGGTGACTCCGGGTCTCAGCACTCAATTTTCTCATTGGCCAAGTGGAGATGACAATGGCCCCCACCTTGAATGACTGCTAGGAATATTAAATGAGAAAATACTTAAATGTGAAACACTTAGAATGGCACCTGGAACACAGAGACCATTAATACCATTTAACAAATGTAGTTGTTATCCTTATTTATTACTCATGCTTTCCTTTTTCTTTTATCTTTTTTTCTCTCTCTCTGTTTTTTTTGTTGTTGTTGTTGTGGTTGTTGTTGTTGAGACAGGGTCTCAGTCTGTCGGCCCAGGCTAAAGTGTGGTGACACAATCATGGCTCGCTGCAGCCTCGACCTTCCAAGCTCAAACGATCCTCCCACCTCAGCCTCTTGAGTTGCTGGGACCACAGGTGTGCACCACCATGCCCAGCTAATTTTTGTATTTTTTTGTAAAGACAGGATTTCACCATGTTGCCCAGGCTGGCCTTGAACTCTTGGGTTCATCTGATCCACCTGCCTTGGCCTCCCAAAGTACTGAGATTACAGGTGTGAGTCACCACACCCGGCCAGCACTCATGTTTTTCAGGCCCATAAGAGGAACCTCCTAGCACTGCCCCCATCCCTTCCACCACACTGGTCCCAGCCACAACAGGTCAGCTTCCTTTGCTGTTCCCGGGCTTCCCTCAGTTCTGTTTCAAGCCATGACCTCTGCCTCCATGTCTGCAGCCCCATGAGGCTGGGGCTACTCTGTCCTGCATATCTCCAGTGCCTGGCAAGGGGCTGGTGTGAAGTAGCTGCTCATTAAATGCCGTTAAAACCCTAATAGTAATAATAATAATAATGGTACACTTGTTACTAAGACTAATGACTACCTTCCAAAGTCTTTCCTCTATGCCAGGTACAGAGCTAAGCACCCTGTAGATCCTAACAACAGCCCTCCCATGATCCCACAAGAGAGACACGATTCTTTCCAATATTTAAAAAGGAAAGTGAAAGTCCATGGGTCTAAGTAGCTCACACTGAGTGATTGTACCAGGATTTGGACTCAGGCACCATCCCTTAAACCAGAGGTCAGCAAACTTTTTCTCTGCAGGAACAGATGGTAAATATCTTCAGCTTTGCAAGCCAGACAGTCTCCGTTACAAGCACTTGACTCACCCTTGTAGCATGAACGCAGCCGTAGATAATGTGTCCATGAATGGGTGTGGTTCTGTGCCAATAAAACTTTATTGTCCAAAAACAGGTGACAGGCTGGTTTGGCTCATAGGCTGTAGTCTGCCACTTCCTGTTTTATTCTACCTGCTGTTCATTTCAGGTCACTGTGCATGGCATCCTGGCCCCCTCTAGAGCTCCAGTCCTCCAACCAGAGCCAGCTGTTCCCACAAAATGCTACAGCCTGTGACAATGCTCCAGAAGCCTGGGACCGGCTGCACAGAGTGCTGCCGACATTTATCATCTCCATCTGTTCCTTCGGCCTCCTAGGGAACCTTTTCGTCCTGTTGGTCTTCCTCCTGCCCAGGCGGCGACTGAACGTGGCAGAAATCTACCTGGCCAACCTGGCGGCCTCTGATCTGGTGTTTGTCTTGGGTTTGCCTTTCTGGGCAGAGAACATTTGGAACCAGTTTAACTGGCCTTTCGGAGCCCTCCTCTGCCGTGTCATCAACGGCGTCATCAAGGCCAATTTGTTCATCAGCATCTTCCTGGTGGTGGCCATCAGCCAGGACCGCTACTGCCTGCTGGTGCACCCTATGGCCAGCCGGAGGCGGCAGCGGCGGAGGCAGGCCCGGGTCACCTGCGTGCTCATCTGGGTTGTGGGGGGCCTCTTGAGCATCCCCACATTCCTGCTGCGATCCATCCAAGCCGTCCCAGATCTGAACATCACCGCCTGCATCCTGCTCCTCCCCCATGAGGCCTGGCATTTTGCAAGGATTGTGGAGTTAAATATTCTGGCTTTCCTCCTACCACTGGCTGCGATTGTCTTCTTCAACTACCACATCTTGGCCTCCCTGCGAGGGCGGGAGGAGGTCAGCAGGACAAGGTGCGGGGGCCGCAAGGATAGCAAGACCACAGCGCTGATCGTCACGCTCGTGGTGGCCTTCCTGGTCTGCTGGGCCCCTTACCACTTCTTTGCCTTCCTGGAATTCTTATTCCAGGTGCAAGCAGTCCGAGGCTGCTTTTGGGAGGACTTCATTGACCTGGGCCTGCAATTGGCCAACTTCTTGGCCTTCACCAACAGCTCCCTGAATCCAGTCATTTATGTCTTTGCGGGCCGGCTCTTCAGGACCAAGGTCTGGGAACTTTATAAACAATGCAGCCCTAAAAGTCTTGCTCCAATATCTTCATCCCACAGGAAAGAAATCTTCCAACTTTTCTGGCGGAATTAAAACAGCATTGAACCAAGAAGCCTGACTTTCTTATCAATTCTTTGTGACATAATAAATGCTATTGTGATAGGCTAAATAATCACTCCCATCAGTTGGGGGGTACTTAATCCCTGGACTTGATGAATGTTACTTTATGTGATAAAGGGGACTTTACAGCTGTTACCAAATTAAGGGTCTTGAGATGGGGATATGATCCTGAATTATCCAGGTGGGCCCTATAGAATCACAAGGGTCCTTATAAGAGGGAGACAGGAGGCTCAGAGTCGGGAGATGTGACTGTGGAAGCAGAGGCCATAGGAATTCAGGGCAGCCACTGTGAGCCAAGGATTGCAGGCACTCTCGAGAGGCTGTAAAGGGCAAGGAAATGGCTTCCCCCAGGAGCCTCCAGAAGGAATGGGTCCTGCCAACTCCCTGTCTTCAGCCCAGGGAAACAGATTGAGGATTTCGGGCCTCCAGAACTGTTAGAGAATACATTTGTGTTTTGTTGTTTTGTTTTGTTTTGCTTTGCTTTGCTTTTTTGAGATAGGGTCTCGCTCTGTCGCCCAGGCTGGAGTGCACTGGCACAATCACGGCTCACTGCAGCCTCAATTTCCCAGACTCAGGGGATCCTCCTACCTCAGCCTCCTGTAGCTGAGACTACAGGTGTGCACCACCATGCCTGGCTAACTTTTCTATTTTTTGTAGAGATGGGGTCTTCCTGAGTTGTCCAGGCTGGTCTCAAATCCAAGGGCTCAAGTGATCCTCCACTTTGGTCTCCCAAAATGCTAGGATTATAGGCGTGGCCACTGCGCCGGGTACCATTTGTGTTTTAAGCTACCAAGTTTCTGGTAATTTGTCATAGCAGCAGCAGGAAACAAATAACAAGTATTGGGTAATGGCCTCTCTTATTACACTTCCATTTGTCTTTTCAAAGCTTTCTAGGCTAACTGCCAGGAATACAGGGATGGTACAGCTAGAAGTTCTATCTCCAAGGAATTTACATACATCTACATATTATCATATAAAAAATGAAATGAGAAATTGCATGAGCACACCACGGATCCAGCATCTTTCTCCTTCAGAGAGAAAGGGGATGGGTTCCCTCTCAGGTTAGCAGAGAAGACGCTGTGAAGGGAGTCAGCCGTGAGCCTGGTTTCCACAAAGGGTGCAACCTGGATACGTGGAGACAGGGAGGAAGGGCTGGCGGAGGCGGGAAAGGGGGAGCTGCTCACAAAAGAATGCTTGCGCATGCTCTTGTTGAATGTGTAAGGCATTGGTGCAGGTCTTGCTATGAGAGACCCAAAGGTGACCTAACAGTGTCTCTACCCTCCAGGGACTCACAGCAACCGGGACAATAATTAAGAGATTGTCATAGAGCAGGGTGCCCGCCTTCATCAGGGTGAGGGGTGCCGTGAGAACCAGAGCAGGGCTCCAGTCTGGGTGGCTGGGAGGGATCGTTATAGAAGGGTTCCTGGAAGAAGAGACACATAAACTGAATCCCAAAAAATGAGAAGCTGACCAAGCAAAATGGAGGAAAGGAGTGTTCCAGACCGAAGGAACAAAGTAGGCCCAGAGGCAGGTGGGGTTACAGGTTAGGAGGGAGAGGTTGAAGGACGGCAGAGGACGAGGTGGGTCACGGAGGGAATTGGGGCTGGAGGAGAATGGACAGGCTGGGTCCACAATGGTCAGCTGGCAAAGACAGTTCACCCAGGAAGCATGGTGGGCTCCAGGGGGCTTTGAGGGCCCCCTTGAAGCTGGAAAGCATGGCTGTGTTGTGTGAATTTACTCTCAATGCTCGACAGACCCAGGAAAGGATTGCTCTGGAGGAGGGTTTAGTCAGACAGACAGCCATACGTCATGGGAGTTGGGGATCCTGGTCAGACTCTGGGGAATAATGGAGAAGGAAGAAACAAGCACAGGGAGAGAAAGAAGTGAAGTGAGATCAGTGTGTTAAAGGACGGGTGTAATGAGACAACCTGGGTGACAGAGCAAGAAAGAGAAGAAGGGCTGGGCATGATCTTCTGTACACTGTGAAGGGAGTCAGTCGTGAGCCTGATTTCCACAAAGGGTGCAATATATAATCCCAGCACTTTGGGAGGCTGAGACAGGTGGATGACTTGAGCCCAGGAGTTCGAGACCAGCCTGGGCAACATAGCAAGACCTCATCTCGACAAAAAATACAAAAATTATCCCGGCGTGGTAGTGCGCACCTGTAGTCCCAGCTACTCGGGAGGCTGAGGCAAGAGGATCATCTGAGCCCAGGAGGTCAAGGTTACATGCAGTGAGCCAAGATTGTGCCACTGCATTCCAGCCTGGCTGACAGAGGGAGACCCTGTCTCATTAAAAGAGAGAGAGAGAGAGGAAGTCATAGCCACAGAGCAGGAATGTTTGAATAGAACATTCCAGAGGCAGAGCCATCCCAGGAGATGACAAGGACCAAGTATATCCCTGACACCAGGTGGCTGAAGTAGAGGGAAGAAGAAGGAGGTTGGAGACAACGTAGTCAGCGAATGGGGAGGTCAGGTGGTGGGTGGGCCCTCCACTGGGCCCCTGCAGGCAGGTGGGACACTGTCAGGCCCTGGGGAGGAGAGAGTCCGTGGGCCAAGAGGCCATTCCGAGGTCAGTTTCCATGGAGTAGGGGAGAGGGTGTAGTGACTGGACTCCAAGACACTTGGGGGAATGGGGAGAATGGCAGTCCCCACAGCTGCACGGGAAGGGCTGGTCCTCACAGAACAGCAGCAAAGACTCATTCATTCCAGGAATGGAAAGAATGCCATGTTCTTGCAGCCTGGAGACAGGGTGTGAGAGGCTGGCAGCGGCTGGGCCACCGGGACCTCATCAGCGATAACCCTGCGCTCCAGCCCCTGCAGGTTTTCCGGAGAGCAGAGTGTGGTCAGAAGGCCTGGAGCTGAGCCAACAGGCACGATCCAGCCTGCACATGTGTTTAATTTGGACCACATGGCATTTTTTAGAACTCCAAGCCCCCAGGCTCTTGAGTTGGTTGCCAGGACTGAAACTCCCCACAGGGAGCCAGCTTTCCAGTTTCTCTTGAATGTTTGGAAGATCCAGCAACACTGATTCAATTTCATTCATTTGGCGGATATTTATTAAGCATTTACTTTGTCAGACACTGTTGTGGACACTGAGAATATGGCAGTGAACAAAAGAGAGGAACATCCCTGGGCTCCTTGGGGTTGACCTTCCGGGGTCCCCCCAGAGCTCCAATTCTTTGGTGCTGCGTAGCAGAAGCCCCGTGAACAGGGCGCCCTCCCATCAGATTCACACACATGGCAGCTATGGGAGGTTGGGTTTGCAACCCCTGATCCGGACCAGCTCTTCTTGTGCAGTCTAGGAAACAGAGCAGTAAGACCTGTCCAAGT
Source organism: Macaca nemestrina (assembly GCF_043159975.1). NCBI lineage: Eukaryota > Metazoa > Chordata > Mammalia > Primates > Cercopithecidae > Macaca > Macaca nemestrina. Next base: position 11,538,815 of record NC_092131.1, on the reverse strand, counting down.
TCACCCAGTAGGACTCACAGCAGCCACACACAGCAATAGGCTCAGTCATCTCATTTAATCACCTGACTCCCTTGTGAGGTCTGTTTCAGGACGTCCACTTTCTAGGAGAGGAAGAGGAGGCTAAGGACGGCAGTGCTTGCTCAGACTGCAGAGGCTGGATTCGCCCAACTCATCTGACTCCAACACCAGTGTGATTTCCAAGCCCCCAGGCAGGAATTCATTGGGCAAAGGCTCTGTGGCAAAGTGGCAAAAATAGGCAGGAACAGGCAGGAATAGAGAGTGGGAAAGGGAAAATAATACCTGATCCCTCTTCTACTCCGAGTGAACTGACCCATGTATGCCCTCCTTTCTTGTTTCTCAGCCTGCCTGAAGCTGGCGGCTTATCAAAATCCTTTCTAGGGCTTGCAAAAACCAATCCCACACTCGAGAAGAACGTGCTGGCCAGTGAAATCGGACATTGCTCACAGGATCTAATTCAACGGTAGACTGCAGCCACATTCTGAGAAGTCAGACACCTGATTTATGAGACGCACATAAGTAACGTTTACTGTAGCCCAGCAAATGGCCCCACAGCGGGAGAGAAACTGGCAAACTCATACAGTAGAATTCTGTTGCCCTTCTGTGGTGAAGGCCAGTTATTCATTTGCAGAGGGAGAAATTTCTGCCTTGACTAAAACGATCGATGCTGTGGGAAAAGGTAATATATCTGAGTTCCCATGGATCTGGTTGACAGGTTCGCCTGGCGTGTTCCACATGGGGCCAGGCTCAGGCCATACCTGTGGTGCTAACACCTGGGGTGGAGGGAGGAATTAGTAAATAGTCTTCCAGCATCCCCAGCTCCAGCCCCCATGTGGGCTTCCACTCTCTCCCTGAGAAGGGCCAAGTAGAGAGACGGAGGAGCTTCCACTCCAATCCGCTCCCAGCTTTGGGTCTGTCCTGGGCTCCAGAACCGCATGATCAGATGCCACATGTGGCCTTCACTGCTCCCTACAGTGGGAAAGTAAGAAAACTGCCCCCACCCTACCCCTTCATCACCCCAATCCATCATGGGGAGTGGGCGGTGCTAAGGCCCTCCAATAATCCATCATGGGGAGTGGGCGGTGCTAAGGCCCTCCAAATCCCAGCCTTGGGGAAACTCCCCGATGTCGCAATGGCCACAAGCAGGCTCTTGTTCTCCGGAGATGAGTCACAAGTTTGACGAGGAGCAGGTCGGAAGCAGCCCTGGGAAGTGTTCCTCCCCACCCTTGCTCCCACCACACTCCCAGGAGCCTGGGCATCCACCCAGGGCTGATCCAAGCCCTTGGCTCCGGCTGAGCTCCGCTCTGGCCTCTGTGCACCTTCAGCTCCTTCCTGCCATTCTCTTTCCCTGTGCCCAGCCCCTTTCTCCAGACCCCCTTGATTCCCTCTCAGCACCCTCATGCCTTCCCGGACCCCCTGAGCTCAGGCCCCTGCCAAAGAAGGGCCTCACAGCGGGGCTACTGAGTGCACAGTGCAGCCGGTAAGAGGCCCAGGGCTCAGTCACGCAGGCCAGTGTTCCAGTCCTCGCTCCACCACCGCAGAAACTCGGCATCCCATCTGTCAAATGGGAATGAGGAGAGCAGTGCCTCACTGTGTTGTTGTGAAAATTAAGTGACCCAAAGGACTGCCTTACTCCCTTTTTGGAAAGAGGTAATGAGCAAAGAAAGGGAAGGAAAGGCGAGAAAGGACAAGAGGAAGATCGAAGATGTGTATGAGACATCAGGACAGGGCCCACCCCAGCAAACACCAACAACTGTTTTCTCCTATGAGCAGAAGAGGCTTTAACTATGACTGAAATGAATGCATGTCAAAGCAGTCTGAATAAAATCCCAAAAATGGTGTCCATGCCACTCTCCTGGTTGTGATATGGCACCATCCTTGTGTAAGATGTTACCATTGGGAGAAACTGAGTAAAGAGTAATGGGGCCGGGCACAGTGGCTCATGCCTATAATCCCAGCACTTTGGGAGGCCGAGACGGGCAGATCACATGAGCCCAGGAGTTCAAGACCAGCCTGGGCAACACGGTGAAACCCTGTCTCTAGTAAAAATACAAAAATTAGCCAGGCATGGTGGTGCACACCTGTAGTCCCAGCTACTCGGGAGACTGGCAGGAGAATCAGTTGAGCCTGGGGTTCGAGGCTGCAGTGAGCCATGATCGTGCCATTGCACTCCAACCTGGGCAACGAAGTAAGATCCTGTCTCAGAAAAAAAAAAAAAAAAGAATGAGTACAAGGCATCTTTCTTATCACTGTATGCAAACCTACTAAAAACCTTAAAAAGAATGCGTAATTAAGTTATACCACTCTGCCTTACAGATGAGGAAACCAAGGTCCAGAGACAAGCAGACCTGTCCAAGGTCACCGAGTAAGCAGGGCTCCCGCTGAAGGGCTCTGTTCAGACCCAGGATGCCTGCTGGGCCCCTGTGATAGGTCTCAGTCTCAGGCTGAGGTCAGAGAAGAGGCCTGAGTGCCAGGGATCCCATTTGAGTGGCCCTGATGGTGGCAGAGACTCCCTATGGCTGGGGTTGTGTTTAAGGCAGTAAACAGGAAGCCAAGCCTACTTTCCAGGAGCTTCAGGGGACAGAAAACTATCAGAAAGGATTAGTTGGGACCCAGCAAGTATGACAGCAAGACATTTCAGGGCTTCAGTCAACAAGGGGCTTGGTGTACTGTAGCTGCCAAAATAGCTGCCAGCTCTCAGCTGCATTAAAATGAGTATAGCCTCTAAAATGAGGGAGGTGATATTCCATGAATTATCACTGGACAGGGTCCATTTGGAGTATTGTGTCCAGTTCTTGGCTGATTCCAAAGACAGGGATCAGACTGGTGAGAAGACACAACAGCACACCCTCCAGACACACGGTGGCAGAGGGCTTACCACAGAAGATAAGCTTATGCAGAGAGAGGAACAAATGCACTTAGTGTTACCCCAAAGGGACCAAAGAGAAAAAAATTCCTGAAAAACACATTCTGTCTTAATTTAAGGAAGGGCTCTTTGACAGGCAGAGCTGTCCCATGATAGAACTGATGGCCTTCAATTACGTGGGTTCCTGGTCTCTGGAGGATCCCAGCAAAGCTGCAGGATCTCTTGGCAGAAGCCTGCAAAAGAATCCAGGAAGCATCTACTGCACACTCACCCTTGAGGAGCTCACTGCATATAAGGGAGACAGAAAAGAAAAGAGATCATTCCTCAGTGTTAGATGTCTCGTCATGAGGTGATGAAGTCTGCTGCAAGGAGTCCCAGAAGGAAAGGGGGTTCTCTGAGCTGGATCTTAAAGTTAAGTAGGACAATGAGGGTGTTGGCCACCTGCAACCTTTCCCTCACCCAAGTTCTCAGTCAACAAAATCAAGGGCTGGAAGATGTATGCCAATCCCAAGGAGTGACTGTTGCCCTCTAGGCCTTGTGAGTCAGTGAAAACTGAACAAGGAAGTGGTAGGTTTGGAATTGCATTTCAGAGAGATCACTTTGACTAGAATATGGATGATGGCTTGCACAGTGTATCAGTTATCTATGCTGCATAACAAATGACCCCCACACTTAGTGGTTTAAAATAACCACCTCAACTCATAATTCTGTAACTGGCCATTTGGGTTGGGTTCAGCCAAGTGGTTCTTCTACTGGTCTTGGCTGGGCTTACTCATGAATCTGTGATCAGCAGCCAGGCAGCTAGTCACTCTGCTTCTGGAGAATGGGCAGGAGGCTGCAGCAAGCACAAGGTCAACATCAGATGGAATTAAAGCCCACTGATGGGGCTGAGAGAGGCTCACACCTGTAATCCAAGCACTTTGGGAGGCCAAGGCAGGTGGATCACTGGTCAGGAGTTCAAGACCAGCCTGGTCAACATGGTAAAACCCCATCTCTACTAAAAATACAAAAATTAGCTGGCCATGGTGGTGCACACCTGTAGTCCCAGCTACTCAGGAGGCTGAGGCAGGAGAACGGCTTGAATCTGGGAGGTGGAGGTTGCAGTGAGCTGAGATCGCACCACTGCACTCCAGCCTGGGTGACAGAATGAGACTCCATCAAAAAAAAAAAAAACACTACGGGGTTAGGTGAAATGATGGCAGACTAGGGAGTACCCCAACCCTGACCTCCACAATCTAAGACAGAATCAAAGCAGCTTCTTCATTCATGGCTTTGTGTGTCCAACACTTACTGAGTGTCCAATACACGGCATGTAAAAGTAAAATATAAAAATCCCACCTTCAGTGAGTTCACAGGACGTGAAAAAGCTCATCATGCCCATTTTATAGATGGAAAAACTGAGGTCCAGAATGCTTTGCATTCTGATGGAGCAACTTCATCAGTGTGAGGTCTGGGATCAAGTGCCAGCTCTTCTACTCTGAGTACTGTAGCCCCACATAGTGCTCCCTAGAAAATGGTTCCTGAGCAGCTTGTCTTTAGAATAGAAGTGCCATTTGGTCAATGTTGATTTGTGGTTGGGAACTGGTGAAGGGCAGAAAATTCTTCTTCCCCATTCTTCTGTGGGAGGCATTACTACTGCTTACTGAGAATTCCAGTTTTCCTCTTCTTCTGAAAAATAGGAGGTTGAAGGCATTGAACTTCCTCACCCTATAGAGACTAAGAATGGCTTCTTGCTTGCTTTGGCCAATGTAAGCAAAATTGTGTTCACTTCTAGGCAGAAGAAAATTCAAGATCATAGACCTCCATTCTTTCTCTGCTGTAGAAAAACCTGAAAAGTTATGTTAAGATAGTGATATCATTAAGATCTGGGGACTTCATCAACCTGAACCTCTGAGTGACTAGGAAAAGCAAAGTTCCCTACCAACCTACATCAAACATGTAGGTGAGGAGAAAACAAACATTTGTTGTTTTAAACCACAGAGAGTCCAGGGTTTTGTTACTGCAGCAGAACTCAGCTCATCCTGTCTGACTCATCAGGTTTTGATGAAGAGGGATTGCTCCCTAAACCCTTGGCTTCTTCCCCACCCCTGACTCCTCTCCCTGGAAAAGGAGTGACTCCTCTGATTGTCCAGTTTCAAAAAAAAAAAAAAAAAAAAAAAGAATTGGGCCTGGCCTGTGGAGCTCAGTTCCTTCCTCCATTCTCACTCTTTGAGAAGTGCCTGACTGCAGATTGGTCTTCTCTTGTCCATAAGGTAAGCATAGAGTTAAAGGCTCTGCCCTAGTGGGGAAGTCATCAGCATTGCCTGGGCCTTCATAAGTCAGGCCTGATTCTGGGATTCAGCATCAAAAAGTCCATTTTGTGGCCACATGCCTGAGTGATACCTTCCAACCTAGCCCTTATCAGTAATAAAGAGGAGAGTGCAGGCCCTGTGCCCTGACTCCACCGTCTCCCTCTTTAGTGCAGAACTCATGAGGGAAAACAGGAGTGTCTTCACACCCCAGCTCCTATTATCCTGTCCCTCTTTAACTATAGAGGATGCAAATTTCAAATATCTGTTATCCCTTGGAGAAAGTTTATTGGTGAACTACAAATCTCATTCATGACAGATTTTTCACAAAATCCTTATAAATATCTTAGTGAGTTCTGATGTAGGGTGCATTCGCCTTATAGATATTTTGGACTCAATAGTTCTTTCTCACGGATGGCTGTCCTGTGCATTATAGGATGTTTAGCAGCATCCCAGGCCTCTATGTGTTAGACGCCCAGAGCAGCCTTCCTCTCCCAGTAGTGGCAACCAGCATGTCTCAAGACATTACAAATGTCCCCTACAGAGCAAAATCACCCGTTTCCCCAGCTGAGAACCACATTTTCGCTTATCTGATCAAGTCACTCAACAACAGCCTCAAGGAAAGCCTGGTTGTCTGGAGAGATTTCTTGGAGGTGGTGGGACTGAAACCGAATCACAGGTTCAGTCACTTGCCGCTGGCAGAGTCCAATTAACAAGAGCAAGGCCTGGTATAAAGAAACTGATTTATTTCCAAAGCTTCACTTAGGGGAAGAAGTGCAAGCTCCTGCCTCAAGGGTACCACTTTACTTTTGGGGCAGAAAGCAGGGGCTGTTAAAGTGGGACTTGGCATGAATGGCATGTAGGGGAGGGAGCCGGCAGGTGGGGGTCAACGTGATTCTTCCTAGTTCTGCCTGCGATGGTGCCTGCTCAACCATCTGGCAGAGCAGAACTAGGTTGTAACGTGGCCCACTGTCTCAAGATACTGTCCAGGTGGGACAGAGTTTCCTAGCAGGCATACTTGACGTGGTAAATTGACCAGTGTCTCTCGAGGCAGTCTTCTGGTGGGAGAGGTGCTGGGCTCTGGAGCTTCTAAGCAAGTACATGGTTAGATAAGCTTGCCCTGTAGTGAGTGTCTGGTGAAGGGAAGGTTATAAATTGCATTTCTAAAGAGCTAAGTAGGAAGTGGGGAACAGGGGGTAAGGGGGAAAAAGAAAAGAAGAAAATAATAATTTAAAAATCCAGCTCACTCTCTTTCTCTTAGAAAAAAGGGGGTACTCATTTATAGGACTTCAGCCCGTGAAGAATTGGACTTCACGCAATGGAGGAGGGAGGCCGTGGTGCTGCGAAGGAAAGAGTGAGCAAAGGGAGGCTTGGAGGCAGGCGCTGATGGGATGGCAGGGGAGCAGGGGGATCACACGAACAGCAGCTAGAATGATGACATAGCCAACCATGCACAATCAGTCTGAACCATCTCTGGCATGCATTGCACATACAAGTATTTGCTACCATCTCTCTGCAAGTGCAATACGTGGCGTCAACTTCGAACAAGTCGCTATTATTGATTTTGGTGTCATTCCCTGGTGTTTCACAACACGCCCCAGCCAATGCCTTGTGGCTTCTTCCAGTGTGATTTTCCCTTCACTGTCCTACAGCCAACCTTGTGGCAGGGAAAATGTAAGACTGGGAAGGGATGAGAAAGGAAGGAGATTCATCCATCATGAACAAAATGCCAACGTTCTTAGAACAATCAGGATCCAATGGGACCAGGGTGACCTTGAGGGAAGCAAATCAAGCATGGAGATGCCATGTCAAATCATGTCTTTATTTAAAATTTTGAGGTTTTGTTCATCATGGATGTTTTGCATTAATTTTGATTTTTTTTCTAAATTTTGCATTATTGTTTGATGACAGATGTGCTCCCGCCTTAGACTTTGCGCCCAGGTGAGAGCCTCACTTGCCTCACCCTAATCCCACCTTGAGTGGGAGGGTGGGGGCTGCATTTCCAGCAGAGAGATCTGGCAGAGAAGCTTCCACAGGCTTCTGTGTCACACGCATCTGTAGACACCCCTCAGAGAAGGCCACAGAAGCTCTTTATCTGTATACAAAGCACATTTCTATTCTCTCATGCCCCACATATGGCTTTATCAATCTGCCGTGAAAGTGCCACCAGGGGCAATTTTCATGTCAAGAGAGGGCCTGGCGTGCTGGCCCCCAGCCCCATGTTTACAGGGAGAAATTAATTATGGAATAACGTGATGTTTTTCTTTTTAATCTACGCAGTGTCCTTGACTAAGAGGAAGCTGTCACCGACAAGCCTCGTGAAAGAATTAGGATAGTTAGGATGTTTCCAAGTCGTTCCCATGGCGCGTGGGGTCGGAATTTGCACAGGCTCGGGTGCCATGCTTGGGAGGGGGTGATTTCCAAACCAAAGTTCCACTGAGAAGAGAGCGGGCGCCCCCTGCTGGCATCAAGGGCAGACTGCTCTTTCCCCAGACAAGATTCTGCACACACTTTCTTTTAAAGCAAGCCCTTACATGGGGTCACTACAGATCCATTCCAAAGCGAAACAGAACATAGAAACAGGACAAGGCAACGATGCTTCTTGAAGGGTGTTGTTTAAAGATATCTTCAAAAAAAATTTAAAAAGATAATAAACCTGTTTTGTGGGCATGTCAATAGATACAACTTCTATGGGAAGGCAGTTGACAATAGCTACCCAAATTTCAAATGGTGTCCCATATTGACATAGTGTTACCCTTATAGTGATTTATCCATCAGATATACTTATCAGAAATGGAGAAGCAGCAAAGTTAAGTGGCTCAAGGTGAACGTTTAGGGCGGAGATTTGGCTGAAATTCCAGTCCATTGGCACCAAAGAAAATGGAAATAAAGGCTGGGCCGCATTAAGATTGCTTTCCAAATGGAACCAGGTACGGTCAATTAAGAAGAAATTAAAACAGAATCTGGTGTGAAGAAATAGTTAAGTCCTGAAAGAGTGGGAGTTGAGGGGCCAAATACAACTAAAGTTTCACTTTAGTGTACTTTAAACTGAAATGGAGGCATGAGGGAAACTGTATTTGGCCTTTGAAGTGTTCGTTATTAATGGAAGGAGGATTTCTGTCTACAGCATTAGAACGTTGATACTGTATTGAAAATAGCATAGATGTTGGCATTTTTTTCACTCATCTTTTACTAAATGTTAAACAGTTTATAGAGGGATTGCCTTGAAGTCTCCATCACTGAAAATAACTGGGCGACATCTGGGCTGACACCATGTTCACTTTAGAGTTCTGGAAGTCAAGTGAGTACTTTGCACTGAGCAGTTGCGTTTTCCTCTATACCTCAGTGGAATCCAAATTTGAAAGAATGGTTCGTCCTCTTCTGGTAGGCTTAGAAATTCTTACTGTAAGGATGCAGTAGTGTTCATTTTTCTCAGTTATTCCAAATCCCAAAACAACTTGGCCTCCAACACCCTTTTTGAAATTTATTTTTATTTATTTATTTTTGTATCTCTAAGAGCAAATTTCCTTGTAAGTAGGCAATCCTAAATATCAGGCTAAAAAGGAGCTGGCTCCCCCACCTACCCCGATGCCACCCCAGCTCTGTGTTAAATGCCGGGGAAGCAGAAGTCCAGACGCCCAGAAACAGGAGGAGACCAGGTGGTGTCTTCAAAACCAGGAATTCCAACTCTAACGCTGCTCTCAGTGGTGTATGTTCCTTTCCTCAGCATTGTGAACTGCCACTCAAATCTCTTGGGGAGCAAAGCAAATTGATTTACATTTGTAAGGGACAAATGGCTGGGATGATTAATTGTGTTTCGTCTCTTGCATAGTAGAGTTTGACATCTTTCTTTTTTTTCTTTTCTTTTGCCTTTTCCATGGTGTGGAGAGTTTGATGTCTTCTCACTGGATTCTGAGCTCCCAGGGAGCAAGGACCATCTCTTTCCTCTCTAGCACAGGCATTTGCACACAGTAGGCATTCAAGAAACAGTAACAGTGTCTAAGTCTTACGTCATACTTACCGTGTGCCAGAGAGAAACTGTTCAAAGCACTTGAATCCTCCTACCAATTGTATTATTATTTTATACAGAAGGAAACTGAAGCACAGAGAGGTTAAGTAATTTCCCCAAGGCCACACAGATCAGAAGTAATGGAGCCTGAGTTCGGCCCCAAGTAGCCTAACTCTAACGTCTACACTCTTAGCCACTGTGTCATGGTTCCCAAACTTGTCTACACGTTAGTCCCCTGGGGAGCTTTAAAAATACACCCTAGGGATTGGGATTTAGCTGGACTTGGGTGTGGCCTGCGCTTTGGCATTTTTGAGAGATCCCCTGGTTCTCAGGTGCAGACAAGTTCTGAGACCCAGTGCATTATGCTGCCCTGCCCCATTCACCAGCAGATGTTTGCTGAATGGGATTTGCTCTGTGTGGAACTGCTTTCGAGGATATAAACAAGCCTAGGGGAAAAAAATCCTAACTCTGGCAACAGCAAATTATCTTCGAGTGCAGCGGAATGTTATTCCAATAGAGCATGTAAGCACATGGATCTACAGTCAGATTTCCTGCATTCAGAGTCTAAATGGGCTGGTTATGATCTGCAGGTAGCAGTCAGGCCAGGTGCTCACCAACCTCACTTTCATTCCTTCCTGGGTACACAGGTAGACTCCATTACCTGTGTTTCCTGTTGGCTGTGACCACATGACAGAATTCTGACCAATGGTGGCATAAGTGATGTTTGCTCCTGTATCCCTGGCTATGTCCTGGCCATAAAAGTGGTCCTCCTGTCTCTCCTGTGCAGAGATCCCAGCTGGGGATTCTGAGGTTCCAGGGGATGCAGAGCTACAAGATGGAAGGAGCCTGGGCTCCTCCATCATTGCTTGAAGGAGAGCTTTCAGATATTCCAGAATGCCAACTGGACTTTCTGGAAATGAGAAATAAACCTCTCTTTTTGTTAAGCTGCTGAGATTTGGGGATCTAGCTGTCACTAGTGACTCGTATTCCTTAACAAGTACATGGTGTGGCTTGGGACAGGTTACTTAACCTAAGCCTTAGTTGTGTCATCTGCAAAATACAAATAATGGTACAAATATGAACAAGGCAAAGTAGATTTACTCTCCTCTTTTCTGCCCCTCTCCACCTTGCCCTCTGCCCAGGACCCTGTGCCTTATGGACTGGGCATGAGTCAGGTTCCACCCATGGAAGGCTCCAGAAGGAGATGGAAGGGCAGGAGAGTGGGGGTGGGGGTCTATCGCTCTGGCTGCTTCCCTCCAACTAGGGTCATAGCTCCAGTCAGGCAGCCCTCTTTCAGCTGTAAGTTCTCGGAATTGCTCCCTTAGTCTTTTCAGGACTGTGGCTGTGCCTGGTTTTCAGTCTCTTGAGAGATGGATGAAGAAGGAGGGGCATCCTAATCCCATTCCCACAAGGAGAGCCACAAAAGGTGAGGAATGGCCACTGGCTCACATGACTTTGAGGCCAGGGCAGACCCAGAGCTGAAAGTGGATTACAGAAGAGCTACTAAGTCTTCACTTGGCTCAGAGACAGCCACGAGGTGCCAGTGGGCTTCCCTTACCCTGTGCTGCCCAGCATGTGCTGAGTATTTCCTTCCTAGCATCTGCCTGTCACAGGGAGCAGTCACATCTCTTGCTGGGACCCTGGCTGATACTGAATGTGAATGTTATATACCCTGGCTGATACTGAATGTGAATGTTCCCCTGCCCTGGTGAATGGGGCAGGGCAGTGTAATGCACCGGGTCTTGGAACTTCTCTGCACATGAGAAGAACCAGGGGATCTCTCAAAAACGCCAAAGCGCAGCCCACACCAAAGACCAGCTAAAGCCCAATCCCCTGGGGTGTATTTTTAAAGTTCCCCAGGGGACTAATGTGCAGACAAGTTTGGGAACCATGACACAGTGGCCAAGAGTGTTGTCGAGTGCCTAGCAGAGAAGTCTCCACATAGGAAATATTCAGTCAATGTTGAACTTTTATTTTATATGTATTTATAGTTTTAAAATTATTATAAGTATTGCTAAAACCAAGAAAACGTGAGCTTACACTGAATAAAGGACATCTGTAAGTAGTAATCATGTGATCTTGGGCAAAGAATTTCCCCTCTTCAGGCTTTGGTTTCCTCACCTGCAGACAGGACTAGATGACAACTCAGGTTCACTACTCATTCATTCATTCACCATTCGCTGATCCTGACTCTGGGCAAGGCACTGTGCTAGGCCCCAGGTCCCTAAGTCCCTTGCCCTCCTGAAGGAAGTCAAACAGAGAAACAGACATGGATCTACAGTATGCGAGGAGTGCTGCAAAGTTTAACAAAGAAAAGGAGAGCATGCTATAGTGGGAAAGAGAGAGGCAGGGAGGGTGGCCAGGCTGCCTGGAAGTGGAGCCTCTGGGCTGAGACGGTAGGAGGAGGCAGAGATCCAGACGGAAGCACCCAAGTGGGGGCGGCCATAGTGCTTGTTCTTGCCCCAAGCTGTGCATGATTTTCCCCAGGAGAGCTCTTAGCCCAGTGATTTTTAACAGGGGATTTTTGTCATATTTGGCATATTTGGCCACGTCTGGAGACATCTTTGGTTGTCACAACTGGGGGAGGGGAGTTTGTTACTGGTGTCCAGTGGCCAGAGGTCACTGGGGGGTGGGAGCGGTGGCAACATTCCCTTCATCCTACAATGCCCAGGCTGGTCCCAAATGTCAAGTGCTGAGGTGGAGAAACCCCACTTTAGCCCCATTCTGAGATTTTGCTTTAATCAGTGTTGCCTGTGGCCTGCGGTGCAGCATTTACAGAAAGAAATCTGCCAGGTGGCGCTAACCCCTGCTCACGGGCATGCAGAACGGAACCGCTAGGGTGGCTAAGCACAGCCAGAAGAGGGGAGAAGGGCTGGAGACGCTGGGAAGAGATCAAGCACATCACTTTCTTGCTCAAATATTCTAAGAGCCTTTAATCTCAATCTTCTCGCAAAATTCTGTGGTTTCACAATTAGTGAAGAGATTTTGCTAAGTTAGGTAACTGCTCCAAGCTTTTCTTAAAAGAAGTCCTGGGAAGAGCATGAGGTCTGGGAGTCAAACCATGTGATGGTGAGCAAGTTTCTTGACCTCTCTGAACCTGTCTCCTCATCTGCAAAACAGGCACTCTAGTTAAACTGCCTCTGAGCGGGGGCTCAGATACTTGGCACACAGTGAGCATCTCACAACTGTCCCCATCCCTCTCTTCAACAAAAGCCATGTGTGAAGTGTGACTTGTCATTTTTCCCTAATTGTTCAAAGTGGATGTTAGTGACATCTGTCACAACAAAATCTTTTAAAGTAAATTGCCTTTAAAAATAAGTATGTCTGGCCGGGCACAGTGGCTCATGCCTGTAATCCCAGCACTTTGGGAGGCTGAGGTCAAGAGTTCAAGACCAGGCTGAGGTCAGCCTGGCCAACATGGTGAAACCTCGTCTCTACTAAAAATACAAAAAATTAGCTGGGTGTGGTGGCAGGTGCCTGTAATCCCAACTACTCAGGAGGCTGAGGCAAGAGAATCGCTTGAACCCAGGAGGCGGAGGCTGCAGTGAGCTGAGATTGCTCCATTGTACTCCAGCCTGGGCAACAAGAGCAAAACTCCATCTGAAAAAATAAATAAAATAAAAGTAAGTATGTCTTTTAAATATTTCCTTCACAAGCAAAAATACTCCTCCAAATAGTTATCAGTTTTGTGAGATCAAACTAGGAGATGTGTTTGCCACCAAGTCCATATTGCAGGGATAGGATAACTAACAGAGGGACCAAAATCCAAAGCGAGGAGGGAAGAACTGTTAAAACTCCATACAGCTCAGAAATCAGTAGCAGACAGACCCGAGATCTGCTATCAGAAACATCCGGGGCATTGGCACATCATTTCCCAATCACAAAGTCTGACACATTTGTACATCCCCACCCCAAAAAGTGTTTTACACAAGTTCTGGGAACACTTCTTGGTGAAAGACAAGTGTTTAAAGCAAAATCCAAAGAGTAAATATTTTAATTTTTTCTTCAAGAGTATTCTTATTTTCGTATTATTTAAATAGTCACATTAACATGGTACATTTCCACAAAAATATTTGTACAGCATCAGTGTTCTTATTCACATCCATACTTGCCATAATTAGGAAAAATTAGGAAACTTAGCAAAGACAGTCAATACACATACGTTCTTTTACTTGCGGTGAGATAAATTCAATGTCTAAAATAAGTTAGGATGGATCAACATAAAAGCTGAACTAGACACCCCTACCAAATTTCTCAGTGAAAAAGCAAATAGCCCTGGGTGACCAGCAAGTTATACAAACAATGCAAGACAAATCCAACTAGAAATCGGAAGCTGCCATTTCGTATACACAAAATACAAGTGAAACAGCAAAGTAAACATGTTTTTAGAGGGAAGGGCTGCTACCCGGGACATTAGAGATATAACTGAGCCAGCTGAGATGACATTTACAATCTCTTAAAATACAGCAGATGGCACTCTGGTGCTTCCTATGAAGCAACATGCTTGCAATCAAGGGCCCAACAATTGTAGGAAAGCAAAATATACCTCTAACACCTACGTTTACCAAAAACGCTGACATTTCAAATTCTGAGTTGTTGAGACTCAAATTTCTCATCCCCAAAGAAGCCTATTATGGTAGTGTGTTGAATGCTTTTTGTACCTCAGATATGCAGGCACTATAATGGGGGGGAAAATACTTCTGAATAAAAAAAATTGGCTGACTTGCAGCTGTGCATATAATGTCTATTCAAGGAGGCAGTGTGCCTAGCATGATCCTGAAAATGTTGAGATAAAAATAAGTTGGCATTAAAGCACTATTTGTCTTATATGAAAACAGTGACTCTATCTTCCAGTAAACAAGATTTCCTGCAATGAAAAAGAAGAAATCTTTTTCCTTCATTATCTATAAACTATACAAGTAACTTTCCTTTTTAACCTAAGACTCAAAAATTTATATTTGATTTTATTCTATTTGATACCAATTGGTATGTCCAGCTGATGCATTTGCAGATACAAAAGAATATCACTTTGTGTTTGCACAGTCCCTTCCTTTCAAAGAACTTAAAGAACTTGATGGAGAAAAGAACTTGAGGCCGGGCGCGGTGGCTCAAGCCTGTAATCCCAGCACTTTGGGAGGCCGAGGCGGGCGGATCACGAGGTCAGGAGATCGAGACCATCCTGGCTGACACGGTGAAACCCCGTCTCTACTAAAAAATACAAAAAAAACTAGCCGGGCGAGGTGGCGGGCGCCTGTAGTCCCAGCTACTGGGGAGGCTGAGGCAGGAGAATTGCGTGAACCCGGGAGGCGGAGCCTGCAGTGAGCTGAGATCCGGCCACTGCACTCCAGCCTCGGCGGCAGAGCGAGACTCCGTCTCAAAAAAAAAAAGAAAAGAACTTGAAGGACATTCTCTCTGAAGTCTTAAGTAGGTCAAAAGTAGTGAAGGAAAACAGAAGGGGAGCGCTGGTCAGAGCCCACCATGCCCCACGGTTCTGAGGATGCGGGTGCAAGAACTCTGAAGCAAAGCAAAGCAGAGCGATCTCTCAGACGCCAAGTCACACAGCTGTTTATACATCAAAAATCTGAGTTACCGTTCAGACAATGATTAGTCATTCCTGAAACCTTTTAGTGTCATTGTGGATTCCTCATTTTAAGTCGCTGCTTTAGAATTCGGCTCCCCTGCTGTCTGTGTTCCGGTGGCAGCGGCACACGCTGCCTTTGGATGAGCAGCCTCTGCAGGGGCAGACACAGTTGTCTGGACATTTTTTGGAACTGAACAAAGACACCAAACCTACAGAACACTGTTTATAAAGGAGATGGTTAAAAAGTAATGCCCTACAAGCCAGAAATGTTTCAATCGGCTTGAAAAGTGACAAACAACAGGAGCAGGAAACACGGGTTTTTAGTATGTTGCCATCTTAGGCACACTGCTACTTGGAAAGATTTTTTAAGTGAACTTTGCCTTATAAAAATATTGATAAATATATGTATTTGAGAATCCAAATTGTACCCAAACTTCATGAAAGTGAAAGTCTATTGCTATGACATCTAGAAGAAACACTGAGTTATCTAAAGGACAATGTTCAGTGGTGGGCAGACAGGAAGGGAAAATGGGGGGTTCCAAGTTAGCTCCATTCAAGAGGAAGACATGGCTGTGGCCTCAGCTGCCTCTCTACTCGTGATGTCAGGTGGTCTTAACGTGCCAGAACATTGTGGGGTCCTGCAACTTGCTGACAGATCTCGATGGAGCTGCTTACGGAACTCCATGGGGGGGGCAACTGTAAGGACTCAACGTATCACTGGTGGACACGCGTGATCTACTCTCATCAGAAGCATGACACCAAACCCAACCACGCAGGCACAGTGGCAGTTCAGAAAAGTATTGCTCTGAGATCTGAGATCTACGGTGGCCTCTGGCTGCTCCGTGTGTGATGTCACCAGAGAGAGGACTCTCACTGGACAAGGCCCAGTGGTCTGAGGCTCTGTACAAAGCATGACGCCACATGCAATCATTCTCACTCCGCCTTGGGCTTTGTCGTAAAAAACCCTCTGTTTACCAGGAGGGATGCTGAGGCTTACAGGGATCAGGCGTACTGGACAAGTCATCCTTTGGCAAGCTGCAGATGTGGCAAACCACGGATTCTAGCCACACTCTTTCTGCTGTGTCATCACAACACAAAAGTTTGAAAAGACACTTGTAAAAAAGAAAAAACTTAAGGACATTTAATAATGTAGAAGTGTTCAGATATAGATAAACATCTTTCCAGAATCTCAGGTAAAGAACATCTTGGCTGAACTGACAATGAATCTTTTTGAGACACAATGTTTCTGTTCCCAAAATGATTATATCAACAGCAGGCGCAGGAGGGCAGAACAAAGAAAGAACCATAGAGGTTACATTATAAAGATATATGTTTAAATGAGATTTGTAAACTTAATTTGTTTGCAACTCAGGGTGCAAAGAAGAGAATAATTATTTGTCTCCATACTGTAGTTAACTGAACTTAAGTATAAATACGGAAAGTATATTTAAAAGTTAGAGAGATTTTACAATTTTAAGTTTGATCAAGTGTTTTCCAGTTTGACTAATCATAACTGGGTTAACACACATAGCAAGCTTCCTTATTAAGGGCAAATGGAGAATGCTGGCATCTGAGTGGGGTGGTGAGAACGCACCCCACGGCCAGAGGCACCTTCCCGGTAACACAGCACGCCTTCCTGTTAGTGTGTCTCCAGGACCAGGCTCTACCCAGAACTGAATAGCAGATGGTCCCATAGTGCTTAAACAGGTGATTACGCTGTTGTCTTTTTAAGTTTTTTGGGCAGTAAAAAGGAAACTAAAATTAAAAGCTATATAACCCCATTTTTACAAATTCTAAACATTTTGATTTTTGGTTTACATTGCTTTCCTGCTTAGAAAATTTAGAGAATGAAATCGACTTAACTTCATTTTCCAAGTCCCAAATTGACATGCAGTTCTGAAATCGAAATTCAATGATATTCCCCCAACTTTAGAAAACAGGAAGTCACGTCATGCAACTTTAAACAGTGGGTGTACACAAAGTTCCACCTTTTCTTTCTGCTGGATCAATCTAAAGTCAGGAATTGAGAACAATTTCCCTCTTACTCCTAGGTAATGATTTACCTGATATTAAGCAAAATCAATTTTGAGAAAGTGTTCCCAATTATCTTGTGGTAAATCATGGTACTGCACCTAGGAATATGCTCTAAGAAAAGCAAAATATTCATGGAAGCATAAAACAATATCGCCTTTAAATAAAAATACTTTATTCACTCCTGATAGGTTATCAAAATGTACACTGTTAACCAAGTAAAAATGGTACGCTGAAATAGTTACCTAGGGCATATTTGAAGAATTTTTGTTTACCTTTAAAAGAGGAAAAATCACTTCTAATCTCCTCTTCCACGCATTCCTAACAAGCTTGCACTATAGCTGCTTAAAACTGAAAATATAAACAATTACATGGGCCCCACTTCATTATAGAATGCATATTTTCCTGTACTCTTAAAGGAAGCTATTACATTTAAGTTACTTTCCTTTGCCAAAAACTTTCAGACAAGTTTACTGCTCTTTGTATTTTGTGTAACTTCGTAAATTATACAAGAAATACAGCACACAACTTGAATTAATCGAAACACACACACACAGGATAAAGTGCAACACAACAGAACATGTCCGCAACATCCACCTTCTCAAACCCCCACAGAAGGATTTTCAGAGTCAATGGAAATAATGTTGTTCTCAAGTGCATGAACACTAAATTCAACAGAATAGGTTATTTTTCCACACTGATATTTATATTAAAAATCCTATTTGCTTTGCTTCCCCTGTGGCTTCTGTCTCTCATTTTCAATTAAAGTTTTGAAGCTGTGATTCTTTTGAAACCTTAAGAAAACTCACTCCACAGAGCTACACAAAGAGTGTCTTAGAAGGCGGCTTCCAATGATCTCGTTGGTAACAAGGAGAATTACAGTCATTTAACAAAAGTGAGCCTTCCACTAACTTGGCAGCAAATGCTTTAAGGAACTTTGACACCAGCCACCAAACATTTCTATAGGCAAGTATCAACTAGCCCTAAATGTCAGAAGTTTTTGGTTGCATGTTGTTTTGACATTAAATTATTTAACTAAAAAATGCTTTTGTTCCTGAGATGAGCATAATAAAATTAAACAAGCTTCCTCTGAAGCTGCCGTTGGGACGCTGAGCTCCTGGTTCCACTCTCCTTATCTTCACGCTGTCAGTTCCAAGCCATCAGTCATCCCCGTGGCGCCATTTCTGTGACTCGTCTTGCCGGACATCCGGCCTAATTTGGTTTCTCATGCCACCCAGCACGTTTGACGTTGCTTCTGTGGCAACAATCAGAGGTTTCACCACTGCCGGAGGAATCTGGCGCAGAACCTCGCCTACGGCACCAGTCACCCCTCTGCTCTCGTGTTCTCGAGCCGCAGTTTCATAAATGGTCTGAGCCGTGTCTGTGATTCCCTGCATAGAGGTGGGAGGTAGGAGAGAGGAGGGCAGTGAACAAACTCTGGTCGGAAAACTCTCCAAGCTATCCTGCAGTACGCACTTTTAAAGCAGGTAATCAACATTATGTTTGTAACCAGACAAAAAAAAACAACAAAACTGCCATGCTTTTTGATAACCCAGGATTATTTTTAATGACAGACTTCTAACTATAAGGAAAAGAGGCAATTATGATTTAGTATTTTATTGTGACACTAGCGTGTGGAAAATGTAGGTAAACTAAAATTTCGCATTGGGAAGACAGAAATACGGGCTTTGCTGGTACTATTAATCACTCCAGTTAAACTTGGCAAACAAAGCTTCTTGAATACACTCACTAAAGAAATATGGTGATAGTTCCCTTTGATTCAACATAAAAACACCTAATTCTATTAAGCTCTGGGAAATTACTTAATTTGTTTTAAATTACTGGCTATGTATTAGGAAAAAAAATGGAAAATTCAATTACGATAAAAAGCTAAATAGAACATTTTATCGGATTAGCGAATTCTGAGAACAAAAAGCAGGAACATGTTTAATAATTCTCAACAAAACTTCAACAGCATTTTCTATCTTTCTCACAATATATAACAATAAAATAATGATGATTGTTAAGCTTTCTTTTTGTTTACTCAGTCTCTATGCTAATAATGACTGCTAAGCTTTGAAGCTGAATATACAAACATGTAGGTCAAACCAATGTGGTAAAACTTCACGTGCCTTCTGAATCTTTACCATTTATCTAACTCAGAAATCCCTAGGGAACTCAAAGCAATATTCCATTATTATTATTACATTATTATTATTATTATCATTATATTATTGTGACAGCTTCAGTGATGGGGACAGCATAAAGGAACTTTGAATTCTCCAGGGAAATCAAGGACCTTGTCCTAACCCAGAATCTAGCTATCATTTTGGCAAGTTAACAAGAGTGTCCTATCTACCCAGTACATCTGGCAAAAACATGTAATACCACAGAGCAAAAAAAAAGATGTCTAGAAGGCCGGGTGCGGTCACTCACACCTATAATCCCAGCGATTTGGGAGGCTGAGGCAGGTGATCACGAGGTCAGGAGATCAAGGCCATCTTGGCTAACACACGTTGAAACCGTGTCTCTACTAAAAATACACAAAACTAGCTGGGCGTGGTGGTGGGTGCCTACAGTCCCAGCTACTCGGGAGGCAGAGGCAGGAGAATGGTGTGAACTCAGGAGGCAGAGCTTGCAGAGAGCCAAGATCACGCCACTGCACTCTAGCCTGGGTGACAGAGCGAGACTCCGTCTCAAAAAAAAAAAAAAAAAAAGGATGTCCAGAAAAACTCAAAGAAATAATAAGTACTACTTTAAAAACTATCTAGAGAATAGCCAATGAGAAACCATGAGCACAACAAAGAAAATGTTTACAAATTGTACATTTCACTGCACCATCTCCCTCCCGTCTCCACCAGCTCTCCTCCCTATGCCACCCGAGATAAACAGGAGTAGATGAGTACAGTACGAGGCTGACCACCACTACGTTTGCAGACAACAGAAGCAAATTCCAATCTCAGTCCTATTAGTTAGCTGTGTGACCAGTCATTTAAACAGGAAATTAAAATGTTGCCTTCCTCCTATGGTGATTGTTAGAATAATTCATCTCAAGAGCTTGACAGAGTTTGGAAGACAGTAAGTGTTCAATAAATAATTCCTGCTACCACCCTCATAAGTGCCTGACTACCACCAAATAAAACTACGGAAGTAGGAGTTGACATACTTTTTCTGTAAGGGCCACATAGAAGGTATTTGTGGGCCATGGTCTCTGTTACTTATTTTTTGTTTTTTTCTTTTGTTTTACAATCCTTTAAAATTGTAAATACCATTATTATTAGCTCAAAGGCCCATACAAAAGAGGCATGGCCAGGTCTGCCCTGCAGCCTAGTCTGCCAACGTCTGATCTAAAAGATGAGCCTATCTATGACACACAAATGGCATTTTCTCTTCATCTTTGACTTACTGACATCTAAAATGGAAAAGAAATACCAATCGCCACTTAGGAACTTTTTTTTTTAACTTTAATAGAGAATCCAGAGTAAGTCCAAACAAGCACATCCTACCATCTCAATTCACACTTACTAATCTCACCCTCCCTTCCCTCATTCTTCCTAGTGACAGCTTAGAGAAAGAGAACTGGCCGGGCGCGGTGGCTCACGCCTGTAATCCCAGCACTTTGGGAGGCCGAGGCGGGCGGATCACAAGGTCAGGAGATCGAGACCACGGTGAAACCCCGTCTCTACTAAAAATTACAAAAAATTAGCCGGGCGCGGTTGTGGGCGCCTGTAGTCCCAGCTACTCGGGAGGCTGAGGCAGGAGAATGGCGTGAACCCGGGAGGCGGAGCCTGCAGTGAGCCGAGATCGCGCCACTGCACTCCAGCCTGGGCTGGGCGACAGAGCGAGACTCCGTCTCAAAAAAAAAAAAAAAAAAAAAAAGAGAAAGAGAACTACACTTTAAACCCAAATACCCAGTTCCAATCCTGGCTCCACTCCCTTCTCACTGTGGTACTTGGGGGAGGCCACTGTCTGGCGGAACCCATTTCCTCATCTGTGAATTAGAAATATCGCCTATCTCTAATGGCGATTATTATACATTTGGCACAAAGTAAGCACACATTTATTTTAAAATTAATATAGATTAAATCAGGCAACCATTTCACAAGTTGCTAAATATCAAACTGCTATTACATCTTACTGCCCACTGCCCTTACTAACCCCAATGTCTGTTTCACAGATCTAATTTTAACCTATTGATAGTTGGCCCAATCCTGACATCTATAGGAGCAAGTCTGACTGGTAATTATCTCTTTATTCTCCCCAGTAAATCTTTTTTTCCAAGCTGACCATTGGTCTTACCTTTATTTATCCACTAATACATTTCTTGGGGCCCTACCTTCGTGGACTTCCTGCCGTTTGGGACCACAGAGGCTACTTTTCTCAAGTAAAAGACCGTCCTAGGCACGTCTGACTGTTGTTAGAATATGACTGAGAAAAATATCTTTCATGAAATCCTAAAACACAAATCATAAGTCAAATGACCTCAAACTCCCTTATGTCATATTAAAAAGAATGTCAAAAAGAGTATGCCAAGGAATGACCCTGACAACACCCAGAAAAAAAAAAAAGAGTTTGCTGGCACAACTGTGTCAGAGAGCAAATCAGCAATGCTTAATAAATCTCAAGATTCCAACAGTTACTCCCCAGTTGCACCCTAAATAATTTATTGTACATATGAACAAAAAGACAGTTAAATGAGCACTCCCCATAGTGGTGTTTTAGGGGAAAAAATGGAAACTGAATGTTCCCCAACAGGAAAATAAATAAATTATGATATATTCATATAGTGAAATACCATAAAACTGTTGAAATTAGACCTACATGGATTAAGATTAACATGGATCTGTCTTGAAAGAAATAAGATGCAGAATGAGACACATAACACCATTTATGGAAACTTTTAAAACATAAACATTAGTATGTTTTGCTTATGAATACATACTTATATAATAAAACTATATAAAAACATATGTTCCATGCTCAGCATAGCGAAGGCATGGCAATAGGATCAGGGTGGGAGATTCATCTGAAAAGTTCTAGTTCTTAAGCACATCTGAAGCAAGCAGGGCAGAGCATAAATGTGTTAAACCTAGACAGCGAACACACGGCATTTGTTTCTATCACTCCCTGAGTGCTTCTGCAGGTGAAGAGAGAGAATCCGTCCACCCACACAATCACCAGTCTTCCTGCAAGCCTACTGGTCCCAGACTGGCCCTTTTCCATCACTTCACACAGATGTGGGCACATGTTATTAGCAGCAGTTGCCATTCCGCTCCCAGGGATTTCTACAGAATAAATTTAAGCCATTAAATGCTCTAGGTGAAAGTTGGGAAAGCACAAAGACGGGTTCTGATGTGTCCACCCAAGTATTCAATTACCTCTTTCACAACACTGTAGGCCTTGGCCACACCTTCCCTCAGGTCTACTGGCTGGTGGGCTAACCGGTGATGAGGAAACCTTTTGGTCTTCTTGGGCTCGATAGAAAGGGTACCAGGAGACACCATATCATAAGCAGTCTCTGCAGCTGCCTGGATCATTTTGTCAAAAGGAAGAAATGAATTAGAAGAAAGTCTGAAGAGTTAGGGACCAGCAGAGCACTTCCTACAGGGAGTGAGGAAGAGGAGAGGAACTCATAAGCCCTAATGGAGACACTTCTGCATATCTGAATTCTTTACCACAAGAATTGATGACTTTTATAACAAGAACATAAAAGTATAAACTAAGAACTAACACCTGGATTGAGGTAAATTTTTAGCCCCTCCTCTGTTCACTGAGAACACTCAACATTTCCACATCAGTCTATGGAGCTTAATACTTACTAGAATGACCTTCAATACTTCTGTTTAATCTACAACGCCTTCTTCAAACTTAGCTATGATCCTTTCATACAAATATGGTGAAATAAATCCTCTGCTAACTTAATGTTTACAATTTACCTGAAACATGCAAACAAATCTGACACTGTATTCCACTGCTTTATTCTAATTATTTAACACTAAACATTTAAGCAATAAAACAAGCATGACATTAAATCATTACAAATAAAGTATCTACTCACATTTTGTATATTTTCACAGTATTGTTTTAAAAACAAAAGGACCCAACCATTTCACAATGGCTCTTTTTGGATAGACTAAGGCAGTCTAAGGAAAGATACCTGTATGGTTTGAACCATTCTGTTTGTGAGTTCTAGAGCAGCCATTGCTGTCGAGGTACCAAAGGAAGCAGCGCCTCTCTGAAACCCTCTGACAATGCGGCCGTCCTTCCGGTACTGCTCTATTGGGAGCCAGACCAAGTCCTTTAGGCCTTGTACTAGAACAGTCAACACAAAACCAACATCAGTGCCGGAGTTCAGACCTTTCAATCATTCTAAGCCTGGCATTTTTAACTCCTAAAACTGGAGGTAAAGTTGTGTGTGTACGAGTACATATGTGAGTTTTCTAGACTGATGGTCCTCACATAAATTCTCAAAGGGTAAGAATTACTGATCTGAAAAAATAACTTATCTTTTGATTAAAAAAAAAGGAAACTCACCTAATTGTACTAGTGAATGCATAGGCCCAACACCTCCCAGGATTCCAGGCAGCTGGTTCTTCTTAATGTCATTAAGCCACTCAGTGATTGCATATGAGAATAATTTGTCAACACCTAGTAAACTAGGGCAAATGATTATTAGTATGTCAAAAGGAGAAATACATTTATAGACATAGATTAGTTTGAGGGTTTTTACTTAAAATCTACAAATTATAAGGACAAATATTACAGATGCTTCAAAAACAGCAAAACATTTTTCAAAACAAAAAGAAATATAAATCATGCATTTAACTCACAACCTGAATTTCTCTAAATATACATATACATACACACACACACACATATATAAAATCCAATTCTAATGTTAATAATTTCTACAAGACTCAGGTAATAGTGTGTCTTCCCACTGTTCTTATTTCTTGAACATCTAAGGCTTTGGCATAGGATTAACCCAAAGTTTCTAAACTGCCAATAATTGCTACTAAGAACCACTACTACCTTGTGAACTTCCAGTCTGTTCACTGAATAAGCTAATTTACAACCTTAGAAAATTATTTAAAATATCCTAAACTATAACTGTTTTTTCCAAATATAACTCTTTTCAAACTACTTCTAATCCCTCAGAATAGAAATCAGTGCCTAAATCTGTAAGAGTTCTCCAAAAATGAGCTCTCTAAAATACTATAAAATTGTGTATGCTTGCTAAGAAAACTCAGTTTTTAAATTTGTTGGAAACTAACTTTGGTAACTTCACTTAAAGCTTCATAGGATAAATTCACTTACCCATGTCGATAGGAAAGCCTCTTGAGCTTTAGTTCAGAGCAGTTTAACTGAGCCAGACCAATCAAAATCCCAGCTAGCGTACCCTTCAAAATTAAAAAAGGCCAAATTAACCTGTAAATTAAGAGACTCAACATCTAAAATCATTGTTATTTTGAAAGTCAAAGCAGTAGTCATTATTGAGACTAAAACAAAATATTTACAGCAAAAATATATATTTTACAATACATATGACCCAATTTATACCAAGTTTTACTCATGATACTTGAGTATTTACATTAAAACCAATTAAATTTAAAAACCTTGCACTTCATTTCAAACATATATATAAACTATGACAAAGCAAAGTTAAAAATAAAAACAAGTTCATTAGAGAAACATAAGATAATTTTGTAGAGTATATTTGTAGAGTTTCCCAACCTGATCCATTGATACATGTTTGCCATGATAATCAAGTCGAATGGGAACTTCTGACGTGAATCTAAATTCTCTGAAGATAAAGGAAGGAGGGGAGTTATTTACATTTACAATTACTAATAGGTGAAATTAGATATACATTAATTTGTTCAATTGGAGAATAAAAACAAAACCACAAAATTAATCATGTAAATATCTTAAGAACTAAATAAGAGAGAATGTCTTTTAGCTCTATCTTTTCTTAATACAACAATTAAACAGATGTCAATCGTTCATATATTATTATATTTGCGTTTCTCACAAAAAGCTTTTCTTAGTTATGTCTGTATATCTTGTGGGAAAATAAAAATAAAAAAGAATGCAAAAATAAAATGTAATAGAAAACTTTTCTCAGTTTATGAAATAATGTACACTTACAAAAAAATTTATTCCTATATATATTCTCAATTCATTCAAAGAACAAATTAATAAAAGTAACCCTCAAGATTAAACCAGATAGTCATTACCAAGAAATAAAAAGAGAAAGCCTAAGGAATTATTTTGACTGTCTGGTGAAGAAGTGCTAGCAATCCTGGCATGAACCCCAGGTTCATCTATGAGATGCAATTGTGGACCAGTCACTTAAACTCTCTGCTGCTCAGTCTTCAGAAATTGTTAAAATGCCACCTACATTGTTAAATGTTGTGAGAATCCTTGAAACTAACGCTTCTAAGTAAACAGAATATCGACAAGCAGATACAGGGAACAGTGTGAGAATGAAATTATAATTATACAGCTGTCCCTTGGTTTCTGAAGGGGACTGCTTCCAGGGTCCTTATGGATATCAAACCTTATATCCACTGTGCAAGTCCCTTATATACAATGGGATAGTATTTGCATATATGCCACACATATCCTCTCATATACTCTAAATCATTTCTAGATTACTTATGATATCTAATACAACATAAATGCTGTGCAAATCGTTCTTGTATTTTTAATTTGTATTATTTTTATTGTCATTTTTCATTAATATTTTGGTTGACTCTCAGATGTGGAATTCGTAGATATAGAGGGCTGGTTGTATACTGATGATACACATCTAACAAAATGATCCGGCTTCCAAAAGTTGGCTGCAAACAATGTTTGGAACTTGAAACACAGTTTTCCCATAGAATTAATGGTGGTGGTTACATCCTAAGCCATCTCACCAAAGTCCACTTCGCCTACAACAAAATGGAGATGCTATATTTACACCAATCACTACAAGAAGTCTCGGGCCTCAGGTCACGCCTGTCCCCTGAGTACTCAGCTCCATCTGGCTGTCTGGCCAGTGCCCTCTCAATGCTCTCCTTTCTCACTCTTTGTTTTCTCCATGGCACATATTAATAGGACAAACCATTTATTTTAATTATTTGTAATCTCAATTAAATATTTTCTCTACTTTGTTCATTTGTGCCTAGATCAAAACCTGGCATACAGTTAAAAGTGCTCAATAAACATCTGTAAAATGAATAAATGTTTGGAGGAAGGGGGCTCTCATGACATCACTAAAAACTGTACTGGATTTTCTGGATTGGGGATAAGAAGATCTGTGTTCTAGTTGTTCCTTGGCCACTAACTGTGGTCTTGAGCAAGTCAACTCATCTCTCTGGGCATTCACTTACTCATTTGTAAGGTGTGTAATTTGGACTATGGCACTGATTAGGAGCCTTTGAGAGTACAAATGAAAATCTATAAGCGATTCTCAATATTTTAAATAGTCTAATGGAAAAAATAAACATTTACTTAAGTAAGTATAGGGCTTGTGTACTTTTTAAACCTAAATATATGAGCAACCCAACTTCCTTTGGGCTAAAAAAAAAAAGAAAAAGGCAAAATTCTTTGCTTTCAGGCCTATGTTTACAAAAATCAAATTGGCAGTTTATAAATGTGACTAATAAAATAAGAATGCAAATTATCACTTAAGATACATGTTTTTGTAAAAATAAAAGGATCAATGTAGGAAATTAATTTTAAAAGGTCCTTCCTTTGGTGGTGGAAAGATTTAGAACCACCAGAAATCATCTATTCCAAGATCTTTCCAATTATCAGATTCCATTTTTTCTACCTATTTTCATCACTATGCAAAATATTTAAAACGTGACAACCCTTCCAAGTAGTAATACTGCTGACTTTGGCCCATACCTAAAGTCTAACTTCAGAACCTAGAGAGAAAGAGAGAAATCAGGAACCTGGGATGTGTGAGAAAGCGGCACAGAAAATCAGGGAAGATGTAACTGTTCCTCATAACAAGGGGGCACTGATCTTCAATCCCTTCTCTTTCCCATAAGGCCAAGCCACCATCCCTACCATCAAGGGCTGGAAAAGAAAGAAGACGAGAAGAATGAACAGGTCTGGAGATGAGGAAACTGCAGTGTGCTGTGTTCAAGCTGGCCCAGCCACTGGGCAGCAGTCACAGCTGACGGCAGCAGCACTGGGGACCTGGGTACCCCAATAGTGCCCACTGAGCGGGGAGGGAAGGGTCAGGAAAGACACACAACGACTGGGAAGGGCTGACAGAGAAAATAGGTAGAAAATCCCCACAAAGGAAAAGACAGACAGGTATAGCCAGGTTGAGATACGTAAAGGAAAAAAAGCAAAAGGATATCCTATTGGTCTGGTACAAACACGCCATAACACTGCTGGAAAGAGGGGACAGAGGAGAGAAAGAAGGAAGAAGCTAGAAGAAAAGGAAATTCCTGCCAGGGAATCGAAAGAGAGATGAATTTTGAACCAGGTTACTATGTGCAAATAAGGGGGATGCAATTAGATGGAGACCACATACAGATAAATACACCAGCTGATGATTTGGCAGTGCAAAGAAAAGCTGATGGAACCTCACGATTACCAGCACACACATCACAGAACAATCTTCAAAAGTCTAAAATAACTTCATTTGCTATTAAAACTAAATTAGTTACCTAAAAAACACAGGCTGATCCCTAAAAGATGCTTCTTCAGCAGAGAAGTTCTTCTCTTCCGTGCCATTCACCACTTCCACTGAATTGGCACTATCATTCTGGGAAGGTTGTTTTGGCCCAGGGAAAGAAAGAACTAGATTTGGCTCCTTTGAGGTACTCAAATGCCTTGGCAAACTGCAGGTGACATCAGCTCCAGGAGACTTTTTAACTGAAAATGTAATGTGCATGTTTGAAAAATTAGATATGCTTCTTCTGAGCAACCATTTAAATCAAACTTGATCTAATTTGTTTTCCTACATTTTATTTAATCAAAATACGATTCTTGTTACAGAGAAAATTTGCTTTCACCTTTTAAATTATTACTTTTATATAAACAGCATTTGCAAAAATCAACAAAAATAAACACAGAACACATTTACATAAGTGGGAATAAATATTATAAGTACAGTCTCAAAAAAGCCTCATAACAATCAAAATCAATCCAAGTACTTGGTATAGCCTTTTCAAACTATACATATTTAATACCTTCTGGATCTGGAGTCATTTGAAGCTCTACTTCTGTAGAAAGACTTGTGAAGAAATCCTTCAGGAAGAACAAGGCATCCTAAAATTAAGAGATGTAATTTTAACTAAGGAAGAAAAAAAATCACCTATTTCTAAAACTATGAAACAAAGTATCTTAAACTCATATATTTTACTCATTGTTCAAATATAGCTACAATTTACTGAATCCCTTCTCTATGCCAGTCATTATTCCTATTCTTCCCCCGACCACATACACGCACACACAGATACACACTTCCCTTTTAATTCTCATAACTCTATGAGGAAATTAATTTATAGGTATGAAAACTGACAGACAGAAGTTAAAGATTACAAAGGTAAAAAGGACTAAATCAAAGTACACTTGAGTTTTTTTTAGAAATGGAGCACTCTCACTCTTGGCACTAGCTCTCATTCTGCATTGTGGTGATAATATTACCAACAATCATGTGCTGGACATTTTTTTTTTTTTTTTTTTTTGAGATGGAGTCTGGCTTTGTTGCACAGGCTGGATTCTGGCTGTTGCCCAGGCTGGAGCGCAGTGGCGCGATCTTGGCTCACTGCAAGCTCCGCCTCCCGGGTTCATGCCATTCTCCTGCCTCAGCCTCCCGAGTAGCTGGGACTACAGGCGCCCGCCACCGCGCCCGGCTAATTTTTTGCATTTTCAGTAGAGACGGGGTTTCACCATGTGTACACTTTTAAGTGTCTTCAAAGTTTCAAATGACTTACTTCTGCTTTTATCATACATTATACTGCCTTAATACATTTCATCATTGAACATGATATTCAAAATAATCAAAATAATCCACTCAGTGTGGTCTCTCCTGAAATTACATAATTACAAACAAAAACTGCATGGCTCCATCTTCACATTGTATGTACATGCCATATTTGCCCATTATTGGCAGCTTCGTTTTGCCTATCTCACTCAAACTGACAAATATATCTTCGAGGATATATTTGTATACATGCCTAAGCCTGATCTTATTCTTTTCTTTCATTAAAAAAAAAATCCTAAACTGGCTGAGTGCGGTGTTCACACCTGTAATCCCAACACTTTGGGAGGCTGAGGCAGGCAGATCATGAGGTCAGGAGTTTAAGACCGGCCTGGCCAACACAGTGAAATCCCATGTCTACTAAAAACACAAAAAATTAGCCAGGCGTGGTGGCAGGCGCCTGTAATCCCAGCTACTCAGGAGGCTGAGGCAAGAGAATCACTTGAACCTGGGAGGCAGAAGCTGCAGTGAGCAGAAATTGCACCACTGCACTCCAGCCCGGGCAATAGTGCGAGACACTGTCTCCAAAAAAAAAAACCTAAACTAACACAAAACATTAATACTGTGCCAAAATGCAATGTGAAGGGTCAAAATATGTGGTGGCACACCAATACAGTTTGACAATTCCAAAAGCTCTGTCTACTGATCACATATCTCAGAAGTACAAATGATGCAAATGAGAAGGATACTCTAAGTAACATGCATATGGGAGACTAAGCAATGGACTGCAGAGCAAGCAGGTGGTTTCGACAGTAGTGGAAATATTCTGGTTCTGAAGCAGGGTAGTGGGTTCATGAATTGTTCATTATATTGTTATGCTTTACATATATATTCATGTATGTATTTTATATATTATTTCCACTATACGCATTTAATATATATAATTCCTATTTTACCAAAGATTACATGTTTACAGTTTAACAGCACATAAAATACTATTCTTTGGCCACTAGATGGTGATATTTTAATGCCATAAATGGTGGGACTCCATGATTACCTTCAAAAAAACCAGCAAATTTTCAAGTATCAATTTGCTCTTTAAGAAAAAAAAGGGGGGGAACCAAAGAGACAATAGTTTCTACTGATTTTTCACCACAAATGCACAAAACAACAGATAAAGAGATGCTAATCACCAGCTTTTTAAAATGTTCTCAAAATTTTTTGATTTTAGTATATATGCTAAACTCTTTACAAATCAGTAAGATCAACAACTCAATTTTATTTTATTTTATTTTACAGATGGGGGTCTCGCTCTGTCACCCAGACTGGAGTACAGTAGTGTGATCATGGCTCACTGCAGCCTCCACCTCCTGAGTTCAAGCAATCCTCCCACTTCAGCCTCCTGAGAAGCTGGGAATATAGGCAGGCACCACCATGCCTGGCTAATTTTTTTCTATTTTTTGTAGAAACAAAATCTCACTATGTTGCCCAGGCTGATCTTGAACTTCTAGGCTCACGCAATCCTCCTGCCTTGGCCTCCCAAAGTGGTGAGATTACAAGCATGAGTAACCCGCACCCAACCCAAACAACCCAATTTTAAAACTAGCAAGACACAGACACTTCACAAACACGAAAGAAAATACGCAAATGGCTAATACGCACATGCAAAGATGTTCAGCCTCACCTGTTATCAGGGAGATTCCATTTAAAACCACAGTGTACACAAAGCATACCAGCTCAAATTTTAAAAACGACAATACCGAGTTTGGCAAGGCTATGAAGCAGCCGCAGCTCTCATGGCTATTGGTGGGAATGTGCCATGCAGCAGCCACTGTGAAGAGCTGTTTGGCAGCTTCTTAAGATAGCTCAGCATACACCTATCTTATGACCCAGAAATTCTACTCTTACATGTGTATTTATTCAACCAAGATAAATGAAAACATATGCCCATAAAAAGACTTCTACATAAATTTCCTAACAGCTTTATTCCTGCAGCAACCTCAATGTGAACCAGCAGGTAAACAGAAAAACTGTGGTATATCCACAGCGAAATCCTACTCAGCAATAAAAATGAATGTGGATACATGCTACAACATGGATGGATCTCAAAGACTTAAGGGTAAGTACAGGAAGTCAAGTACAATTCCATTTACATGAAGTTGCAGAACAGGAGACAACTAATCTATGGTGACCAAAAGATCAGTTAGTAGTCACTTTGGGATGGTGAAGATGAGCTACGAAAGGACATGAGTGGAGTCTTCAGGGTATGGAAAATGTTCTATATCTCAACTGGGGTAGTAGCTACTCAAATGTGTAAATCTGTGAAACCTCCACTGAACACTTAAAAGCTGTGCATTTTAGTATATGTAAATTATACCTCAATGCAATCAATTTTTTAAAACTTTAAAAACTTGTTTATGCTAAACTTTGACTGTAAAATATGTCTAGTTTGAAGATCCTATGATACATGATATTAATACTGCACTATGACTTACAGTGTTAAAAGAATTCCTTTTAATGTCACAATCAAGGAAGCAATGATGATGAAAAACACAATTGTGCAAACTGGTGCTCTGTGTTCATCCTATACAGCCTGGGTTGAGCACTTACTTATCTTATTTACTAGAATGGTCTCCCAATCCCAGTCCACAATCAGAATAAGGCTTTTGGTACCTTTACAAAAATCTTCACCTGCCTAGCTCCACTACACTCCTTAAGATTCACCTTGAATGTCACCACCTCCAGAAAGCCTTTCCTGAGCATCCCTCACCCTTCCAAACTCCCAGTCTAGGTTAAGAGCCGTCTTCTGGTCAGGCATACCATCCCATGCCTATCTGTATCACTTGTACTCAATCACAGCACATCAAAACTCTCTCTTTATGTCAGTCTTCTATAAAGACATCCTTGAAGAGAGAGATGTCTTATTCATCTTTGTATCCCCAGCATCCTAGCATAAAACCTAGGACAAGGTAGGTATTCACCAAATGGTTTTGAATGAATTGATACACTTTCCCTGCAGAGTTCCCGGCAGTACAAAACTAAAATGGACAACAGGCTAGCAGAGTCAGGAAATCTGGCCCCCTTCCTATTTTGAATCTCAAACTAGTTGTATGACCTCCATCATCCACTTATCCACCAGATGGGACTCATTCCGTCTGCAATGCTTATTGCCTGCCCTATGGGAACACTGAGCTTTGGAAGCAGTTGCACTTAACTTCAATAGCAATGCAGCTTTTTCCAAAACATGAAAGAATAATGTGTTGCCTTCATACTTCACATGATTCAATTAAGATGAGTAAGTGGGGATGTGCTTGGTTAGAAAAATAATACTCAAAGCATTATCATTCACCAACTGATTTGTTTTCACAAGAAAAAATAAACAAAAATATTTGGTTTTCTACTCAGATGACCATTTACTATCCCAAAATATGGTATAGCAATCTTAAAAGAGGCAAACTAAAAAGAATTTTTGTGTTAGGTGATATAGCTTATTAACACTTACATATTTGTAGTGTGGCTTTTTTCCTAGCTTTTATGTCTTAATGAATTATTTCTCATTCTTCCTCAGGATAGTCATAAAATTGATTTCCCTGATGGTTCTAAGATTAATAACTCCCCACTTTAAAATCATAACGCCTTATAGTTCTAAATAAGAAATTATGTTCAATATTAAATTAAAAGTCTATTAAAGAAAATTAGGGCGGGCACAGTGGCTTATGCCTATAATCCCAGCACTTTGGGAGGCCAAGGTGGGACGATTACTTGAGCCCAGGAGTTCAAGACCAGTCTGGGCAACATAATGGGACCATGTCTCTACAAAAAAATAAAAATAGAAAATTAGCTGGACCTGGTGGTATGCATCTGTAATCCCAGCTATTCAGGAGTCTGAGGTGGGAGGACAGTTTGAGCCCAGGAAGTCAAGGCTACGGTGAGCCATGATCTACACTCCAGCCTGGGTGACAGAGTGAGACACTGTCAGGGGAAAAAAAAAGAAAGAAAATTGGATTTCCTAAGTTTGGTAAAGTCATGCCAGAAAGATGTATCTTACTCAAAGTCTTGTTCACACTGGAGATTTCCACAGATCAATTTTCCCACAAATATTTCATTGTATTTCCACTAGACCAATCAATATATGGATACATTTAGTTGAAGTATGGATATCAAAATATCTTCTTTTCATAATGATAAAACATAAACCTTAAGTACTGACTGGCAAGTCTAATCTAGCTCAGAGGCTATAAGCATTAATGTAGAGCTATGCTAAGCTTCTGTACTTCACAGTACATTTTCTCTAAGACAGTGCCTATTTTTTGTTTATAAATACTATTTTAAGCTCATTCTTGAAATACTTGTTACGTGCTTTTATTCAAGTTTTATTTAAACAACTAATGAACATTATTCAATCAGTACTATTTAAGCAAATTAATAACATCCACTCCACAAATAAATACTCTACTTTGAAACCTGAGCTCATATCAACACAATTTCTGTCAAGAGGGTTTTGTTATTTCAAAGCAGATTAGTTAAAAACTCCATTTATGTTCTGCAGTTATCATATGCTATGTTATTATTAAATAACAACAGTTAACATTACTGATCCCTAACCTAGTGTGTCAGGCACCCAACTAATGTTTTTCACACACTGATTTATTTAAACTTCATTTTAAAAGCATTATGATACACGTATTACTACTTCTCCCATTTTATCAATGAAGGAACTAAGGCTTGGAGCTGTTAAGTAACTTACCCAAAGCCATACAACTTAGTAAAAGCTACAGAACTAAGACTGGAACCCAGGTCTGACTCCAAACCCATGCTTCTCGCCATGATATTACTATACCTTGGCTAAGCATCCTATTTTCATACACCTTGGGAAAAAGTTTCTGGAAGAGGTACCAGCTATGTTTTAAACAGCTCTCTGGGTCAAAGCAAAGTCCAGAATTTGTTGGGATGCCTGCTAGAATATGGGAAAGTGGATTTCACTGTGCCCAATCCCAATTTTTTTTTAGGGAAAGTCTAAATCTCTGTTGTTTCTGACTTCTTTATGTATACCAATTTACTCATTTCTCATTTTGCCCAGCACAGAAAGAATTCTCTTCCAGATGCTTCAATGAAGACAGAGCAGCATTCAATTCATCAGGGAATCCTCTAATACACTCTGAAAATATATGCATATCTGAACTGGGAGTACAGTACTTAAGGATTAGAGAACAAGAAGCAGGTATTAAGGTCTACATCACACCATGAGTAGGAGACTGGGGAATAACATCTAATGATGTTTACTCACCCACAGTTCAGATTCCAAACATCTAATGAACTTGCCCTATTCTTTATCAGAAGTTTGCTTTAAGTATGTAACCGCTATAAAAGTTCAATAATGATAAACATTGCAATTCCCTTATTCTGAACATGCAGTCTATATCTAACTGTAACAGCAGGAATCGCGCTTATGCTACAAACCTGGTCAATATTGAGGCGGAGCGGCATCAGCGACACTCTCAAGCAGCACTCCTGTGGGGACCTGCCAGATTCTGGACACACATGTAAGGCTTTCACTGTCAACTACAAGGTAAGAAAGAGAATAGCATTTTTCCACAATAATATGATGACCTTCTTCTCTTTAAAAATGAGAAAAAAAAGAAAAATTCCTATTCCTATACTGTATGAGAAAAAGAGGAATTGTTCACCCTCTTTTCTTAAAAGACTGAATCAAACATTTTTGGGTCACATGCCCCTATCAATAATCTGATTAAAGGCTGGGCACGATGGCTCATGCTGGTAATCTCAACACTTTGGGAGGCCAAGGTGGGAGGATTACTTGAGTTCAGGAGTTCCAGACCAGCCTGTGAAACATACAAAAACCCCATCTCCACAAAAAACAAAAAATTAGCCAGGCATGGTGGTGCATGCCTGTAGTCCCAGCTACTCAGGAGGTTGAATGGGAGGAAGTTTGAGCCCAGGAGGTTGAGGCTACATTGAGCCACGATCTGCACTCCAGCCTGGGTTACGGAGTGAGACACTGTCGGGGATTGGCGGGGGGGAGGGGAACTGCTTAAAGATATAGACTCTCTTTAGAGGAAAAATTGCAGATGGATAATATTGTACTTAGTAACAGGAGTTTACTGAAACCCTGAAGCTAACCATAGGCCCATATTCCAAAAGCAAATTCTATGAAGGACCTCCAAAGTCCTGAATGAATCATTTCTACCTTACCAAGATGTAAAGAGTGTTAGAAATCTGGAACACCTTCAGCAATACTACATATTTTGTATAGATCACTAGGGACTTCTAGTTTCCCTCAGATATCAATTTATTAGCAATTAGAGTTAATGGACCCTAGAAGTGACATACAAAATAATTTTTTAAACATAAAACTTTAAGCAATACATTCAAAAGGGATTTTCCACATTAAAATGAGAAAAGATATCTAGTAATTTTCCCTACTTTAACTCTCCTGCAGTTAGATATAATAAAAACACGTTTCCAAAACTAACATAACAAAACAATGAGGTTTACTCTTACCATGTTGGAGTGAGCTTTTCGAGGCATTTCTTTACTACAATACAGGTATAAAAATTTATTCATTTGTGATGTTGCCAAACGATCTCGAATCTCAAGATCCTGAACAATGAACACCTGCCGGGAGACTGGGTGTTCCGAGAGGCTGGAATCACAGTCAGGTTTGCATGGGGGGTAGACTTCATGCTGAAACTTCACCTTAACAGATAAGGAGAACGAACGTGGAACAATTCTTTACATTTTATTAAACTGTATTTTCTCTTTAAAATGCAAAATATCACTCATCTTTCCTTTGAATTCTACCTCAGCTTACGATTCCACCTTCAAAAAAATCAACAACATGACATTCCTTCACTTGTTCACTCATTTATTAATCTACAGTGCTCCCTGCTTGTCCAAGGTTTTGCTTTACACAGTCTGTTACCAATGGTCAACTGAGGTCCAAAAATATTACAGTATTTTGAGACCAAGAGAAACACCTTTTACATAACTTTTATTGTAGTATACTGTTATAACTGGTCTATTTTATGATTCATTATTGTTAATCTCTTACTGTGCCTAACTTAGAAATTAAACTTTACCTTAGGTATGTATAAATAGGAAAAAACACAGTATACATAAAGTTCAGTACTATCTGCAGTTTCAGGCATCCACTGAGACTATTACCATGTATGCCTGTGGATAAGGGGGACTATGTGGACCCTACCATACACAGAGAAGCTTGACTAACATTTCTTATTTGACCTTGGTAAAATCCCTTATTTCCAAGGAAAATTCTCAGTAGGAATAAGACATAAAATTATTATCTTGCATACCTATGAAACTGCTTTAGAATGAATCAACAGAGGCAGGGTTCAAGTTCCAAAAGGAGGCACAGATATGATTAAATACATGGAATTGTCATCACTACAATATTGCTATGCTAACTATCCTAAAATATGACACTTGGTACAATCTCAGACAAGCTGGTAGAATTAAATGCATGTGATGCCATCAGTGGTCTGGCCCTACTGGTCTCTAGTCATTCACAAAGGACCTGCCAGATGCACTGTCCAAACACAGGCTTTCCCAGACAGATGCTCTAGGGCGGCATCTCCTCAGTCTGACCCTACCTCAGACTTCCTGAATCAGAAACTCTGGGGTGGAGTCCAGAAACCTGCGTTTTAATAAGCCCTCCAGGGGATTCTGAGCTTGCTCAACTCTGAGAACCACTGCTCTACAGGTAGCCCAGGCAAACAAAAATAAAAGAAAAACACCTCAGTCTTCTTAGAACATTTGAGAATGAAAAAGAGGTAAGAGTTTTATACAAGATCCTTGCACTTTTCCAATCCAAAGGGTTGGGACTTAAGGCTCAAGACTACATGGTGGGGGATAACAAAAGAACCCCCCGCAATGTCCTACTTAAGTGGATTTTTCCTTTCAAATGCCATCTTACCTTGCTGAGCTGTATTTCCATTAAAAAGTCATGGTTTCTTCCCTTTCCCCCACATACTGTATTACGTCCATGTCTTGTGGGTGTGTGAGAAGGTGAACTGTGCGGACTACTAAAATGAGCAACAACAACAAAAAAAAACCCTTTTGTTAAAGGAATATTCAAAGAAAGTCAATGAATCACATTAAGGAAAATGATAAGATGAAAGACAAAGTAAGAGTACAGAGCTATCAGAACACTGCCACAAATTACTAGAAACCAAAACCATATCTTCTTTACTGTGGAGACATTGAAAACACACATTTTATTATTGTCATTAGAGTAATCATCTGCTTGCTAAATACTCAAAACTACCAGAAAAGCTAATCATGATGCTGGAATCCGTATCACAGGATACACTTAGAAATAAGACCTCCTTATAAGCTTCTTGTTACTTTGGAAACCCTTTATAGTCAGAGCACAAGTCCTTGGAATCCCAACTAATACACAAAATAATTATAGTAAAGTTCGATGTGTTTTAAAATCACTTTTAAGTAGAAAAAGTTGCTGAACCATTGTGTCAAATGTTACTGCTCCATGCAGCCTCCATGCCATGCCCCACCTCAACAAGGAAGTCTGTCCCCTACACAGATTCTGTCCACCTGATTCTCTCCCAGCGACCGGCACACTGCACTTGTCTCACAGGCGCTCAATGACCACTGACTCTCTGCTCAGTGCCCTGCTGGATGCTGGGGACAGGGTTTGCCCGGGCCCCGCCTCCTGACACACTTCTTGCATTTCACTGCCCTCTGTCACTCACATGACTCACAGGACTTACTTATTTTTGTGAAGTAAGTACATGGTAGATACCTGAAAATTTCTGCTGAATGAAAATGACGAAAGTCAACATTTTAGTAAAAATACAAATAATACAAATAAGTTCACAACTGGAAAACTGTAAGAGTGACATTTAAATTACAGTTTTTAATACTACTTTATTATTAATTCTTAAAATGATAAATTCTATTTTTTTCTCTCTAAAGGGGAAATGGAAAATTCTATTTATTTTTCTATGAAAAGAATATATTGGCCTGCCAAATAAACTTATATAGTAATTAACTTACATATAACTTTTAGCCGGAGAAGTGGGAGGGACTGTTCCAAAATCCTTTCCTCCATAAAGATGCCAGACAAGAGAGACCTCCTTCACCACATAGCGAACCACAGGAATGGGAAAGTGTAAGGGGGCTTTGCTCGTATCGGTCTTCTTAACAGGCAGACTGAAATAATTGTCTCTTATCACAATTGCATCATCAACCATGATTTTTATAACTGGTTCCTCTTCCTTCTCCTAAAATAAACAAACAGGTAACACATACTCTCTTTTCTAATTAGAAAGAACTGATTATGCTGCGCATCTCAAGGGGCATTCTTGCTTCTACATTCTTTTTAATAATTCCAATATATAAAATAACATGCTGGTTACTGACATTAGTCATCACAAAGATATTCTGCTTCATTAACTATAAAATAAACTCTCTTTGTTCTACGTAAACCACTCCACAAGGATTTTTTATGGTTTACAATTCTGCTTTCACTACTTGTTTGATAATAAAAAAGCAAAAATTTAGTGTGTGGGTATTTTTTTTGTTGTTTAAAGTCAATACTGCAAACCAAAAGTTAACAAATTTCAACACACAGATGATATTACCATGTTTTTAATAACAGGTTTATCCTGAGTTTGATTGTTTGGATTTTTAAAAATTTAACCAGAAGGTTCTCAGAATTTAGTAGACAAATACAGTCACCAACTGGACAATTCCTGGAAACCTTCCAAATACACACACACACACCACACCCCTATATCTATACATACACACAAACACACCCCAACCATCAGCCTTCACACAAACCACATCTTATCTTTTCCAATTCTTGGACTAGCAATTCTGTGCAGCAGATCCTTCTGCCATTTAATTTCACGATCCTTGAAGAGTCATCCTACTACATAAAAAATCTGGAGTTCAATAATCTATGTTGGAAATTTTGCAAATAACATTCTTCTCTGAGTCTCTAGATGTGTCACAGAAATAGTAAAGTACAGTAACCATTTACAAACTGTCAATAGTATATTAAAAAAACAAAGTAATTCTGAACTATAAAGAATTGACAAAATCAACAGAATTTTCTCCAGGTACCCCTTTGGTCAATCCAATTTGTAACACCATTCAAGACTTCAATAATGTTATTAATTTATTACCTGCATGGCTGCTTTTGGTGCAAAAAGAATGCAAAAGTCATCATTCTCAGTAGGTATGCCTGTCATTGCATCACTGATGAAATGGTGAGAGAATGAGGCATAGTTGGGGCCGGGCTCCTGGGATACATTCCCACTCTCATCAGGAAACAGGAAGAGGTCTGAACAACATGGCTCCTGAATTTGAGATTTTTCATCCAAAACACCTAGATAAAAAGATTACAACATTTTGGCACACTTTGAAATATCAACAACAACAACAAGCATTTTAACCATGTGTCAGATATATGTTGTGTGCTTTTATCTGCAATATCTCATTTATTTCTTAAAATAAGTCTATGAATCTGAGGCTTAAAGACAGCTTAAGTAACATGAACCAAAACACCTCAACAAGAGTCAGAAATACATCAAAAACCACTAATAGGCCAGGCATGGGGGCTCAGCCTATAATCCCAGCACTTTAGGAGGCCGAGGTGGGTGGATCGCCTGAGGTCAGGAGTTAAGAGATCAGCCTGGCCAACATGATGAAACCCCGTCTCTACTAAAAATACAAAATTTAGCTGGGCACGGTGGCGCACACCTGCAGTCCCAGGTACCTGGGAGGCTGAGGTAGCAGAATCGTTTGAACCCGGGAGGCGGAGGTTGCAGTGAGCTGATATCACACCACTGCAGTTCAGCCTGGGTGACAGAGCAAGACCTTGTCCAAAAAAAACAAAACAAACAAAACAAACAAACAAACAAAAAACTAATAAAAAGATTAATGATACATTTGAAATGGCAATGTCATAAAGACAGTTTCCTCTCAGTTAGTTGGCGTTGGGGAAGCTCAGGACTTCAGCAGTTGCTAGTTAGTGTTGAGTGGAGTTTTGCTTTAGCCAGGATTTCACCTTTGACAATTCTGTCCTATGGGCGGAGCTCTGGAAGAAACTTCTTGGACGATATTACAATGGGAGGGGAAACTGGTTACATTTAGCAGAGCCTTGCTGAGGGGAGAGAAGAATAGCTGTTGAGCAAGCATTAGGTGGCAGAGGAGACAGCGATTCAAGTAAGAAAAGAAGACCACTACCTGGGGCCTGGGATACCCAAACTGGACACCTAATCTTAGGCAGCTGTCGTGAAAGATTACATGTGCACCAAAATCTGTATGTCAACGTATATTTTAATATGTTTATATTACATATTAAGAGTCACTCATACTCATTCTTTCCCCATTCATTCATTAAAACCAAACACTGTGATGGGGCTGAGAACACTAAGCTGAATCAAGATACATTTTGGCTTTAAGAGATTCACAGATTAGATTTCAAATTCTTCTACAGCAGTACCTCAGAATTACTCATCCTTACAGGTACCCAGGGCCTAGTACAGAATCTTGTATATTGAAGCCACCCAGTAAATAAACACTAAATATTCTTTCCCATGTAATTAAGGTAGCTGCTAATATATATACATATATATACACACACACAAATATAATATAAATACATATATAAATTTATTTATTTATTTATTTTTGAGACAGAATCTTGCTCTATTACCCGGGCTGGAGTGCAGTGGCACAATCTTGGCTCACTGCAACCTCTGTCTCCTGGGCTCAGGTGATCTTCCCACCCCACCTAAGCCTCCCAAGTATCTGGGACTATAGGCGCCTGCCAACACACCCCACATCTAGCTATTTTTTTTTTTTAATTGGAGACATGGGGTTTCACCATGTTGGCCAGGCTGGTCTCAAACTCCTGAGTTCAAGTGATCCACCTGCCTCAGCCTCCCAAAGTGCTAGGATTACAGGTGTGAGCCACTGTGCCCAGCCTAGCTGCTAATATTTATTACAAATATTGTAGTACATAGAACACTAGAAGTCCCAGTTTGCTTCCTTAGTTCTAATTTATCCTAAATTAGCAAGAAAGCAACAGTTAACACTAGACTTTTAAAACACCATGAAATAATTTTTTAATTAAGATTTCCCAATATATAGATACAGCTATGATCATTCAATTAGAAAAAAATACTGTTGAAATAGAGGCTTTAAAATGTTTACCTGCTTCCATTTGGCTTTCAAGGATCTTGAATCACCTGGGTCCCTCTTTGCTTATCCAACTTTATTATCTAATTCTTTTCAACAAGAAGGGAACTTTTGTTTCAGTAAGAGCCCGAATGTCATGGCTAAATAACTGAGGCTCATGCATGCCTTTCTCTGTGTTCTGTTGATGTTAGTGACCTTGCCAAGATCACCTTCTCCTCCCTCTTTACCTACCTAAATCCCATCCACTTATAAAAAGCCAAGCCATCTTACTTTACTAAAGTCTAATAAAATTATCCCAATCCTTTCTGAGGGGAGCAGAGGATATACCACATTTGAAGTGTTTTCTTACATCATTTATCAATCGGTCTAAGTATTGGCACCAGTCTTGTGACCATTTGTTTTACTAGGCTACAAGCTATCAGAAAACATAAGCTCTGCCTTCTACTCCCTCTGTATCCCTGACACCATCCTGGCCAGAGTTACGTATTTACTAGACACTGAGCAGACACAAGCTGAATGATTAACAGGTATCTATAAAAACTCATATGCGTCTTTAATAAATGACTTATTAAGTTTATGAGAACACAAATAATGTAAGCCCCAACATTAACATCAGTGCTCCCTGAGAAGAGTCCTGGTCTTACCATTAGCCTGTGGTTTTACTGACGAGGTGGCTTGTTGCATGTCAATCTCCTCCATAGCATCACTCATCAGATCTCGTAATATTTGTTGATCTGCTTCAGGAAGTACTGGACCACGGGAGGATGATCGACCACTGGAATCTACCTATAGACAAAAAACCTAATTAAAAATAACTGAAAATGCTCTTAAGAGGCAAACTACTTACATTTATTTTATCCCAGAAACACTGTACAAAAACATTGTACAAAAACATCAGAAATAGAAACCTACTCACTTTTCTATGCCCAGCAGCTGTTATATTTCAAGTTTTTAGTATTATCACCCTAACAGATACTGGCAAAGAGCAACAAACGTGTCATCACCTCAAAGTGAGCACAGTGAACTGGGATCTTGAAGAGGCAATGCACTTGAAAACAGGCAAGGTGAACAAACTGCAATAAAGCTGGGAAAGGGGATAACTAAATAAGTTTGATCTCCTCAACTCTGATGGTTGCAATGACTTTCATCCCTTTGACATAAAGTCCCTGTAGGTTGAAGCCTCATTTCTTGGACACCTAACCACAGTAGGGGAAACACACAGCAGGGGAAATCTACTAAACAGTGATTCAGAGTTTAGTTCCAGCACCCATACCTAACCATTTTGGTTAGTGAACTGTAGATTCATTAAACCCAGATCATGCTTTTTATATGTGAGTATGACTCTAAAATAGCAAGTTCCAAGCTGAAAGGGATAATTTAAAATAAGAAGAATGTTTTTTAAAAGGGAATAAACAGTAGGAGGGGTGCCATAAATCACCATATCATGAGAATACAGCAGGAACAAAAAGTCACAAACAGAAATGTAACACAAATAAAGTAAGTGTAAAATAATCCTGAACAAAAGAAAACAAACACAATGCCAGTCAGGCATTTGCTAGAGTACATAACAGAGGCTCTAGAACATAAAGGGACTGAGAATTCTGTTCATAAGAGAGACCACAAAGAACAACACTGGAAAAGAAAAAATGCTAAACAAACTGGACATTCTTCAATTTGGACATAAGAGAAGATAGAAAGGTGACACTTGGGGCAGAAAAGTGCATTGAACTAGACACCAAAATATCTGGGTTTGCTGCTGTTTCTGCTGTTCATTAGGGCAATCATCTAAAATCACTGGGTCTTATTAATCATTAACCATTCTATCTCACCATGTCATCATGAAAGGAAAAGGAAGTCATATATGAGAAAGTACATTAAAAACTGGATTGTCTTAGAGATAAGAAATAGGGAAAATAGGCCGGGCGCGGTGGCTCAAGCCTGTAATCCCAGCACTTTGGGAGGCCGAGACGGGCGGATCACGAGGTCAGGAGATCGAGACCATCCTGGCTGACACGGTGAAACCCCGTCTCTACTTTAAAAATACAAAAAACTAGCCGGGCGAGGTGGCGGCGCCTGTAGTCCCAGCTACTCGGGAGGCTGAGGCAGGAGAATGGCGTGAACCCAGGAGGCGGAGCTTGCAGTGAGCTGAGATCCGGCCACTGCACTCCAGCCTGGGCGGCAGAGCGAGACTCCGTCTCAAAAAAAAAAAAAAGAAATAGGGAAAATATGATGATATAAATTAAGTCTTCTGGTAACAATACTAACACCTGCCATCTATCTTTTCAGAGCATTTTTACGTACAACTTGCATAGAACAAGCTTTTACATGATAAATGTTTTCTTTCTTCCCTTAGGACAGATGAAAATAACTTAAGTCTAGAAAAAAAAAAAGTATGATATTTGTTAAGAAGATTAATGGAAACAAAGAATATCAAAGCAGCAGAATGGTTTTCCAAAAAGGCCCATGAAATCACCCTTCCAGACCCCATTATTCTGAAGGTAAAGAACAGATGAATGACTTTCAAAGTTTCTTTTCTACCTTATGACTGTCATGAAGACCTCAAT
This sequence comes from Macaca nemestrina, assembly GCF_043159975.1. Classification (NCBI taxonomy): domain Eukaryota; kingdom Metazoa; phylum Chordata; class Mammalia; order Primates; family Cercopithecidae; genus Macaca; species Macaca nemestrina. The sequence continues at coordinate 11,495,316 of NC_092131.1, read as the reverse complement.
AATGTAAACATGTCACGACATGGCAGGGACTGGAGGAATAACATTGCTGACTGTACCTTAGACCTTCTTTGAAAGGCTCCAGACTTCATGTCTGCCTTGTTAGGTGTCTGCAAGTCACCATAGCTTGCAATGTACTGAATGAGATTCATTAGTGCAGCACAAGAGTCTGAGCATGTTCTGACATGGACGACATCGCTGGAACAGTGTAACTCAAAGCGGGGCTCAGTCTGGACGAGACACAGAAAAAGGGATGAAAATGTTTTCCAAACAAGACAGAAGTTTCTTTTTTTGCATAGATTTACATGAAATAAGATATATGATAATCTGTCTCGCTACGTTAAAAAAGTATTTAAATAAACCCATTTTTAATATATTTACTCTATTTCTGACCAAAATTAGGTACACAGAAAAAAACTCAATTTTTTAATCTCTTAAAAAATAGAACTTAAAATTTTCATTTATTTTAATAACTTACTTGCTCTCCATCAGAATCAGACTTCACTGCAGTAATGGTTAACTCCAAAAGCCCCACATCCATCACACGAACATAATCTAAAATTTTTTAAATTAAGAAAATCTCAGAGTACAGCTTTCAAAAATGTGTATCCAACCAACACCCAATACGAGCATTCCTTTAAAATTCATTGTAGAGAGCACTACAAATAATTATAATGCAATGAAAATAGTTTCATCCCATAAAAGTCCTAAAATTCACTTCATTTTTTGTTAGAAACAAAAATTATCTTAAACAAAAATTTGTAGCATATATAGTAATTTGATGTACTTAACTAGCATTATAAGAACATTACAATTTCAAACTGAAAACCAACATCTGAAAAACTAAGCTGTGAATATATACCACATGATCACTATATACTTAAAGACCCTTTAATCTCTAAGGATCTTTAATAAGATTCTTAGTTCACTAGCATTATCCCAGAGTTAAAATGCTTTCAAATTATTCACACACAAAAATGAGGCAGAATTCATCTACTCCATTTGTTTTTTTTAACTCTTACCTCTATTCAGATTTATAGTGACAGTATTGCATTTGTCAGACAGATGTAAAGCAGCTTCATCCAAGATTATTCTGAGGCAAGAAAGATAAAACCAACATCTGAAAAACTAAGCTTTGAGTATCATACCCCATAATCACTATATGCTTAATTGCATCATTCTTTCTTGTATGAACACTGTTGAAATTATAGGCAGTTTCTAACTTAGTAACTGTCATCTAACATTTTTTAAAAACTGTTTATGAATGCTAGGAATATTTAAATTGTGTAAAGAATTAGATTAAATCATCTACTCAAATTAATTCTAAATTTTTGGCAGTTTTTAAAGAGATGCCCAAATTCACAAGGTTTAAACTATAGTATAAAGATAGAGTGGGCCAGATGTAGCGGCTCACACCTGTAATCCCAGCCTTTTGGGAAGACAAGGCAGGAGGATCAGGAGTTCTCAACTAGCCTGGGCAACGTAGCAAGACCCCTTCTCTACAAAAATAAATTTTTTTTTTTAATCAGCCAGGGATAGTGGCACACATCTATAGTCCTAGATACTCAGTAGGGTGAGGGCAGAAGATTGCTTGAGCTCAGGAGTTGAAAGTTGTAATAAGCTATGATCATGCCACTGCATTCCAGCCTGCGCCACACAGAGCAAGACCCTGTCTCTAAAATATAAAAAAATTAAATAAAAATTATAAAGTGTAACAGGTACTATGGGAAGTTTACCATATGTTTTAAAATGCAAACTTTTAAAGAATCTCCAGGGCCGGGCGCGGTGGCTCAAGCCTGTAATCCCAGCACTTTGGGAGGCCGAGACGGGCGGATCACGAGGTCAGGAGATCGAGACCATCCTGGCTAACACAGTGAAACCCCGTCTCTACTAAAAAATACAAAAAACTAGCCAGGCGAGGTGGCGGGCGCCTGTAGTCCCAGCTACTCAGAAGGCTAAGGCAGGAGAATGGCATAAATCCGGGAGGCGGAGCTTGCAGTGAGCCGAGATCTGGCCACTGCACTCCAGCCTGGGCGACAGAGCGAGACTCCGCCTCAAAAAAAAAAAAAAAAAAGAATCTCCAGAATTAATTCCCTAAAAATGAAATGCAATAATAAATGGGTAGATGAAACATGTCACCTGAGAAAAATTGGGTAACTTGGGTAAAAGGTTATCACTATTAGTAAGAGAACATTTATTTTAACAAAAAATTGAGACTTTAATAAAATGGTTTAGGTAAATATCAGTTGGTATGTTTTGAACAGCTATGTTTAGTATACAGTGAAGTTTACACAGGTACCTGAGAGTAGAAGAAGATTTATCCAATGCAACGCTACTGGAAACACTGAATGTTTCCACGGTAAGAAGAGATCGGATTGGCAAATAAAGGGGTCTAATGCCAAAGAGAAACAAAAGAATGTCAATTTGATACGGCTCCAGAAACTCTTTTAAAAACAACAACAATTTGCATCTTAACTCTACCGAATTATGTATTTTTTTCAAAATTTAGTATGTATTTTAAATAATAAAACTTTATTTTGTTCCATTTGTGAACTTACCTATAATCAAGTGCACAGCTCCAAAGATGAACATGAAAAGTTGTAAAGGAAGTTGGGGGATTATATCCCAAAACAGGTTCATCAGCAATATTCAAGAAGTATAAAATCTATAATCACAAAAAATTAAAATGCCCTGCTTTAGAAGAAAAAAAAAGGTTTCATATACTATCCTTAATACCAATGTAAACCAGAATATCTCATAGAAAAAAATCACTTAATTGGAAAATCATAACAGTAAAAGGAAAAAAATCATCATTTTGAAGGAATTAGTTTCAAAAAGTACTTGCATCAGAAAAGAAGGTAATGGATACTGATGGATGTGTTCATTTGTTTGACTATAATAATCATTTTACAATGTATATCAAAACATGTTATTCACCTTATATATAATAAATGTTTTAAAGTATTTACAAAATTAGAATTTGAAATGAAGAAGCCTATCGGACAACTCCAATGCTATAGAAATCTCAGAAAAATCATAACTTATGAAATTAATAACAATGTATGCATAATATAATTTCATATTTTTTGGCTTGGAACAATTCTTAGAAAAAATAAATTTTGCTGAAGACTGCTTAAAACTATTAATCTGGCTTCCTATATAACTCATTGTGTGTGGGGGTATTGGTTTTCCATATAAGTCATTGTTGAAGGAAGCTCTTTTTCCTTAATTTATACCTAGCTCAGTCTAAAAACCAGTCCCTCTCACCAACATCTATTCTCTCATATTTCTAATCCAAACAAATAAGGAGGTTCAGATAAATGTCTCCCTTCCAGCTGATTATTCACACTAACCACTTCTCTACTCCTACAAGATAGACAGAAAGTCAGATATCCTCATGTTTCCCAAATGCTTTCATGAGAAAAGCATTTTGAAAACATTCAAGTTTTTAAATAATGTATTATTTTCCCAGCATAATTGAAAAGTTCCCCCTTACAAGAAACATGAGAAGCAATCACAGTGCACTAGTTTTCATTCTCACATAAGGAAAAGGTAACTTCTTCCTCAAAGTCTCCTCTGAAAAATAACCAATTGTATTTTATTACCATAAAATGTTGTTCAACTGGAAATTAATGAGAGAAGTACTGATAAAATGCTTTAAAGCAACATCATATTATTGGCCTAGGGAATTATATGGAAATATTGCACTTAAAGAACTTCTGATTATAAAAGCAATTCAAGACACCATTCACCGCTCCTCTATGCCAGGTGTTCTACAAGTCCTGGGATACAGAGTCCCTTCCCTTCCTTTAATGACATAAAAGATAACTCTGTCATTGAGAGGTTTTGAGGACCACACTTTAAGGTAAAAAATCAATTACATTCTGAGGTGATAATACTGTTTTGTTTTGCTTTGCTTTGCTTTTTTTTTTTGAGACAGAGTTTCACTCTTTCACCCAGATTGGAGTGCAGCGGTGGGATCTCAGCTCACAGCACGCACCCTCTGCCTCCTGGGTTCAAGCAATTCTCCTGCCTCAGCCTCCCCAGTAGCTGGGATTACAGGTGTGTGCCGCCATGCCCAGCTAATTTTTGTATTTTTAGTAGAGACAGGGTTGACCAAGCTGGTCTCGAACTATTGACCTCAGGTGATCCGCCTGCCTTAGCCTCCCAAAGTGCTGGGATTACAGGCATGAGTCACAGTGCCCGGCCAATACTGTTCTATTTCTTAACCTAAAAGGTGGTGACACAGTAGTATTCACTTCATGATAATTCACCGAGCTGAACATTTATGACTTACAAACTTTTCAGTATGTGTATTAGATGTCAATACAAATTTTTAAATAAATTGATACATACATAATAGCTCTCTTACCTGCTCATGCCAGCTAAGCCCAGAAGGAAGCATTCTATGCTGGAGTGTGGCTCCTTTCAGTCCTACAGCAATGAGAAATTCCTATACAGAACAATACAAAGAATGACATTTACCACCATGTAATCCTGTAACTCAAAAGTTTCTCCAAGAAAATAAATATGTTGCCTTTTATGCAATTATTTTTAACTAGAATCAAATCAACAGCAAGTACTTAATGGCATAAAAGTACAAAACACAAACCTTTGTATTGGACTCTGATTTATCAGACAGTATTTTAACGGCAACAGACAGCATATTCAAACTGTCTCCTCCAACTCCATCTGAAGAAGTTCTACTGAGGCCATCTTCTTCAGAGGAATAAATAGTAGGTTCCAACCAGTGTGGGCGGGTTGAGCTGGGCAGTCGTGTTTCTGTCGGGAGAATCACTCCATCCACTATGCCTAGAGATCCACATTGAGGTAAAAACAGTAACAAAATGATACTTGAAATTAGCTAATCAACTTACATGACTCAAAACAAAACTCCACATACTTCCACTGAATATAACTTAAGGAGGCATGATGACAAAAACCAGCATGGCATTAATAATCCACTACTCTTTGCTAATGTTAGTATGACTGACAGTGCACAGCTTAAAGAAACAAAAAATTCTGAAATGCTAGGAAAATTAAATAGAAAACTATCACAAACATTTCATGTCTATGAAACAAGGTAAACTCAGGTAACTGCTCAAAAAATGGTAAGTTCTATATCTGGAACCAAAAGGAAATATTCCTTAAGGGAGAATAAAGAACATAAAATCTCATCGATTGATGAACGGACACATAAGATCTGATCTATCTTTACAGTGGAATATTATTTGGCAATAAAAAGGAATGAAGTATGGATACAACTTGGACGAACCTTGAAAGTGTGTCAAATGAAAGAAGCCAGTCAAAAAGGCCAAATATTGTATGATTCTATTTATAAGAAACTTCTGAATATGCAAATTCATAGAAATAGAGTATAGATTAGTGTGTTTATAGGAAGGAGAGAGTGGAAGAGGTGAAAGGTTATCACTAAAGTGTATGAAATTTCTTCATGGGGGTAATAAACATGTTTTAAAATTGACTCCGGTGATGGTTGCACAACTCTTGTGAAATACTAAAAACCATTGAAAGGTATATTTTAAATGAGTATGGTGTGTGAATTATATCTCAACAAAGCTATTGCAAAAAAAGAACCTGAAGTTGACTTCTAATTTGTAAATATTACTTTGACAGCAGAATCAGAACCCTGCAGAGAAAATAATTTCTAATACCAAAGTTCTGTTCTCAATAGATTTTCTTTGTTAAACAAGAAATTTAAACATGTCGAAAGAGAAGAAACCAAGACACATGTTTGTCCTACCTTTGTGGTATAGACTGAAACTGCTAGAATGAAGGCAAACGTAGTGCTTGTCATCAAAACCTTCATATTTTGTCACGCAAAATAATGAACCACTATTGAACTCTAACCAGAATTCACCATGCTTGTTTTCCAACAGATCTCCATTATCTTGCTAGTAAAAAGATCAGAAATACACATAAGTTATTATTTAAATGCAGAAAAGTAAGCATGTCCCTTGAGATGCTCTTTGTTGATTCAGATTAGGAAAATCTCCCATATTGCAGCAAAGCAATCTAATCCTTGAACCATTCAATATCACGGTAAAAAATAAAACTGGATAACTTAAATGCTATGTGGAACCTCTTCTATCAGATGAATCTCTGTACTTTGTTGTCACCCCAGAAGCAGAATTAGCACCTGTTTTCCAAAGGGAGAGCCACACAAAGTTTGATCTGCAACAAAAGCTAAATCCCCAAAGTTGCTGTCATCATGGTTTGCCCCAGAACACTGGTCTTCATCAGTCCCTGAAACAACCTCAAAATATCAAATACTGGCCGGGCGCGCTGGCTCACGCCTGTAATCCCAGCACTTCGGGAGGCCGAGACAGGTGGATCACGAGGTCAGGAGATAGAGACCATCCTGGCTAACACGGTGAAACCCCGTCTCTACTAAAAATACAAAAATCAGCTGGGTGCGGTGGCAGGCGCCTGTAGTCTCAGCTACATGGGAGGCTGAGGCAGTAGAATGGCGTGAACCCGGGAGGCAGAGCTTGCAGTGAGTGGAGATCGCGCCACTGCACTCCAGCCTGAGCGACAGAGCGAGACTCCGTCTCAAAAATAAAAAAATATCAAATACTTCAATCACTGGATATGTATCCTAGTAGATTTATTTAAAATAAGATACATTTGAAAAACCACTTTGGATTTGTAAACCTCACCTTCACATCTGTGAACACTGCCATTAATCCATGATTAATATTCAGAAGAACTGAGAGAAAACTCTGAGAGTTCTTGTTCTGAGAGTCTAATTTTTTTTTCCTGCGAGAACGATAGTTGGGATCAACAGTGGAAAAATACTGCAAAGTCTCCTCCTCAGATCCACTCTCCTCATCTATGAGAAATAAACATACAATTACACAGTTCTGATAGCTTATTAAAACAACAACTTAAAAATGATCACGAAAATATTTTATATTTATAACCTGCTTAGTTTTACAAAGAATATGGTGTGAACATAGAAATATATTTTGTTTTTCTCTTTAGCGTTGAACTTCAATGTGCACACTATCATTCTAAAGAAAACATATTTAAGTGATAATGATATGCTCAATATACAAATAGAAAACAGGAAATATTCTTATACATTACTAAAAGAAATTACAAAATACAGTTACAATGAAAAATAAAGATTTTTAAATCCACAATTGAAAGGTTAGTACTTTGTTAACTGATAAACTAGGTATTTTAAATCAAAACAAATTAAAAATATATTACCATAGTGAACTGCAGATTTAAATGGACTAAAACTATCTTTGTTGAAAGTATTAATGAGCTGACTGGCTACTGAAAGCCCAATGCCATAGGAAATATTCTCGAACGTCTCCACTGGTGAAGGAGCTGTTGGTTCCCACAGCAGCAAGTCATTAAAGATCCTATAAAGACAAAAGTTGAAAAATAAGTACATAACTCCTAGTTCAACAGAAGACAAACTAAAAAAAAAAAATCCTTTCAAAAGATCACATGAACAATAACTTTTTAAATGGCAAAATGGAAATTAGATCCTACAAGAATTTGGAAAAACAACAAAAATAACAACTGCATTATTTCAATGAAAAAATAACCTATATGGCTATAATGCAGGGCAGTGACAAAAGAATCTGCACAATTAGATACCTAACTAGATACTTGCCTAATTTTACCTGTGTTATATACATCAAATTACAAATTCATATTATACTTCAAAATATACCTTAGAGACAGAAGCTCATGAAAAATAAAAACCCACAAAGAACAAAAAAGGAAGACAGCTCACCTATATGAGAGCGCTTTGTAAACTGGAACTGATCCCGCATCATCTCATTGACCCTCCCCTCAGTCCTGTGGGGCGTCCAGGGCAGAATCATTATTCTCACTTTACACTTGAAGAAACTGTCTCATAAAGGTTATGTGACCTTCCCAAGGTTACATGGCTAATTAGTGGAAAAATGGGGATGAGAGTCCAGATTATGTTGATTACATCCAGCTCCCAATTCAGTTCTTTTTTTAAGGCAAGTATTTACCTGTGGGATCAATTCAGTACTTTCCCTAGAGATACCTGCTTTTTCTCTCATCAACAACAGAAAGCACAGCTTCACTGGGAAGACTTCAAGAGATGAAGAATGCATATGGAGCACAAAATAAGGAGAGAAAAACCCTTATGACTAGTGAGACTAGCCCCATCAACACTGGCAACCAATGGGAAGGCATATATCATACCTAGGCTGTCACCACATCCTACTTTTACAAGGAACTACCTGTCACTGCTCAGATGGCCCTCTGTCCTAGCCTCCTTCCCTCATCCTTCCCTGTCCTAGCCTCCTTCCCTCATCCATCCTCAAAGCTTTCAAGAAAACTCAAACTTCACCGTGTCTTCTAGGAAGCCCATTGTAAGATCTGGACCCACAGCACATCCTTCACACAGACCCACTTAAATCACAGCACCTACAGCACCCTGCTGAATTTCCTCGTTTCCCCTTTCCAGACTGCAAGCCACCCAAGAGAGGGACTTGTGTCGATCATCTCTACATGCACCTAGCACAGTGGCTGTCACGTAACAGGCACAGACAGTTGGTGAGGACAGTGCGTGACTCACATGAAAGTGCTGCCAAAACCCAAACTCATCGTAAAGCCTGGTGTGAATACCAGTCAAGGCACCACGTGGGGGGTAGCCCTGCCCCCTTCTGTGAGAAGCCACTGCCAGGCCAATTCCTGAGCTTCTGAAGTCCTACTAGAAGGTGTACACCAGGACTGAGGATTGCGACTCTCAGGAGATTATAATCCACCCACTTATTATTTTCTCTTTATTTATATTTTTGTCTAAACACAGTCCTGATACCATTAATAATATCAAATATTGGATGGTGCTTGTAATATCAAGAAATATCAAGAAACAAAACAATGCTTAAGATACGTAAGAACATATCACCATGACTCTGTGTCTATGAGGCTGAAACAAAATAGATGCTCAATACATATTTAATGAAAGCAATGAGAATTCTTTTTTACATTCTATTTTAAACAATTTTTGACACAGAAAAAATTCTCCTGTACCTAAAACCATATTGCTAAAAAGAGCCTGTTGACCAAGGCACTAAAGGAGTAAACCAACATTTTAAATATATAAAGGCAAAGTTGGTTATAACTCCTGCTCAGAAAAAATAAATAAATAAAAGGACAGTGTTGACATATTTAGTAAAACTTGAATGGGGTATGAGGATCTTATAGTAGTATGTATCCAGTTTAGCTTCCTGCTTCTGAGAGCTGAATTGCCAGTTAACGTAGAATGTCCAAGTATGTGGGAAATACGCATTCAAGTACTAAACATTGAAGGGACTCAGGTCAGCCACTTACTCTCAAATGGTTGGGGCACAGGGAGTTCTTTGTACTGTACTGCAAATCTTCTCTGAGAATGTTTGAAAATTGTTTAAACATATGAATTTGAAAATACAAAGCCGAATAACGGGCAAAGGATGCAAACCCTGAGGAAGTTAGATACAAGATTTATACGATCCCAGAGAGTGAGGGAGCGCTTCAGTATTTACGCAATTCCAGGGGCCTGAGAGACCAAAAAGTGGTTAGTGGAAGGTATTTAATAGAATAGAAACTCTCTTAAGCAATCCATTAAACCAACTACCCAGATTAACAGATACATACTCTAATACACGCTCTAATACATACTCCCTGACTTAAGCAGTCACCTACCCAGTTACTCCAAAGTGCCACAACAATGGAAGCCTTCAGTATGCTAACTGCCTGCTGCTGCTGGACGTCTCTCTAGCAGAGCTGAGAACCTTCCTATCAGTGGAGTTATATATTTTATATACTTGTCAAAGACTGTGTCTGGCGTCAAATCTGCTTGTATTTGTTAATATAAGTATAGCTTAAATAAAAACTGCTGTTTTAGTTAATGCAGACGGTTAAAAAAAAAAAAAAGTCTTAAAAACCTACAAAGATTCTCCTCTCAGGTATCTCTGAAAAAATTTTTTTCACTCCATTTTAAAGAAACTGGTACTAAAAACAGTAGACAATGCCTTCTGGCTACACTTTATGCAAAAAAAAAAAAAAAAGACAAAGTAGTCAGATGCCACATGCAGGATTTAAAAAAAGGAAAAAAAAAAAGACAACAGAGAATTCCAATCAGCGGCTCATACTCAAAGAAAAGGCCTTGTCCTGTATTTAGAAATGAAGTGGTAAATAAATATATATTTATAAAATGAATGTTTAAGGTATGTATTACTGTTCTCGATACCCTGATTTAATCGAAAGCAATCTGCTCAGTCAGTGCAGAATGACAAAAAAAAAATGGGTCAAGTCTTTTTGATCTCTGGGCTAGGCCCTGAAAGAGTCATTTCATTTCCCTCAATCTCAGCATTGCACATACATCAGCTCTTTGCAGACAGCCCTGAACTATGAAATAAAAGGAGGAGCCTAGAGATCAGTCATTTCCAAACTGCAGATCATATATAAACAAACTCCAACATTTAAAAACAATTTGAAATCTCTCTAATGTGAATTTAATATAAATTAGGTGCTATTTATAATGTATACTATAAAACAAATATAAAAATACAAATTTTAAACGATTATTTTTTAAGTTAAACATAAGTGCGAACATTTTCTTCCTATACCCGAGCGGACTGTTCTCTGAATCTCATTTTCAAGATCACTGAAGTAATGTGAACCCTAGAAGAATCCTAGAACTTAATTTTCTGATTCTAAGAGCAAAAGTCATTGACACCCAGTGAGAAAACCCAGGGTTTATTACTAACATTTAAGGAATAAATACCGAGTGATATCTGATACCAAGTAATCCTACAGCAGAAACAACAGTCTGAAGTTTCTGAAGATTAATGGAAACTAGAATAACTTGTCTACATGTAGGAAGCTAGTGATGACAAACACTAAGGACTTCTTTTTCTAGAAACCTACATGACAATCTTTCAGGTATGCCACAGAGAAATCCCTTCAGTGGGTAGAAATTATAATAGACAACTACTAAGTGCTTATGATATGCCATACACTGTTCTCAGAACTTTCCAAGTGTTGTATCATTTAATCCTCCAAACAACCCTTATAGGTGGGAGCCAGGATCATCTCCATTTTACAGACGAGAATGCTGAGTCTTATGGAGGCTAGGTAAACTGCGCAAGGCCTTCAGAGTCTATGACCTAGAATTCCATTTATATCAGAATATCTGCCTGGCATAAATATTGAGGGGTATCTAAATATAATAAATTTAAATTTTGTACATGTTCGTAGAATTTTGAATTCCAACAAGGTATCTTTTTGACTGTTGAGGAAAAGATGCTTCTTGTACAATGACTGGGGTTCTGATTCTACTCCAGCATTGGCTAGCTGTATTAGTATCTCCTAACTCTTCATGTCACCGCATGTGAAGAAAAAAAATCGTATTGGATCGGTAACCTGCAGTAAGCTGACAGAGGGCAATCAGCCAACCTCAGGGCTGAGGAAATAAATATCTCACACACCCAGCACCACGCTAGTTAGGAAACTCTGCTATGACAATAGAACATCATAACGGCAATAGTCACCACCAACACCACACAAAGTACACAGAGATGGCAAATAATATTCAGGCAAGGAAAGGAAAGGGGGAAGAGGAAAATCAGGGAGACAATTAGAAAGTCTGATTCCCAAGATTCAACTAAATGGGTATAAACTCACCTATTATAAAGCTTCTCATAAAAGCTCTTATTAGGTAGTGTTACATAAATATTTGGTAACGTAAGTTCCAGCACATAGTGAGAATTGCTGATTGCTTTATCCTGAAATTCTGTCATTTCTACAGGGTCTCCTGGCATCACCATCTAAAACATAATAGTTTAGTGCAAAAAAAAGCATCAAATAACCATTTTATGTTTAAAATAGTAGTAGCATCTTCTTAGCCTATCCATAGGACTTGGTATGTGAGAAATAAATAAGCATGAAACATTTAACTGGAGAAAATATACACCAAGAAAAAACAGATATTATTTAATTTTGAAGTTTAAGACCTAGCAAAAACAGTACAAAGAGCATTTTTTTAAATAAAAAATTAAAAGCATTGCTCTATGACAGAGAATAATAATATTATTCCTTTGTAGCTTGCTCACACTTTTATCTTACCTGTTCATTTTCAAACATTACTCTACGAGAAGAAAAAGGAGATGGTGCTGGTCTTCTTAGATCACAAACATCTTTCAAGGAATGAGCAGCTCCTTCCTCTTCCTCCTGGTAGGGACCATCATTCTCCTCTTCTTCTTCAGCTGCAATTCTCTCCAAAATGGAATGCATGGCTGGTGGATTTATTTTCAGTACAATTCTGATATCAAAGACAATTTTTAAAAGACCAAGATCTAAGTGTATACAGCAAAACTTTTAACTTTTGTGCAAATTAATACAAACACCACTGGTTAAATCTTAATGATAGAATTAAACTTCTCTACAAAGTCTAATTATGTCTAAGGTAACCCACTTATGAACATGTTGTAAACTTGAAAGTGTGGAACTGAAACAAGTAAGTAACAGAAAGACATCAACATTTTATACTTGGCTAACTGAAGGTCTGACCTTTCGGGGGCAAAAAGGTTATTTTTAAATTTCATTAAAAGTCAGCAAATTTTACCTAAGGATTCTAGTTATCATTAACCCAAATCCTCTCACATATAGTTTGTTCCGCTATAATAAAATACTTGTCTACCTAAGAAACCTCATGTTATATCAATCTTACATTATATCAGTTGTTCAAAGGGAAAAGGGAGAAACTGATTAGGAAACAGTTTCAAAACTCTAACAACAAAGTTACCTTTTCCTCTAGGAATTTCAATAATAAACGGCTGGTGCTGTTTTGTAGCCACAAAACCTAAAGACGACTGAGTTAACGCAGCCTGTGACTACAAAAACTAAAGAGCTTTTTACTCCAGAGTAATCCCTTTCCTTTCCTAAGCTTCTACAGAACATCTCTAGCACAGACTTTTCATTCTCCTTTGATGACCATATCCACCCATTGTTATAAGGAGGCATGGAACCCTCAAAGAGAATAGCTGTGCTGCAACTATAACTCTTATTCCCTAGGTAGTGGTGCTATTTGGTTCGTAAATGATCACGGGCTTTTGTCCGAATTGATATATATCCCAATGTAAATCGTGCTTCTGAATTACTTAACAGAAGTAGATCCAATTCTTGTGAAACTTGTGCTCTAAACTCATGCTAATTACCAGGTGTGTATGAGCAACACCCATCCTAAGAATCTGATCAGCCTAACAGACAGTGGAGAGGAGTAAAGCAAGGCAGGCAGAAAAATGACACAACAAGGTTTGAAGGTGACACATCTCACACATTCCTGTGAACACCCCATCATCACACTTATGAACCACAAAAGAGTCAAGGATGGACATGTTTAGCTTATATTTAATAGCCAAAATGTTGGTTTAAAAGAATATTTTATTGTTAAAAGGAAAATCCTATTAAACCTATGTGCTTGCTTACTCACCGTGGCCAGTCAAAGTCATCTGACGATGTTGTATCTCCATCTACTCCACTAGACACATGGAAAAACTTAATAGATGGATCTCCTTTCTCTTCCTGGAATGATCCTAAGAAAACAAGACTGATTTACTGAAATGCGCTTCTTCTCAAGTACTAAAAGAAGAGATGGAGGAGCAAAGATCCTCTCAATCAGGAACATAATGCAACCTTAAGTACTACAGCATTTTGCAATCCTTCTGGTTTCATGTGCACATGCGGTAGACAAAATGAGCCAATAAATTAAAGATTCTGTGTTCAAACTCAAATTCTTAAGTACCAATGTATACTGCATAAAGTGCATAATGACACAGTAAATACAGCAAGCACTTACCACTTACTAAGTGCTATTAGTGATTATTTCTTCTTAAAGTCTATATAATCTACCACTAGAAAAATAACTACATTTCTTAAATATGTATTTTGTACGAAGCACTGTAAGAAATACCTCTGTTCAAAATAATTCTATATGGGCTGGGCATGGTGGCTCACATCTGTAATCCCAGTATTTGGGAGGCTGAGGTGGGCAGATCACCTGAGGTCAGGAGTTAAGGGACCAGCCTGGCTAACATGGCAAAACCCTTTCTCTACTAAAAATACAAAAATTAGCTGGGTGTGGTGGCGTCCAACTGAGGCACAAGAATTGCTTGAACCCAGGAGATGGAGACTGCAGTGAGCCAAGATCACGCCACTGCACTCCAGCCTGGGCAACAAAGCAAGACTCTGAAAAACAAAAACAACAACAACAACAACAACAAATTTTATACATGTTTTTTCAATCCATTTTACAAATGAAAAATGGCTTTCCTGCAGAATAATGAGTTTCTCACCACTGGAAATAAGGGATGATCCCACAACACCTGAAGGCCCTTTCATGAAGTCATAATTGACAAAAGTTCATTTTAAATATCTCTTAAGATCTGTAAAACTGAGAGAGAAGGGGAACTTGTGCAAACTATTCTCATGGCGGGGCGGGAGTATGGCTGCAGAGAGAGGGTGTCGTGGCAGAGGCAGGTGGTCTAGGAACCACAGGATAAAAGGTTTTCCAGGTCTTCATAGACTTGGTTCACTTCAAAGTTTTTATAAATTCCCTTCATTAACTGACAAAAACAAAGTAATACAGAAAAAATCAAAACAAGTTTTACAAATAAAAGTCACTAGCAATTAGTATAATGGTTGAAAGCTCAAGCTCAAGCACTGTCAGACTTGGGTTCAAATCTTGATTCTGCCATTGACTACAACATGATCTTGGTAGATACTTGCTTCTAAGTCCACAGACTGTCTCATCTATTAAATTATAAAAATAACTGGAAAAATAAACATATGGTGATTACGATGACTAAAAAAAAACAAGACAATGTGTATCAGTGCTTAGCATAATATCTAACATACAGTGACACTCAACAAGTTCTGTTATCAGTCCTACAATAAATAAATGAGAGGTGATAATAAAAATGTAGGCTAAAGTACTATATTCTCCTGCAGTAAACAGGAATTTTAACAAAGTGAATGAATCATCATCCTTAGTTTTTAAAAAATTACCTATATCATATATTTGTATACAATACTAGAAAGACATTGTTGCTCTTGATTTAACATAATGTGCTTTAATTTTACTATATTTTGGGGCTGTCAGATACTTTTGTGATGTAAGTTTCAGTAGCAGTTGTTTGTTATCTAGTATGGTTCTTTTACAGACACATTCAATCTTACCAATTAGTTCTCTAAAGGTAAGTTCCAATTTAATTTGTTCTGGGGTTGATCCTCCTATAAATTCAGTCTTAAATTCTAGATCTGTGAAGGCTAAATAAAGGATCTCCTTCTGAAGTGACTTCTTAAACCACGGTCCCCTTTCTTGATCAGATCGAAGATCAGGTATTGGGAAGCGAACAGAAAGGTTTAATGCTGGTGTGGCAACTTGCACTGATATTCGACAATTTGCAGGACTATGTGAATCATCTAAAAACACTTCAGTGAAAGCCTTGTGCTAAAACACAAAACATCAAAAATAAGCCAAAATATTAAATTAAGTACATGAACATAAATGACACAGTATTCAACATTACAATATATATAATCACTATCTCCCCATTTGGTATAATGCATTAAAAGTCAATTCAAATTAACCACTACCATATTAATTTAGTGTAAAAACAAATTTATAATGCAACAACTATTGGCAAAAGTGAAAACTACTGGCAAAAGTTAAACTCTGAAATAAAAAATCAAATTAAAAACTGAGCCAAAGTGAAGACAAAGGCACTACAGATTAATATTTATCTTACTATAAATTTATAAATACTGTGTAAATTAGCCTACCAACAAATTCAATATGGTTAAAATCACTATAGTGTCCAACATTCAGTTGGAAAGACTTTTCTACCAATATATGACTTTAAAGACTCAATGTGAAATCAGATGAATTATGCCAAATACAATCTCTGACTCAACTTTGTACTTCTAAGATAAAACCCAGAGGCTGGCACATCACAGGTTCTAAATAAATATTCACTAAATGATGCACCCTGAGCTCCTATCCAATCCAAGGGCATGAGCTCATCAAATGGCTCTATGAGACCAAGATATATGCACCATTTACCCAAAGCCACCTTACAATAGAAGGGTCAAAGAACATGCCATTCAAAAAGAAATCTATTTCTATTTTTTCTCTAAAATATATTGAAACTTAAAAAGCTTTATTCCGCTCTAGCTTATAATACTCCCCAGTTTCTTCAATCCATTTCTAACCTCCATGATTAGAAAATTCCCTTCATATGCTAGACGTACAAATCTTGTGTGTGTTTGTTTTCTTTAAAACAGGTCTTGCATGGCCGGGCGCGGTGGCTCAAGCCTGTAATCCCAGCACTTTGGGAGGCCGAGGCGGGCGGATCACAAGGTCAGGAGATCGAGACCACAGTGAAACCCCGTCTCTACTAAAAATACAAAAAAAATTAGCCGGGCGCGGTGGCGGGCGCCTGTAGTCCCAGCTACTCAGGAGGCTGAGGCAGGAGAATGGCGGGAACCCGGGAGGCGGAGCTTGCAGTGAGCCGAGATCGCGCCACTGCACTCCAGCCTGGGCAACAGCGTGAGACTCCGTCTCAAAAAAAAAAAAAAAAAAAAAAAAAAAAACAGGTCTTGCTGTATCACCCAGCTGGTCTCAAACTCCTGGGCTCAAGCAATCCTCCTGCCTCAGCCTCCTGAGTTGCTGGGACTATGGGTGCAAGCCACCACACCCATCTAGACTTGGATTTTTAACAAATCTATTCTAACTCTTCCCCAATTGATTTGCTAATATTAACCACCA
This sequence comes from Macaca nemestrina, assembly GCF_043159975.1. Taxonomy (NCBI): domain Eukaryota; kingdom Metazoa; phylum Chordata; class Mammalia; order Primates; family Cercopithecidae; genus Macaca; species Macaca nemestrina. The sequence goes on along the minus strand of NC_092131.1, from coordinate 11,478,494 downwards.
CTCTCAGGCAAAAATAACCCAACAGATTAAACCATCATCCGATTGCATATATAGTTAACAGCTAATACAGAGACTACCCCACAGAAACTAAAATAACTAGCAATTGATAACAGTAACAAATAAAGAATGCCCAGCCTGAGCAACATAGGGAGACAAAAAACAAAAACTTAACTGGGTGGCACATGCATGTAGCCCCAACTATTTGGGGGGCTGAGGTAGAAGGATTGCTTAAGCCAAGGGGGTCAAGGCTGAAGTGAGCCAATACCATACCACAGCACTGCAGCCTGGGCAACAGATTTTTGTCACAATAATAATAACAATAATAAAGAATGCTAATTTGATGTGAATACTCAATACTAAGAGAAAAGCAAAGAAGTAGAAAAATAAAATATCTTTTTCGTTTTCTTTTTAACAAAGGTTGTCTCCATCTGATCCTGGTCCTCTGGCCCCAAAATTCCTAATAGACTTCTTGCAAACCTGACTGACTTAATTTGCTGAGAAAAGACCCCAGGCACCAGATCCAAGTAAAAGTGATATAATGTGATGTTCAATAGATTATTTTCAAAAGTATATCCCATATTGTTTGGGCTACATGTTTTAGGTAGTTCAAGTCATTTATCAAATATATAAATAGATAAAATTTTATGAAGACGTTATAATCACAGCTTATAAAAATTCAGATAGACATGGAAAAGTAATGAAAACCTAATTCCACTGTAACATAAGCAATGCTACTGACTGGCATATTTCCAGGCATTCTTTTTCTATACATCAATTTTATTTACACAGGTGTGACAAGTTTACATAAAGCAATATATTCTACTTTTTCATTTAATCCTTCTTGATGAGCCTTCTTCATGTTGCTATACCATCTTCATAACCATCATTTTATTTCTTTTTTTTTTTTTTTTTTTTGAGACAGAGTCTCACTCTGTCACCCAGGCTGAAGCACAGTGATGTGATCTCACTGCAACCTCCGCCTCCTGGGTTCAAGCTATTCTCATGCCTCAGCCTCCTGAGTAGTTGAGATTACAGATGGGTGCCATCATGCCCGGCTAATTTTTGTATTTTTAGTAGAGACAGAGTTTCGCCATGTTGGCCAGGCTGGTCTCAAACTGGCCTCAAGTGATCCTCCCACCTCAGCCTCCCAAAGTGTTGGGATTACAGGCGGGAGCCGCCACACCCGGCCATAACCATCATTTTAAATGACCACATGACATTTCATTCAGTGTATATCAAAACTTATTTAGCTAGTCTACTATCAAGACATAACAGATGTCTCCTTTTTTTATTATTACAAATAATGCTGTTTTAACAATATATACTGTTTAATCTATTAAAAATACTTAAGTTCAGAAATTATCTCAATAACCCTATTAGCTAACCATAATTATGATTAGTATTTGCAGCTTTTGAATACTTACCAGACTAATATGCTTATTATATGAAGTATACATGTGGGATGCCATCATCTCTACTGTGGCAAGTTTCTGTGGTTGAAGCAAGGAATTTAACCTGTCCACAATACTGATATCCAGCTCACAACACACTGGATTTAATTTAATTTGCAATTCTGCCCTCTGAGGAACTGAACTAAGTCTTGCTTGATTACCCTTTAAAAAAAAAAAAAAAAAAAGGGCATTAATCCAATCACTAAAAACTACTATAAAATTGGGTTAAAATCTTTAATTGTGACAAAATATATATCAGATGAAAATTTACAGGTGGCAACTATAGAAAAAGATCTCTTACCTGGGGCCCTCTATTCTCAGAATGCTTATAATGAAGCTGAAGACACACAGGGGAATGGGAACCAGTTTCTTCTTTGGAATGGAACGTTAAAAGCTTAAAAGCAAAGACGAAGATAAATTAAAGGTAAGATTAACCTACAATTAATCACATGAATTTACAGAGGTGCCCATATAATAGTGAGAAAGGCTTTTTGAAGTCAGAAATCTGGTTTTAAGTTTCATTTTTGTCACTTATTAGCAATGTGAACCTTAGACAAGTTAGTTAACTCCTGTGATATCTCATGGTAAAATGTAAGCGAGGATTCAAATAAATTCATTTCCAACAAAGTGTTGTTGAAATAAAACAGTATAGCGTCAAAGTAACATCAATGAATGTAACTTTGACAGTTTTCTAAAGTTTCTTTAGGTCACACTTTTACATTAGGGAAAATATCAGAATAATGGTAAATGAACACAAAACATTTAACTTGTCTTGAACAGTGCTTAGCACACAGCAGACATTCAATAACTATTTGTTCAATAATCAAATTCTTCTGAAATGAAGAGTGCTTTGAACATGAGTGAAATGAAGTCATTTCTCTCATAACCCACCTGTCATTCCTAAACAAGTCAACTCTAAAATTCTAACAGATCCTTATAACGATGCTGAGTGACATTCTTAAAAATGTTTCAATAGAACACAAACACAAAAAGAAAATGACAATATTCCTCCTATATGACTTTCTATACATTTTTAAAGAAAATCACTGACTCATACAATTATTAAAAAGCAAGATAGATTTAAAAAATAATCTTAAAGAAAAAGTATTCAACATTTACCTCTGTATAGTGAGGAGGAACAGAATGAAAATCAGTTGGAAATAGGCACTCCAAAAATTCCATTTGCCCAATGGACATATCAGTACTAAAATATCGGGAAGCTGATCTTTGTCTTTGTTCATAGGATACTTTAATGCCAGTACCTATAAATCTATTATAAAAAATGCACCATTTAAGATTATTCATATACTTCTAGATTAAACAATGTGCAAGTAGACAAAGAATAGAACAAAGTGTTAACATCTAACAATTATCCACCTAGTCTGACAAGTTCAAGTTGTTATCAATAATTAATACTCCTAAGGAAATTAACCAGAAAGATTGCTTCAAATTTCCCTTTCCTTAAGATAAAAAATCAGTTCTGTTGATTGAAGATTTTTCAGGATCTATTTATTTCTCAACACTGCCCTTCCTCTTCCACAATTAAAAATTTACATTGCAAAGATAAAATCTTTCAGATCTGTAAAATATATAAAATAGTTTCTTAAAGTTACCTAAAAACATCACGCAATATTTCAAAAACTTTAGTCAGTGAGGCCCAAATGAGGTCTACCTCTATTTTCTGTTGCTTTTGTTATATTTTCCTACTGGCAGATATTTGAAACCTTGTCAAAAATGGGGGGGGAAAAAAAAAAGTCCAGGCACACTGGCTCATGCCTGTAATCCCAGCACTTTAGGAGGCCAAGGTGGGCGGATCACCTAAGGTCAGGAGTTCGAGACCAGCCTGGCCAATATGGTGAAACCCTGTCTCTATAAAAAATACAAGAATTAGCTGGGGGTGGGTTGCATGCCTGCAGTCCCGCTACTTAGGAGGTTGAGGCACGAGAATCGCTTGAACCCAGGAGGCAGAGGTTGCAGTGAACTGAGACTGCACCACTACACTCTAGCCTGGACAACAGGGCAAAAGACTGTCTCAAAAAAAAAAAAAAGAAAAAAAAAGAAGGGGTAGAAGAAAACAAAATGTTTTTACAGTTTGATTACAAATACTGTAATCCTAAACTGTAAAGTTTTTCTTGTATTAGGTGTAACACTACTTTTCATATCAATTTTCATACTTAAAAAAAGTTAAAAAGATTAAATAAAAGCCCAAAGTATTTTTTAAAAATACTAATATATATGATACGTTTAAACCACTGTATAAGACATCATTCAACAATTTATAGATCACCTTCACATTAAAATAAACAGAGTTTGCTCATTAACAATACTAAAGGCCAGGTGCGGCGGCTCACGCCTGTAATCCCAGCACTTTGGGAGGCCAAGGCAGGTGGATCACTTGAGGTCAGGAGTTCGAGATCAGCCTGGCCAACATGGTGAGTCTTAATAGAGATGGTAAAACCCTATCTCCACTAAAACACAAAAACTATCCAGCTACTCGGGAGGCTGAGCCAGCAGAATAGCTTGAACCTGACAGGCAGAAGTTGCAGTGAGCCAAGATTGTGCCACTGCACTCCAGCCTGGGCGATGGAGTGAGATTCTGTCTCAAAACAAAAAACAATAAAACAAACAAACAAAAAAAACTATATTACAAATTCAATTATCTCTTCATCTATTGACTCAATCCATGAAAGGATCACTCACTGGCTATTTGGATAGCTTTGATTTTTCTTAAGCAGAAGTTGAAACGTAGCATTCAAGTTCACTATCAGCCTTGGTAATGTTTCCCACCCTATGGCCAGTGGCATATGGATCAGTTCCAACAGTATTTTTTTATTTTTCATCACCATTGCCATCTCTGCTAATGCCAGTGATAATAAAAACTGTTTTCACAATTGCAATGGTGTCAGTAGGGATGATGGCAGAATGTGGTTAAAAAAAAGTTGACAAGAGCTGGGCAGGGTGCTAAAGAGATCACTTAGAAAACTCCTGTTATCTAGATCTGTTATTTCGCATGCCAAATAACCTGAATGAAAGATTCTACAATAAACATCTTTGCAGCATTGCAAGAAAACTTCACTCATTCCATTCATTTACAAATAGTGTGAATTAGAAAAACAAATGCAGATAGGCAGATACAAAAGTCCACATGTGGTTCTTTTTCAAGGATCATTAGCACATGTGTGGAAGTTTAAAGGATCATTAACACATATGTGAGAGTTTACCTAAGGTGATCATGTGAGCAAGCTTCTGCAAACACTGCTCGGAAAGACTTAAAATCTTCTGTTGAAAACCTTGCTGGATCAATCTTTTCTATACAAGTAAAGAAAGCTACTGCCATAGGTGTCAATGGATTAAGGTTCAATGACGTTTCAGGTGGAGATAAAGGATCAATGTGAAGCACAGAGATTGAAAAAGTTCCCACAGCTAGTCTAAAAATAAGTTCAGGCCTGGATTCATCCACTGAAACAGATCTAGATGGGAGAGCTGAAATACAAGTATTAAAATTATATACATAAAATTTAACACATAAAACTATTATATCAAAATTATAAAACATATACTCATTTATTAGCTTTAAAAAAGATGACCATACAACAGTTTGAATGATATTAAACAATTAATGTAAGTAAAACCAACTGCTATCTTGCTGCATCTTATATCTAAGATTTTTGTACTGAAGTACAAGAGTACATGACAACAGTAAATGTACAAATCAAGCTTTTACATTAATAAAAACATACTGGAAAACTCAAGATTTTCCAGTATGCTCACCAAATTTTCCTTTAAGCCTTGGGTGTATATCAACTAAATTTGGCCAAATTTTCCTTTAAGCCTTGGGTGTATATCAATTAAATTTGGCAGAAAAGAAACCTGAGGTTCTCTTTCAAGGAAAATGTAAACAGTGAAACAAAAATCACATGATTGATTGAGGGTCCTAAACTGCAATAATAATATGAAACTTAACAGTGTAGTTTTAACTAAAAATATTTAAGTATTTAAATACACAAAGAATACAATAAATGAGCAATTATTCTAAAACACTTCACAGTGAATTGTTTAACAATGGTTCATTTTTGCTTTCTCAACTTTGTAAATGGCCAAGACCAGAAAAAAAAAAGAAAAAAGAAAAAAAAAAAAGAAAGAAAAGCACCAGTAGAATGGCATTTTAAAAATTCCAGCAGAAACTAACAACAAATGTCTATCTTTACTTACATGTCTTCTGTAAAGATGTTGGGTGAACTAGGTTGGATGGAAATGTTGACCCTCTTACTGGCTGTTCTTTATGATGATCAAGGAACTCTCCCCAAGTGGGCTGAAGCTATAAAAGATTTTTTTAAAGCACATGAATGAAGTGTAGAATTTTAGAAGCAACTTTTCAAGACCAGAAGAAAAATGAAGTAATACTTTACCACAGTAGCACTTAATGGAGATCCTGCTGGGGTATTTGTATATGTACTAGTTAATGATAACTCAAGGTCCATGTTTGGGGGGTCCCCAAGGGGTGGAAGAGAAGAGAGACTATGAGACATGTCCATATCAGCCATGGAGAAGAATACTTCTTCTTCTAGAGAGAATTAAACTATGTCACTTGTATTGTAATCCCACCAATTCAAGTCTTTTAAGTAAGTTAATATACGTTAATACAATCCTCTTCCTTCAGATTATGTGAGATATAGCGATGTCCCAAATTTTATGTTACTTCCAGTGGAGTAATTTATTTGAATCCAAAATATTAATGGCATAGTAAAAACTCAATATAAATTAATGAAAAAGGAAGCTATCCTACTGATGAATATGTTTTCTTTTGTTTTAAATATACAAATGTAGTATTACTTGGTATATTTTTAATGTGATATGCCAGTTTAGGAATTAAAATCAGATTTTAAAATAGTATAAATATATCGCAACCTCTAGTTTCATCTGGATACAGTTACTTCTTTTATTCAGAGCCAAAAACATTACTCGGAACTCCATTTACATTTCAGTTCCTTCTTTTGGGATTGTTTTACCCTCATGCAAATGAAGTTTATTATGGCCAAAATTTTTTTAGCAGGCTTTGATTTCTCATTTTGTCCAGCATTCCATACTTAAATTGATTCATATTATTTATGTTATTAGCACTTATACATTGTGAAACACCTATAAATGTAAAGTAAGCTGGGTAGAGATTATTATTTACATATAACTGATGGAAAGATCAAGAAAGGAAAGTTTCCTTATCAAACTTTAGTAGTTTAGTAGTTTCTTAATCTATAAATCATTACATGAGCACATAATAATTTGACAAAATATATAGCTACCTACTTTTTCACACAAATTTACATTTTTGTAAATTGGTTTTCCTTAGACTAAATCATTTACAAAACAAAACTATACAATCAAAATCAAAAAAATATACTAGAGCACCTATGTGCTGGTGCATTACTATAATGTTGTGATTAATTATGAAAAGTTGTGGATTTCTTACACTGTGGATATTTTTGTTCTTTCATTCCTAAACTTCTGTTCACAGCAGCCAAAATTAAGTGTAATTGTATCCATGATTATAATATATGATTCTGGTGTCAACTGTTTGAGTTGCTTACCACGGCTAGAAGGTGTACGAGCTGTTTCTGTCTCATAAAAGCTTTGCTCTGAAGATACACCCACAGAGAGGGAATCTTTTCTCAAATAATACCGGTTTAATTCCATCTGAATTCGATACTCGTCTTCCTGCTGCATGGGTCGATTTTTCCTATCTTTATTAGCTAACCCTATTTTGCTAGAATTTTCTACAAGCATACAAAAGGAAACCAAAACAGTAATTAAATTTGGAGTTAATTAAGCATTTCTTTCCCAAAACCCATTTATGGAACAACAATGGGACCTGAACACCACAGTGCAAAACTACTGCTATTTAATGAGTCAGAGCTCTAAGCAATAGCTTTAAGCAACTAGTCAGGAATCCCAAAATCTTATCTGTGATAGACAGAAGCCATTGAAAATATTTTAAAATGTGCACCACTTACTGTGTTCAAGAATTATACTTTCTTGGTTGTATGAAGTACTATCCCCAACCAAAGAACTCAGAACAATTTTAGAAAAGTTAAGAATGTGACACACATAATCTGAATGTGAATATGTTCCACGGTAACACAATTCAAAATACCCAATCAAATTTAACTACTTAAGATTCTTATTTGCTTCTTTCAATTCACATATCAAAAATAAGAGACTTTCCTACATGTACATACATTACATATTTTAAAGTTTTTTAAAATTTAAAAAAGTAACAAGTATATATAATAACAGAATTATACTTGCCTGGTCCAGCAACAGCCGCCAACATATCCAAAAGCAAGTGCACCTGTCTCGGTGACAGGAGTAGATGAATAGAGTCTATCTGTCCATCAACATCCAACTTAAGGGAAAAAAAACAAAACAAAACTATTCAGGAGGAGTATTCTTTATAACACCTTATCACCATAAAGGTCAGTATATTTTAGTGAACTGAGATGAATACTGAGTCTTTAGTCTCGGAGTCCTTCATCTGAGATTCTCTCTACTAATTCACACCATCTAAATGAAAAGATTTAGAGGCCACCAAACTATTGTTCTAAAAGGAAAAATCCTCCTGAGAAATTCCATGCTGACAAGTCCAATGTTATACTTTTTGTCTCTTCAAGTCTTCTGAGTACTTAAAGTATTTGAGGAGGACTTAAGACATAGTCTCCAAGGATGAATATTAAGGTAGCAATAGTACAGTATTCATTGACTTTCAAAAGACTAAAATCATAATCCTTAAAGTCTGACTCACATCAACAACAAATAAAGTTGGCTTTCTTAAGTACGCTATCAATCATACTCTAGCAGAGCACGTAAGGACCTTCTCCACCAACACTGTGCCCTCCCAGTACCTCCTGTGGTCCACAAAGCCTGCTCTGCATGTAAGGGGAAGCCAGTACAGAAATGTGGATAGAAGATGGTGCTTATGTAGACTTCCTTTCTCTTTTCCAACTCTTTGCCCACTTTTCCATCTAGAAATAAAAGCTCCATCCCACTCTCCTGATGATTCCTGAATACTCTGACAAAAGCAATTACTCTATTGTCTATATCACATTCTAAAAAGCAGAATATCCTTGCCTTACTTTTCATTCGCCTCCTGTTAACACTGACTCCTATTATTTTTATGTCATTTGCAACTGAAAAATAATAGAATTAACAAAACACTCATATCTAGAAAATCACTTCTTCCCCAGGAGGAAAAGGGATTCCTTCTGATTCTAAAAAATAAATAAATAAATAAACTACATAATGATTGAGAAATTTCTATGACCTAAGAAGACATTACCCAGTAAAATTAATCATTATTATCACATTTCGTTTTTTAGCATTGGGGTACCATGCTAAGTGCTTTTATATACATTTCCTCTAATTCTCATTTCTGTTCCTGTTTTACAGGTGAAGAAATTAGCTGACAAAGATTCAGTGAATTGCACAAGGCCATGTAGCAGATCCAGACCTGGATTTTCAGCTAGGCTGACCTGGAGGGAAGGCCCTCACTCCTTCCAATGGCATGGCTCCCCTGTTCTGCCCACAGACAGCTTATTTTACAGGGCACCTTCCTGACTACTGACATCCCAAGCCATGAGCCAACCTAAGGCTGAGAGGAGAAAATGTGTTTCTAATTACATGCCAAATTTAAAAATTGTTTTATAATTTCACAACTGTTGTACTGAAAGCACAATCTCTGACTTTCATTAGAATGGACAATCAAGAGTTTCATTTCTAATTCATTGAAACTAAAATTTTCATAGAAATATTTCATTATTTGTACATTCTGAGTTCAGCATAAAAAGAACAAAGTACTTATTACTTTCTTTTGGAAACATAAAAGAACATAACTAAGAAATCTCAACTCAATGTAACATAGTAACTGAAACAAAACATCTCTAAATTCAATATGGGCAGTCTCCAATTTTCACACAAATGCATTCCTAAAAACATAGGCTAAAACCGAATATATGAAACACAGACTTACACACTACTCAAGGGAATACTATCCTGAGAACTTAAAAAAAAAAAACATGAAATGTTTCATAACATTTCAAATCTGCAGTTGAAAGAGTTAAGTCTAACGTACATCAGAAACAGATTAAAGATCTGACGTTTTCAGCACCCCTAATTAATGCCATCCTTATCTACACTACATTTTATGAGATCTATGTTCCTCAATACTAAAATCTAGAATTTGTCTTTTTCCACTTAGCATCATTTGCATTAAATAAAAACAAGTTATACTCAAATATATAAGTCATTATACAAAAATTACTCTATAGGAAAAGATAGTACCTCTAAATATTAAATACTGGCTGGCACACAATGCCACTATGCAATTTTTCCAGATGTTCATTTGTCACCTAATATACAGAACTCTAAAAGTAACATATATTTATACATTCGTATAAATGCATACATAATGTTTTATTATAAAAGACATTTGTACAAATCGACACGTGCAAAAGTTTGGGTTTACATAAATATAAAATTATACAAATATGGAGGACTATATATAATTAACCAAAACAGAACTAAAAAGTTATTATTATGCTTCCTCCTTCTTACAGACATGGCAAATGCATTCCCCAGAGACATAAGCATATTATTAGTATTAGTTTCCCAAGGATGTTATCACAGCAGAGGATTCCCTGTAGAGTTTACATAACCCTTTGACTATCTGTTCTGCTAACAATCCCAACATGTTACTTATAAAGGGCCTTATGATATTGTGAAAGGATTTTGCACCATCTGAAGAAGGACAGAGCAGTAAACAAAAGGGGCCTGAGTAATCAGTAATAGGTGTGTCTTCACTCTACTTTCCTCCTCCTCCAACTCTAGTCAGAGGTTCCAATCCAAGGAGGGATTTGCGGAGATACTTCAATCCTCTGAAAAATCGTTTTATGTATATTGACATGTACTTAGTGGCTTCCTCTTCCATGTCCCCATAGCAATTTCCATACCCCTTACTGTATCGTCTACCAAGGTAGATTGTATTCCACTCATCTTTGCATCTGTCCCAAGAACTTGGACAGGTAAGTGGCTGGCATACGGTAGTCACTTGAACATCTACAACTAGGGAGATCAGTACATAAATGAATAAATCCTGGTATCTTCTTAATTAAAACAACGTTTTATACAGATTATATAGAAAATTTGTTTTCAAGGTGTGAAAATAATGCTTGACAAATACATTTTTAGCTAAGTAAATGCAAATTTCCTGGTTCTCCATAAGACTGATCAATATGATTCCCTAAGACATAAATACAGTTGTATTCATACAGTGTCTTTATACAGTGTCAAAGCTATGAGAAGGAGAACCCTCATATGCTGTTGGTGGGAATGTAAATTAGTACAACCACTATCGAGAACAGTATGAAGGTTCCTCAGAAAACTAAAAATATGTTTTTGTATGCTTTGTCAAAGATCAGTTAGTTGTACACATTTGGTTTTATTTCTGGGTTCTCTATTCTGTTCCATTGGACTAAGTGCCTATTTTAATACCAGCACCATGCTGTTTTGCTAACTACAGCTTTGTAGTATAATTTAAAGTCCAGTAATGTGATAACTCCAGATTTGTTCTTTTTGCTTAGTATTGTTTCGGCTGTGTGGGCTCTTCTCTGGTTCCATATGAATTTTAGGGTTGTTTTTTCTAGTTCTGTGAAAAATGACGGTATTTTGAATTACACTGAATACGTGGATTGTTGTGGGTAGTATGGTCATTTTCACAATATGCATTATTTCCATCCATGAGCATGGGATGTGTTTCCATTTGTTTGTGTCATCTATTCTTTCAGCAGTGTTTTGTAGTTTTCCTTGTAGAGAGATTTCAGCTCCTTGGTTAAGTATATGCCTAGGTATTTTATTTTATTTATTTATTTATTTTGCAGCTGTTGTAAAGGGGACTGAGTTCTTGATTTGATTCTTAGCTCGGTCATTGTTGCTGTATAGCACTGCCACTGATTCGTGTACATTGATTTTGTAACCTGGGAGTTTACTGAATTCATTGATCAGATCTAAGAGCCTTTTGGATGAATCTTCAGGGTTGTCTAGGTATATGATCGCAGCATCAGTGAACAGCTATAGTCAGACTTCCTCTTTTCCAATTTGGATGTCCTTTATTTCTTTCTCTTGCCTGACTGCTCTGGCTAGGACTTCCAGTACTGTGTTGAATAGAAGTGGTGAGAGTGGGCATCCTTGTCTTGTTTCAGTTCTTAGGGGGAACGCTTTCAACTTTTCCCCATTCAGTATGATGTTGGTTGTAGGTTTGTTATATATGTCTTTTATTACTTTGAGGTAAGTCCCTTCTATGCCTATTTTGTTGAGGGTTTTTATCATAGAGGGATGCTGAATTTCATCAAATGAAAAACAATAAATTGTTTAAAAGACCCCCTATTCAATAAATGATGCTGGGAAAACTGGCAAGCCACATGTAGAAGAATGAACCTGGATCCTCATCTCTCACCCTATACAAAAGTCAACTCAAGATGGACCAAAGATGTAAACCTAAGACTTGAAACCATAAAAATTCTAGAAGAAAACACTGGAAAAACTCTTCTGGACATTGGCTTAGACAAAAAATTCATGACTAAGACCCCAAAAATGAATGCAACAAAAACAAAAATAAATGGGACCTGATTAAATTAAAAAGCTTCTGCACAGCAAAAGAAATAATCGGCAGACTACACAGACAACCTACAGAGTAGGAGAAAATATATGTAAACTATGTGTCCCGCAAAGGACTAATATCCAGAATCTACAAGGAGTTCAAACAAATCAGCAAGAAAAAATTATCCCATCCAAAAGCTGGCAAGGGACATGATTATATATTTCTCAAAGAAGATACTTGAACAGCCAACAACCATGAAAAAATGCTCAACATCACTAATCATCAGGAAAATGCAAATTAAAAACACAATGAGATACCACCTTACTCCTGCAAGAACGGCCATAATTAAAAAGTCAAAAAACAATAGATGTTGGGATGGATGTCATAAAAAAGGAACACTGTTACACTGCTGGTAGGAATGTAAACTAGTACAACTACTATGGAAAGCGGTATGGAAATACCTTAAAGAACTAAAAGTAGATCTACCATTCCAGCCAGCAATTCCACAGTGTGTGTGTGTGCGTTGTGTGCACGCGTATACACATATATACACTATATATACACACCACGTACATATATACACAATATATATACACACCACGTACATATACACACCACATATATATATATACACCACACACAAATATATGTGTACATATATGTATACACATACACACACACAGTGAAATACTACTCAGCCATAAAAAGAAACAAAATAATGTCTTTTGCAGCAACTTGGATGTAACTGGAGGCCATTATGATAAGTTAAGGAACTCAGGAATGGAAAATCAAACACCATATGTTCTCACTTACAAGTGGGAGCTAAGTTATGAGAATGCAAAAACATACAGAGGTATATAATTGACTGTGGGGACTCAGGAGGAGGGGAGTTTAGGAGAGAGATGAGGGATAACAGACAACATATTGAGTATACTGTACACTACTCAGGTGACAAGTACACTAAAATCTCAGAATTTACCACTAAAGAACTCACCTATGTAACCAAAACCATCTATATCCCAAAAACTATTGAAATTTTTGAAAAAAGAAAACAAAGGGACAACAACAACAAAAACTAAAAATAGAACTTCCATATGATTCAGCAATTCCACATTAGGTATATACCCGCGAGAAAGGAAAGCAATATACCAAAGAGATATCTGCACTGCCATGTTTACAGCACACTATTCACATAGTGTGATGTGTGTCAGTATAGCCAAAATATGGACTCATTCTAAATATCCATCAACAGATGAATGCATAAAGAAAATGTGGTATATATGCACAATGGAATATTATTTAGCCATAAAAAATAATGGAGTCCTGTCATTTGTAACCACATGAATGGAACTAGAAGCCATTACGTTAAGTGACGTAAGTCAAGCACAAAGAGACAACGCATATTCTCACTCATAGGCAGGAGCTAAAAAAAGGGGATCTCATGAATATTCAGAGTAGACTGATGCTTACCAGAGGCTGGGAACAGTGGGGAAATGAAGGGAAAAAGAATATAAATATACTGATTATCACTTAACTTACACTTAAAAATAGTAAAGGTTCCCGGTGAGGTGGTTCATGCCTATAATCCCAACACTTTGGGAAGCCGAGCAAGAAGGACTGCTTCAGCCCAGAAGTTCGAGATCAGCCTCGGCAACATAGCGAGACCCTGTCTCTACAAAAAACATAATACAAAATTTAGCCAGGCATGGTGGCATGTGCCTGTAGCCCCAGCCACTTGCGAGGCTGAGGTGGGAGGGTTGTTTGAGCCCAGGAGGCTGAGGCTGCAGTGAGCCAAGATCTTGTCACTGCACTCCAGCCTGGGCAACAGAGGGAAACCCCATCTCAAAAAGAAAAAGTAGAGATGATATATAATATAGGTTTATTTTGTGTCAAAACTTTTTAAAGCTATGAGACAATGGGAAAAGTCTCTCTTTTCACAAATATTATACAACTATATAACAATGGTCATTCTGTTCAAAATAGATGGGTAGATATTTTTACATATATATAATTTTAAAACATCTTCTACAGAATTCCTGCTCGCCAAATCTCTTTTCCTTTAAACTTAATTTTATGACAATAGAAAGAATTTTTTTAATAAATTCCTAGTCATCTGAACAAATGAAACTATGCCTAATACCAAAAAGAGAGGTTTCTCAGTTTCGAATTGTCGGAATAGGGGAGAGTGAGTGTAGAAGGCAGCTCTTTGTAACACCTGAGCTGCAACAGTAGGGCAAAGGCAGTCCTCACGTAAATTTTGTGACCTAGGATAGAAGCATCAACGGAGAGTAAAAATGCTAACTCAGTGACAGCGGTACACTAGAGACAGGATAATCTGCAGTGATCAATCAGTGAATCACTGCATAGAATAAAGAATACTTGTACTTTTATTTTGGTTTTACTATAGAAAGTGAAACAAACACTGACCTTAGCTCCAGGAAGTACTTCATTCTGTTTCAACGTGAGACTCAACTCCAACCTACCAATCAACCCTCCAATCTGCACTGGGTCAGAGGGTGCTATCTCTGGTAAATTTCTAGTTAACTGTGGGTGTGGCTCATAAACAATTTTGGGGTTCCAGCTAGGTGACAGCTTTGGCTCAGTTTCCTACAATAAAGTGACAAAAATAATTATTTAAAATATATAAATAAAATGAAACGTAAAATATAAATGTCAACTTAAGAAGAATAAAATATTAGACATGTAAAACTGTATGATGTTACAATGGACAAACCAGTATCTTACAGCTAAAAGGAAACACAGTAATATGTTAGCAGTCCACTGGTAATAAAAGCAAATCATGAAAAAGGACTTCATGAAAAAAGGCACAGTATCTCTTCAAGTTACAGCAGTAAGAAACCTAATGGGCACTGTATAATTAAGAAAATCTGATTTGTAAAATAACATGAAAGGCAAACTATAGAGTGACTTATAAAAACACTTTCCTCTCGGAAGGGATTTAACAGAGTTCCTTAATTATAAAGCTTCTTAAAGACATGATTTGTAGAATAAAGTTTCATCAATACAGTCACTATGTAAGGTAAATTTGAACACTGCTTAATTTCCAGTTTTTATTGAAAAAAAAAATAGATGTTAATATAGGCTAAACATCTCTAAACCAAAAACTCAAAATCCAAAATGCTCCAAAATCCAAGTTTTTGCATGCCAACATGACACTACCACAAGGTCAGGAAAATACACCAGACCTCACATGATGAGTTGCAGTCAAATATTTGTTTCATGCACAAAATTATTGAAAATATTTTATAAAATTATCTTCAGGTTATGTGTATAAGGCATATATGAAACATAAATGGGTCACATGTGGTGGCTCATGCCTGTAATCCCAGCACTTTGGGAGGCCAAGGCAGGTGGTCAGGGGTTCGAGACCAGCCTGGCCAACGTGGCAAAAGCCCGTCTCTACTAAAAATACAAAAATTAGCCGGGCATGGTAGCACGTGCCTGTAATCCCAGCTACTCAGGAGGCTGAGATAGAAGAATCCCTTGGCCGGGCGCTGTGGCTCAAGCCTGTAATCCCAGCACTTTGGGAGGCCGAGACGGGCGGATCATGAGGTCAGGAGATCGAGACCATCCTGGCTAACACGGTGAAACCCCGTCTCTACTAAAAAATACAAAAAAAACTAGCCGGGCGAGGTGGCGGGTGCCTGTAGTCCCAGCTACTCGGGAGGCTGAGGCAGGAGAATGGCATGAACCCGGGAGGCGGAGCTTGCAGTGAGCCGAGATCTGGCCATTGCACTCCAGCCTGGGTGACACAGCAAGACTCCGTCTCAAAAAAAAAAAAAAAAAAAAGAAGAATCCCTTGAACCCAGGAGGCGAAGGCTGCAGTGAGCCGAGATTGCGCCACTGCACACCAGCCTGGGCGACAGGAGACTCTCTCCAAACAAAAAAAAAACATAAATGAGTTTTGTATTTAGACTTGGGTCCCATCCCCAAGATATCTCATTATATCTATAAAAATATTCAAAAATCTGAAACACAGTTCCAGCATTTTGAATAAGGGATACTCAACTTCAACACCATTTCCCCCCAACATACAGTACCCAACATTTCTCTTTCAGACTAATACACAGCACACTGGTAGGAATATAAATATTAGTATTTTCAAATCTCTGAAATACATATTACCATTACTGAATATTTGCATTAAATCTCAAGACAGAGACTCATTCAGACATATTATATATCCTAGCAAAATTTAATAGCCCCCATTTAAACCTTTCAAAAAATCTTTGATTATGGTTTTAGGGTTTTTTGTTTTGTTTTTCTTACCACTGGTGCAGTTGAACACACTGGGGAAGATTTTGCTGATGCAGAAAACTCATCCCAGAAGAGAGACACTCCAGAGAGCTGAAGTAACTTGTGAGCAAAAGCAGTGGGTTGATGCACATTAATTCCTGAGGATTCATCAGCAGTTTCATCACAGTATACAGTTCTGAAATTTTTTTAAAAAAGCATTTACAAAAAGCTCCCAGAAAAACCTATTTACAATAAGAAACGCACATAGCTTTTTTAAGTTAAAGGGTTTTTTCAAGTGTTAGCACTTTTTAGAATATGCCTATAATGTGAGTCAGTCTCACCGTGCTTTACTACCGTAAATATTTTCATGAAGAGGTCTTAACTCCAAAATGGTAACTTTATGAGGCTTAAATTGAGAGAAAAAAACTAACTCCCTAAAGTTAGTTTTAAGGAAAACAATTCCTGTACTCCCCCACAAAACATCTCTTGGTAACAGTGTGACAGCATTTGGCTCCAAGTCACAAAACACATTTCTTGAATTCCTACATGTGACTAATTTTTAGTTTAAACAAAACACATAATGTGGTTCTAAATGCATGAGATTTTAGATTTTTAAAAATCTACTATTTAAGGCAATGGACCCTAATTCCAAAGATCTGCTAACAACAACTGTTTTACTAATAGGTGTTTTGTGAAAGACAGAAACCATAACACAGCTGCTTAAAATGCAGTAGAGACCCCCAGTAGATCCATGTACGAAGTGTCTCTGGTGCTCATGCAGTGTACGCGCTTCATCCTGCTCATTTCTGTTGGCAGTTCATACAGCATTAATACATGGGTGACCAGTTACTCCCTCAAATCAATGCTTAGGTGTATGTATGTAAATTAACTTTGCTTTACAGCTACGTATAAGGGCTTCAAGTGGGCATACACAAAAAACTAAAACCCATGTATTTATACTTTTTAAGTAAATATTGAGCGTATTGACCTTAACATAATCCTTACAGGATCCTCAAAATAGTGGCCTTAGCCTTTCTCACTAAAGCAGCACTTAGATTAAGCACAGCAAAACAAAAATGTCTTTCATGTTAATGAAATATGGCTAAATATTGCATTGTTAATATGAAAAAACTGAAACTTTCCCACAGGAATGCCTTAAATTTAGTGGCACTCAAATGCTTATTATTCTGATTTGCTATTAACCAAAACAGAATAACTTGCTTTAAATTCAACATGGTATTAGACATAATTATACCACAACTGGCACTTTCAAGTTTTCAATAATGGAATTAGAATTAAAACACAACTTGAAGAGCAGCACTATACTCTGAAATTATGCAATATTTTCATATCATTACCTCTAATCTCCAAAACCTCCCTGAAAATGTAATGTAAGAGTTACAATAGGGTCATTTATTTTCAGACATAAGAATTCTTACCTTTCTATTCGAATTTCAAGTGCAGTTCCAGTTTTGGAATTTTCTGGCACATGTTCAATTCTCAAAACAGTATCTATAAAAGTGACTTTTACTCTTCTTAGTACTAAAGTAAACAAGTAATTGTCAACATAAGAGACCACATATATACTAAATAAAAACCTCCAAATAAATAAATAAATACAAGTTTGATAAGAACTTTTGTTTACAAAATAAAGAAGCTGAATTTCTTTCCATTAAAATCCTTAAATCCTGAGTTTTATGATAAATATTTTGCCTTACTGAGCATTTAACCATGTTACATCTCAACAGATGCTTGGGACAATGACTAACACTATTTGTTGTATTCTAATCCATTCACTATGCAAGCGTAATAAATGGAGAAACTAAGGTACAAAAAAAAAAAACCACACAATTAAATGGAATATTTAAAATACCTCCATTCTAAAGTTCTGAAGTGGGAACAGTCATTCTTTTAAAAATCCATTCCAATGGATTTGCCTTATACAAAGCTTATTACACGAAGGCACGAAACTACCAAATCAAATCTAAATTTTTTAAAATTCTCCGTAACACCAAACCTGTTTCAATGGTTTCAGCAAACTTTTCAAGTCCTTCAAAAGGCTGGGATCCTTCTCCTTGTTCATCTGTTAGTTTCTGGCTAAGACATTCTTTTGCCAATTGCATACTGCTGGTCATAAAACTTGACCAATACATAGGCTCAGAACCAGTTGCTGTGGAAAATATAAATTAATCCTAAATAATTTCTCAGAGTTATAACAATGCCAGTTCTTAAAATAACACATTTCAAATAGATAAATTCTTAATCCTTTAAGAGATTTTTAACATCATGGTATTACCCAGGTAAACAATATTCTAGAAAGTACTCTTGAGATTTAAATATCACCTTATAATAACCAAGAAGAAAAAAAAAATCACAGAAAAAAGTCCAGAGAATGTGCTCTCATAACATGTTATATTTTACCAAATATCAATTCATGTATTCATTCAACAAATACTTAATGGGTATTCTACAGATGCATGGAACTGTTCTAAATATTATAAGCAGGGGTTGACAAACTTTTTCTGTAAAAGGTCAGACAGTAAATATTTTCTATTTTGTGGACCACATGGTCTATATCACAACTTCTCAACTCTCATATCAGAGCACAAAACAGCCATTAAAGTAAATAAACAAATAAGCATGGCTGTGTTCCAATAAAACTTTATTAACAAAAACAGATGACAGGATCAATTTGGCCTACAGGTTACAGTTTGCTAACCCTGCTGTAGAAAGTAGAAAAAATAATAGTAAATTCTGCCCTCAGAGAACCTGCTGTATAAAGAAATAAGATACAATTAATAGACAACTATTGAATGTCAACAGAAAACATTATGAAAGCTAAAAGAAGAGATTAATTCTTTAGTTAATTCTTCCCTTCTAGCTGAGAAAATTAACAGGAAATGTGGCAGAAGTAGCAGATGATACAGGCTTTGGAAATTAGTATAAATGTAGATAAAATAAAAGAGCATCCTTGGAGGAGGAAGCGTATGAGATGTGAAAAATCATTTCCAGATCTTCCCTCATGAGAAAATTCTCCCCACACCTCCCTACATTATTCAAAGCAAAGTGACAGAGATCGCAAGAATTATTGCCTTCCAAAATGGAATTTAAAAGACTTTCTAATGGAATGTTTTAAAGAGAAAAATATTTGAAAGTTTGCCTTCCCATAGAAAAATATTATATCCACTAATCATGGCTAAAAGATAGAATACTCTTGTAAATTAAATGCCAGATTACTAAAGATGATTTCCATGCATGCAATATCAGTTTTCAAAATACAGAATTTCACTTTAACTCTACTAAATATAATTTAAACTTTCATGTTTTGGGCAGCACTTGGGATTATAATTCTATCATTGCATACCAACATATCTGTCACCTAGATTGTCAATTCTATCTAATTCTATCATGTTTTTCTATATTTATAAGTAGCTATTCTGCTATAAAGAAGAGCATTCCTTCTCCCTGTCCACCTTACATACTTATTTATCTGTACCAGTATCGTCCTAGAGATTTTTTTATTTCATGTGTTACAAACCATTACTGTCATCATTCTTTGTAATACTCAAATTTCCCCAAATTTGGCCAATGGAAGCCCCTTGACAACCAATCCTGTGTCCCTTTAACATTTCTCCATCAATCTTTGAACATTCTTCCTTGCTTTCTGGCACAATAATTTTGAATCTTTAAAACCCAAGTCTCATTTTAGATAACTGGTAACAAATAATTAAATAAACCAAATAATCTGTATACTAAAGTTTCTGTGAATAATCAGGGAAAGAAACAACTCTAAATGTGTAAACATGTACATTATACAAAGAGCCAAGTCATAATGTATTATCAATGGAAAATTTCACAAATACAAAGCAAAATAATAAATTAAATACTAAATTTAATGTAATCAGGCTACTTTCCCAGTCTCTGAAGAATAAAAATAGAAACACACAAAACAGAAACATACAACACACCAACCTGGGCGAGGTCTAGGCCGGAAGACCATTTCTAATCCTCTCACTTCTAGTGCACAATTATCCTGCAGCAAAGAGCCCCATGGAACTGACAGGGAAATTGACTGAATGAATCCTTCAGTGACTTCTAAGGGTGCATCTGCTGATTCCAAGATCTCATTGAGACACTAAGGAGAAAAAAACAGGTTCATTTTGAATCACAAGAACAAGAACACAAAGTTGTGAACTTATTCAAAGGCGTCAAATATGCCCCCATATGTGTTAGGCACTAGGTATAAAGAAAGCAGAGACTTCCACAAGTACAGGTAATGAAAGCAAAAATGGACAAGTGGGATCACACCAAGTTAAAAAGCTTCCCACAGCAAAGGACACAATTAACAAAGTGAAGGGACAACTTGCAGAATGGCAGGAAATATTTGCAAACTCTGTATCTGACATGAGATTACTAATCAGAATATATAAGGAGCTCAAACAACTCTACAGGAAAAAAAATCTAATAATCCTACTAAGAAATGGGCAAACTATTTGAATAGACATTCCTCAAAAGAAGTCTACGTGCCATTTGTAGACATACAAATGGCAAACAGGAATGTGAAAAGGTGTTTATTGATCATCAGAGAAACACAAATCGAAACTACAATGAGGGCCGGGCACGGTGGCTCAAGCCTGTAATCCCAGCACTTTGGGAGGCCCAGGCGGGTGGATCACGAGGTCAGGAGATCGAGACCATCCTGGCTAACACGGTGAAACCCTGTCTCTATTAAAAAATACAAAAAAACTAGCCGGGCGAGGTGGCGGGCGCCTGTAGTCCCAGCTACTCGGGAGGCTGAGGCAGGAGAATGGCGTAAATCCGGGAGGCAGAGCTTGCAGTGAGCCGAGATCCGGCCACTGTACTCCAGCCTGGGCGACAGAGCGAGACTCCATCTCAAAAAAAACAAAAAAAAACTACAATGAGATATCATCTCACCCCAGTTAAAATGGCTTCTATCCAAAAGACAGGCAATAACAAATACTAGAGAGAATGTGGAGCAAAGGCAACCCTCATACACTGTTGGTGGAATTGTAAATTATTACAACCACTATGGAGAACAATTTGGAGGTTCCTCAAAAAAACTAAACATAGAACTACTATATGATTCGGCAATCCCACTGCTAGGTATAGCCCCCAAAAAAGGAAATCAGTTTATTGAAGAGATATCCACACTCCCATGTTTATTGCAGCACTATTCACAATAGCCAAGATTTGGAAGCAACCTAACTGTCCATTAACAGATTAACAGATAAAGAAAATGTGGTACATACACACAATGGAGTACAATTCAGCCATAAAAATGAATGAGATCCTGTCATTTGCAACAACCTGAATGGAACTAGAGGTCATTATGTTATATGAAATAAGCCAGGCACAGAAAAACAAACTTTGCATGTTCTCACTTACCTATGGAAGCTAAAAATTAAAACAATTGAACTCACAGCAATAGAGAGTAGAAGGACGGTTACCAGAGGCTGGGAAGGGTAGCAGGGTGGGGGGATGGTTAATGGGTACAAAAATATAGTTAAAATGAATAAGCCCAAGGGCCAGGCATGGTGGCTCACACTTATAATCCAGCACTTTGGGAGGCCGAGGCGGGCGGATCACCTGAGGTCAGGAGTTCGAGACCAGCCTGGCCAACATGGTGCAACCTCATCTCTACTAAAATTACAAAAATTAGACAGGCATGGTAGGACGTGCCTGTAATTCCAGGCACTTGGGAGGCTGAAACAGAAGAATCACTTGGACCCAGGAGGCGGAGGCTACAGTGAGCAGACATCACACCACTGCACTCCAGCCTGGGTGACAGGCGACTCCATCTCAAAAAAAAAAAAAAAAAAAAAAGAAAACAAAAATGAATGACTGAATAAGATCTAGTAATTAATAGCACAACAAGGTGGCTACAGTCTATAATTTATTGTACATTTTTAAATAACTAAAAGAGCACAATTGAATTATATGTAATGCAAAGGATAAATGCTTGAGGTGAGGCATACCCCTTTTACCCTGACGTAATTATTAGGCATTGTATGCCTGTGTCAAAATATCTCAAGTACCCCATTTATATATACACCTACTATGTACCCACAAAAATTAAAAGTTAAAAATTAAAAAGAGGCCGGGCGCGGTGGCTCAAGCCTGTAATCCCAGCACTTTGGGAGGCCGAGACGGGCGCATCACGGGGTCAGGAGATCGAGAACATCCTGGCTAACATGGTGAAACCCCGTCTCTACTAAAAAATACAAAAAACTAGCCGGGCGAGGTGGTGGGCGCCTGTAGTCCCGGCTACTCGGGAGGCTGAGGCAGGAGAATGGCGTAAAAACCCAGGAGGCGGAGCTTGCAGTGAGCTGAGATCCGGCCACTGCACTCCACCCTGGGCGACATAGCGAGACTCCGTCTCAAAAAAAAAAAAAAAAAAAAAAAAATTAAAAAGAAAGCAGAGACCAAGATAAAGATGATTCCGATCCTCACTAAGCTTACAAGATAGTATACTATGAAAGAGACAAGTAATTAAAGTGTGATGATTACATACAGAGGAAATACACTGTGCTATTTGAACACATAATAGAACCTAACCTGCAGATTCAAGGCAGCCCACCTGAAGGAGTGCTATTTTAAGCTGGGACCAGAGGACTAGAAGGAGTTAATCAGGCAAAATGGTCCAGGCAAAAACAAAGCATGTGGAAGGATTCAAAGAAAGCAGAAGTCAAGGAAATACACGCACATATATTTGATACACCACAGTATTTGAAAAAGAAAAGTTGCTTTAGGCTTTAGTGTGTCAGGGCGAAGACCCTGAGACAAGACTATGTAGATAAGGAAGAGTAGGATCCAAAGAGCCTTGTAATGCATGTTAAAGAGTCTGAAATTTATCTCAAGGGTGATGTGAAGCCATTGAAGGGCTTTAAGCAAGGATGCCATGATTAGATTAAAACTCTGAGTGGGCCTCTTCAGCTGCCATGTACAGCATGAAGTGAAGATGCCAGCAGGAAGGTTGTTATGAGTAATAGAAGCTAGAGAGGTTGTTTTGGCACAGATAGCAACACTGAGGACAGTCAGAAGTGGGTAAATTTTTGTAACATATTTAGGAAGCAGAATAATTAATTGGCATCATGAGGGATAAAGGAAAGGAAGAATTATGAATGACACTTAGGAGGCTGGCTTGGGCAATTGCTTAAACAGAGGTGTCATTTACTGAGATACAGAAACACAGGGAAGCAGGTTAGAGGGAAGATGAGAAGTTCAGTTCCAAAGTACACATTTAAGAAGACATCTAGGTACAGGTGCTAAGGACGAAGCTGGAGCTTCCTCCAGCTAGAGCTCAGGAGAGCCATCCGGGCTGGAGATACAAATTAACATTACAAACACACAGGATGGGTCAGGTATGGTGGCTCAAGCCTTTAACTCCAACACTGGGAAGCTGAGGTGGGAGGATCTTGAGCTGAGCAGTTTGAGACCAGCCTGGGCAAAACGTCAAAACCCTGTCTCTACAAGAAATACAAAAATTAACTAGGCATAGTGGTGCATGCCTGTAATCCCAGTTACTCGAGAAGCCAAGGTGGGAGGAATGCTTAAGCCCAGGAGGCAGAGGTTATAGTGAGCCAAGACTGTGCCCCTACACTCCAGCCTGAGCAACTAAGACCCTGTCTCAAAAAAATAATAAAATAATAAACAAATGAGTAACTGAAGCCACAGCATGAGGAGAGAAATGTTTGGGAACTTTTATAGAGTAAAATGAGAGGAGGCTTAAGACAGAACTCATAGACACCAATATTTAAGAAAAGGGTTTTGAAAGAGGAGCATGCAGAAGAAACTAGAAAAAAGCAGAGAGGTAGAAGGAAAATTGAAAGAGGTTCATGTCCCAGAAAATCGTGGAAAAACAACATGACAGAGAAAAGTGGTCAAGCTCAACAAAAGCTAACAAGAAGTCAAAGATTTTTAAATGCCTACTAGACTCAAGTGATATTTAAAGTACTGGTGATCCCATTAAAACCAATTTCAGTGGCATCGTGGGGCAAACCAGACTACAACAGGAGACAGACAGAATGAACGTAAATGCAATTTTTTAAAGACAACTTACTTTTCAAATTAAAATAACAAATATTTATTAAATGCCAGCTTATATGTAAAGTGCTTCCTGCATGGTATATTGCATAGGGTAGTATTACAATTCTTTGTCGTATTACACCCTAGTGTTGAATAGTGAGACTTGGATCAGCTTGTTTTATTTTTGGAGATTACTACTTTAAAAGGCTTTCTTCATGCTGACATTTGTTTAATCCTAAAGACTTTCCCAGTAGTACATGGGCATGAATGGTTTTAAGGTATAAACATCCAGACATATTCTTTCCTAAAACCGACTGAGCAGACTACAGACAGTGGTGGCATTACGCTGGGTCTCCTGTCCCACAGTTCCTTGTACAATCTTCCTTCTCCCACTTAGCCAAAAAAGCCGTATATTTCTCCCTTCAGAAATTCTCCCTTATGTACTGTCTAAGGTATAAAAACCTCCAGACAGGGCCAGCAGTACACTTTTTATCTTTTCCCATCTTATACTTTTTTTTGGCATGACACTCAGAAATTCAAAGAACTAAGTGATGTTGCTCCTGCAAAATCTCTCAGTTCTCATCTACTGATTTATAACATTGGTATTTCTCAAGCTTCTATCTATTTTTTAAATTTAGAATAAAATGTATGCTGACCCCTACTGAATTCCAGCTCTAAGTATATTCACCTACGGATGCACTAACAAATTAGGGAGGAGGGGATCACAACCAACCTCTATCATTAAGAAATGTATTTCCAATCAAAGTTTTTATGTTTGCTGGGTACAGTGGCTCATGCCAGTAGTCCCAGCAATTTGGGAGACTGAGGCAGGAGGATGGCTTGAATCCAGGAATTTGAGATCATCCTGGGCAACATGGTGAAACTCTGTCTCTACAAAAAATACAAAAATTGGCCGGGCGTGGTGGCTCAAGCCTGTAATCTCAGCACTTTGGGAGGCTGAGGCAGGCGGATTGCCTGAGGTCAGGAGTTTGAGACCAGCCTGGCCAACATGGTGAAACCCTGTCTCTACTAAAAATACAAAAATTAGCGGACATGGTGGCCCATGCCTATAATCCCAGCTATTAGAGAGGCTGAGGCAGGAGAATCACTTGAACCCAGGAAGCGGAGGTTGCAGTGAGCTGAAATTGCATCACTGCACTCCAGCCTGGGCAGCAGAGCAAGATTCCATCTAAAACAAACAAACAAACAAACAAAAAATACAAAAATACAAAAACTAGATGGCATGGTAGCCCATGCCTGTAGTCCCAGCTCCTTGGCAGGCTAAGGTGGGGATAATCGCTCGATCCCAGGAGCTCAAAGCTGCAGTGAGCTGTGATCACCCACTGCACCCAAGCCTGGGTGAGAGAGCAAGACTTTGTCTCAAAAAAAAAAAGGGGTAATTATCAAAATGCATAAATTTATACTGTTTTGATCTTAATTATCAAAATACATAAATTTATACCGTTTTGATCAACTATACACTTAACAATAATTGCAATTACAACACAATCCAGAAGAAAAGTATCACTTAAAGCTCCATGATTTTCTGAAGGAAATAAAGTTATGCATCACAGAAGGACATCTGGTCAACAGCAGACCATATGTAGGATAGTGGTCCTGTAAGATTATAATGGAGCTGAAAAATTCCTATCACCTAGTGACATCGTAGCCATCATAAGGCGATATAGCAAAACACATTACTCACATGTCTGTGGTGATGCTAGTGTAAATAAACCTCTTGCTCTGCCAGTCTAGCACAAACAGTTACATACAGTACGTATTACTTGAGAGTGATAATAAACAACCATGCTACTGGCTTATGTATTTAATACCTATACTATACTATTTAATCATTATTTTAGAATATACTCCTACTTAAAAAAAAAAAATGTTAACTGTAAAACAGCCTCAGGCAGGTCCTTCAGGCGGTACCCAGAAAAAAAGCATTGTTATCACAGGAGAGGACAGCTCTATGCATGTTACCATCCCTGAAGACCTTCCAGTGGAACAAGATGTGGAGGTGGAAGGCGGTGACACTGATGATCCTGACCCTGCGTAGGCCTAGGCTAATGTGTGTGTTTGTGTCTTAGTCTTTGACAAAAAAGCTTAAAAAGTAAAAAAAAAAAAATTAAAAATAGAAAAGAAAATGCTCATAGCATAGGAATATAAAGAAAAAATATTTTTGCATAGCTGTACAATGTGTGTTTAAGCTAAATGTTATTACAAAAGAAACAAAAAGTTTAAAACATTTTTAGGCCGGGCGCGGTGGCTCAAGCCTGTAATCCCAGCACTTTGGGAGGCCGAGACGGGCAGATCACGAGGTCAGGAGATCGAGACCATCCTGGCGAACATGGTGAAACCCCGTCTCTACTAAAAAAAATACAAAAAACTAGCCGGGCGAGGCGGCGGGCGCCTGTAGTCCTAGCTACTCGGGAGGCTGAGGCAGGAGAATGGCGTAAACCCGGGGGGCGGAGCTTGCAGTGAGCTGAGATCCGGCCACTGCACTCTAGCCCGGGCGACAGAGCCAGACTCCATCTCAAAAAAAAAAAAAAAAAAAAAACATTTTTAAAGTTTATAGTTACTGTAACCTCAGGTTAACTTATTATTGAAAAAGAAAGATGCCTTTATTAATATAGTCTGGCCGAAGCATACAGTATTTATAAAGTCTACAGTAGTGGAGAGTGATGGCCTAGGCCTTCACATTCACTCACTCACTCACTCAGAGGAATTTCTAGTCCTGCAAGCTCCATTTATGGTAAGTGCTCCAAACAGCCATATCAACTTTTATCTTTTTAAAATTTTTTTATTTTATGCCATATTCGTACATACCTTTTCTATGTTTACATACACAAATACCATTGTGTCACACTTGCCTACAGTATTCAGTAACATGCTGTGCAGGTGTATAGCCCAGGAGCAACAGGCTGTACTGCATAGCCTATATATACAGTAGGCTATACCACTGGGTTTAGGCAAGTACACTCTATGATGTTCACACAACAAAACTGCCTAATAACCCGTTTCTCAGAACATATCCCTGTCGTTAAGCAACACATTACTGTTACTGATAAAATGAATATAGTGAGCCCTAGAGCAACCCCTAAGAAACAATTTAAAAATACATTCTGGGCCAGGCATGGTGGCTCACACCTGTAATCCTAGCACTTTGAGAGGCAGAGGCGAGCAGATTGCCTGAGCTCAGGAGTTCAAGACCAGCCTGGGCAGCATGGTGAAACCCTGTCTCTACTAAAAACCCAAAAAATTAGCCAGGCATGGTGGGCCTGTAGTCTCAGCTACTCGGGAGGCTGAGGTACAAGAATCGCTGGAACCCGGGAGGCTGAGGTGGCAGTGAGCCAAGACTGTGCCACTGCATTCCAGCCAGGGAGACACAGCAAGACTTTGTCTCAAAAAAATTATACATATATATATAATCATTAAAGGAATTAAAATGTTACACTAGAAAATATTTGCTTAGGCCGGGCGCGGTGGCTCACGCCTGTAATCCCAGCGCTTTGGGAGGCCGAGGCGGGCGGATCACAAGGTCAGGAGATCGAGACCACGGTGAAACCCCGTCTCTACTAAAAATACAAAAAAAATTAGCCGGGCGCGGTTGTGGGCGCCTGTAGTCCCAGCTACTCGGGAGGCTGAGGCAGGAGAATGGCATGAACCCGGGAGGCGGAGCTTGCAGTGAGCTGAGATCGCGCCACTGCACTCCAGCCTGGGCGACAGAGCGAGACTCCGTCTCAAAAAAAAAAAAAAAAAAAAGAAAATATTTGCTTAATGCAAAAGAAAGCCTAATGGCAACAGAAAAAAATTTAATATAAACAATTCCAATTTATATATGTTTTTATTGTAGAGAAATAACAGCATGATCAATAAAAGACAAGCATAAACTGTATCAATTACAATGTAATCTTGCAAAGAAAGTAAAATGGACATAGGAGTTCAATGGAAAAAGATACAACGTTAAATTTCCAACTTTAACGAAGAGATTGTTCAAGCATTTTTAATGGATAATGTGTATGATTTTTAAATCCCACTGGATGAAAAAAGTTATATTTTAATATCAATATTTAAACAGAAGTTATTCTTTACAACTATTTAAAATTATAATTTAAAAAGTCAGTTTTAAACGTACAAGGAATATGAAGTTTTTTTTTTAAATTTCAGAGATAATTGAGCAAACATGTTTAAAGACCACTCCTTCATTTATTTTTTCCAACTTTTAAGTTCAGGGATACATGTGTAGTACATCCAGGTTTGTTACATAGGTAAATGCATCCCATGGTGGTTTGCTGCACAGATCATCCCATCACCTAGGTATTAAGCCCAGAATCCATTAGCTATTCTTCCTGATGCTCTCCCTCCTCTCACTCCTCACCCTCTGACAGGCCACAGTGGGTGCTGTTCCCACCATGTGTCCATGTGTTCTCATCATTCAGCTTCCACTTGAGAACATGCAGTATTTGGTTTTCTGTTCCTGCATCAGTTTGCCAAGGATAATGGCTTCCAGCTCCATCCATGTGCCTGCAAAGGACGTGATCTCATTCCTTTTTATGGCTGCATAGTAGTCCATTGTGTATATGTACACTTTTTTTATCCAGTCTATCACTGATGGGCATTTGGGTGGATTCCATGTCTTTGTTATTGTGAATAGTGCTGCAATGAACATAAGCGTGCATATCTCTTTATAACAGAACAATTTATATTCCTTTGGGCATATACCCAGTAATGAGATTGCTAGGTCAAATGGTATTTCTGCCTCTAGGGCTTTGAGGAATCGCCACACTGTCTTCCACAATGGTTAAACTAATTTACGCTCCCATCAACAGTGTAAAAGCATTCCTTTTTCTCCACAATCTCACCAGCACATGTGTTTTGTTTTTGTTGTTGTTTACTTTTTAATAATAGCCATTTTGACTGGTGAGAGATGGTATCTCATTGTGGTTTTGATTTGCATTTCTCTAATGATAGTGATGTCGAGCTTTTTTCATGTTTGTTGGTCACATGTATGTTGTCTTTTGAGAAGTGTCTGTTCATGTCCTTTGCCCACTTTTTAAATGGGGTTGTTTTTTTCTTGTAAATTTGTGTAAGTTCCCTGTAGATGTTGAATTTTAGACCTTTGTCAGATGGATAGCTTGCAAAAATGTTTTCCCATTCTGTAGGCCATCTGTTCATTCCGATGATAGTTTCTTTTCCTGTGCAGAAGCTCTTTAGTTTAATTAGATAACCATTTCTCAATTTTTGCTTTTGTTGCAATTGCTTTTGGCAACTTCATTGCGAAATCTTTGCCCATGCCTATGTCCTGAATGGTACTGCCTAGATTTTCTTTTAGGGTTTTTATAGTTTGGGGTTTTATAATTAAGTCTTTAATTCATCTTGAGCTGATTTTTGCTTATGGTGTAAGGAAGGGGTCCAGTTTCAATTTTCTGCATATGGCTAGCCAGTTCTCCCAGCACCATCAGGGAATCCTTTCCCCACTGCTTGTTTTTGTCAGGTGTGTCAAAGATCAGATGGTTGGAGGTGTGAGAAGCCCACTCCTTTAAAATAGCATATGTTAAGGTTACTAGCTAGCTAGCTGGGTGGCTTTGAACAAATCCTTAATCTCCAAGTCTCAATTTCCTCCTCCATAAAATAGAAATAGTAACTCCACAGAGTTACTGTGACCATTAATGAGGTAATACATGTAAAACTACCAACATATTAATAGTTCCTGGTACTAAGCAAACACTTTGCAAATGTGGGCCATCGTTCTCTTTCACAGTACCTACCTAGTACAATGATGAGCTCTGTAAAGGAACTCAAGGTGTGCTTGACAATACGAAGAAAAGCAAACATTAAATTATATGTTTCTTTTTAATACGTAGTTCCATAGATTAAGTAGGCAAAGAATACATCTTTATTAGTTTAAACCAAGGCATCAGAATTCAAATCGAGATAAGACAGAGCATAAAAATGTGCATGAGCTGGCCGGATGCGGGGGCTCATGCCTGTAATCCCAGCACTTTGGGAGGCCAAGGCAGGTGGATCACAATGTCAGGAGATCGGCCGGGCGCGGTGGCTCAAGCCTGTAATCCCAGCACTTTGGGAGGCCGAGACGGGCGGATCACGAGGTCAGGAGATAGAGACCATCCTGACTAACACGGTGAAACCCCGTCTCTACTAAAAAATACAAAAAACTAGCCAGGTGTGGTGATGGGCGCCTGTAGTCCCAGCTACTCGGGAGGCTGAGGCAGGAGAATGGCGTAAACCCGGGAGGCGGAGCTTGCAGTGAGCTGAGATCCGGCCACTGCACTCCAGCCTGGGCGACAGAGCCAGACTCCGTCTCAAAAAAAAAAAAAAAAAAAACAATGTCAGGAGATCGAGACCATCCTGGCTAATATGGTGAAATCCTATCTCTACTAAAAATACAAAAAAAATAGCCAGGCGTGGTGGCAGGTTCCTGTAGTCCCAGCTATTCGGGAGGCTGAGGCAGGAGAATGGCGTAAACCCGGGAGACGGAGCTTACAGTGAGCAGAGATCATACCACTGCACTCCAGCTTGGGCGACAGAGCAAGACTCTGTCTCAAAAAAAAAAAAAGTGCATTAACTAATTTAGATTAACATTTAAATAGCACCTACTACATACAGGACACCAGAGTGTACTATTTTATACCTACATTTATACCTGCATTAAATCCTCACAATAACCCTCCGAATTAGGTATTTTTGTGCCTACCTTACAAATATAGCAATTGAGGATCAGAAGAACTAAGTAATTTGCAAAAGGTCTTCAATTAATCACTGCAGAAACACAACAAGAAAAAGAGGAATGTATTTTCACAATGGAAGATTTTGCAGGAGGCTAAGCAAAATCATGTGTTAACATATCATAATTTTTTTTTTTACTGTAGTACTTACTGGTTTGGGGCTGGCTCATAAAACAAGCTTTTAAAACACAATGGAAGGCCGGGCGCGGTGGCTCAAGCCTGTAATCCCAGTACTTTGGGAGGCCGAGGCGGGTGGATCACGAAGTCAGGAGATCGAGACCATCCTGGCTAACATGGTGAAACCCCGTCTCTACTAAAAATACAAAAAACTAGCCGGGCGTGGTGGCGGGCGCCTGTAGTCCCAGCTACTCGGAGGCTGAGGCAGGAGAATGGCGTAAACCCGGGAGGCGGAGCTTGCAGTGAGCCGAGATCGCGCCACTGCACTCCAGCCTGGGTGACACAGCGAGACTCCGTCTCAAAAAAAAAAAAAAAAAAAAAAAAAAAAAAAAAAAAACCACAATGGAAAAACTCTCCATTCCTTTAGTGCAAGTGCTTTTAAAAACGCAGTCAAGGACCACATGTATCAGAATCTCCTAGGATGTTTATTAAAAATGCAGATTCTTGAATTTCTAGAGCCAAAATCTGTATGGAAGGAGCCAGAAGCCTGAATGTCAGCAAATTCCCAGGTGAACCCAGTGCTGTTATGTCTGAGAAGCTCAAGTTTCTGAATCTGGGGCAGTGTGGTGCACAAAAAAAAAAAAAGATATAGAAGTCAGAAAGACAGGTTTCAAATCTTGCTGCACTGTTTAATACTAAGCTTGAGTAAGTTATTTAACCTCACAGTGAATGGATAGTACCCAATTTAGAGTAAGATAATGTATGTAAAAGCACCCACACAGTACAGCATATAGAGATGGAAGGTATTTAATAAATGATTACTATTATCTTCAAAAGTAAACTAAAACCCCTACCTTGCTCCATGTTTCCCCTAGCCATCAACCCCATTTTTTCTACTCAAACTGCAAACTACAAGTGACTTTCTAACCCTCAGCTCCTCTAAAACTGCTCGTAACCACCATTAAAATGACAAATGCAATAAATAATATTCAGTCCTCGTCTTTCTTGAATTCTCATCTCTACCTAGTTCCTAGGACCACTCCCCCTTTTTGAAATTCTAACTTCCCTTGACTTCTGTAACACTTCACCATCTCGGTCTTTTTTCTGATCCTCTGCAACTTAACATGTTGGAGTTCATCTAAGTTTCATCGTCAGCCTTTTTTGTTTCTCAAGCTAATCTACTTACTACCCATGCACTTTGTGCAGTTCCATCTCTTCCCACTGTGTTATTCACTATTGATACTCTGGTAACTCCCATATCTTCACAACTGCAATCTTCCTATACTTCCCAGTGCCTCCTGAGCCTCTCTACCTGGATCTAAGGTCCCCACATTCTAAAGCCCCCACATTCTAAAGTCCCCTCAAAAATCAATATAGTAAAACTTATTCTCTATCCAATCTCAATCTTCCCCTCCCACTCCAAACTCCAGACAGTGGAGAAAACCTGCTCCTTCTCTAGAATTTCCTATTTCACAGCAACTAGGTACCACAAGTTACGGACATCAAGGTTCTTCCCTCTACTTGGGTTTTTCAGATTTTTTTCAAAGTTTGTTTTTTTTTTTTTTTTAAAGAATGTCTGACACGTTCCATTAAAAAAAATGGCCCATCATAAAATACTTAAAAAGGTAAGTAGAACTGCTTGCTTCATGTATTAAGTATTTCCAGAACTAAAAGTTTGAAACTTTTGTACCATATGTTATCTCTGGAAGAGATGGGATTAAGCTCTATTACTTCATACCTCATATATTTCTTTACTGTTTGAATTTTTTGTAATGAGCATATATTAATTTTATAGTTAAAAATGAACAATTAAAAACCTAACAGTGTTTTAAAGCATATGTAGACAATGACTTAGCCTTTGTAAAGTGGAGAGCTGTCAACCTTAGATAACCATGTAAGAAACGGGACTTGATGGAACTCTTCTCAGTAAACACCAAGTTTTCTGTCCCAATTTTGTGGCAGAGAAGTTGAAATAAACTTAAACCTCTAAATACAGAAAGGTTTATTATAGCAGTGAAGAGTAATATTAAAGAGGCCTGGTATGGTGGCTCATGCCTATAATTCCAGCAACTGCGGGGGCTGAGGTGGGAGGATCCCTTGAGCCCAGGAGGTCAAGATCAGCCTGGGCAACATAGTGAAATCTCATCTCTACAAAAATTAAAAGAAATTAACTGGCTGTGGTGGTGTACACCAGTAGTCCCCACCTACTCAGGAGGCTGGACTGGAGGATCACTTGAACCCATGAGTTTGAGGCTGCAGGGAGCTGATCACACCACTGTACTCCAGCCTGGGTAACAGAGACTGTCTCTAAAAAAACAAAAGGAAAAAAAGAAAAAAACTGGTAAATGTTAACAGTTTTGGAGAGTCAACAGTTTCAGAATTTACACTGTACCACTAAGCTACAAAATAATTTCCCTAAGTATAAGATGTTTAAATAGGTAATATTTATGTCCAGTCTTATAACCACTTAGGCAAAATCCCATGTATCTTGTAGCATAAGGTACCCTGAAATTCAGTCATTCTGTGAAAATCCAAGGCTACTATAATATATGAGTAGTAAAAATTCTCAACCTACTTGGCTCAAGCAACATTTTCCACACCAGTCCTATGAAGTGTTTCCTCACCAGTCCTATGAAGTGTTTCTTTTTTTTTTTTTTTAGTCACTACTATACTACAAGAAAATAACTCTTAAAGTGGAGCCACCTGAACTACTCAGCAAATAAATGTCCCACTATAGAGTTCTTTAGAGCTTTTTATTTTTCTGTTTAAGGGCATTTTGCTTTCAATTATCATCAATGAGTTTCACGCATATAAACAGAAAAAGTGAAGGCAACATTCTAGTCTCCAGGTGGTCTTTGACAAATAATCAGTAATCAATGTTTCTTGAACTGAAGATGATTTTATTAAACACCAAGAGAATATAAGCAGCAATCGAAACATTATTAAACTGAAGTTAAAAGGCCTCAGTGGCCGGGCAAGGTGGCTCATGTCTGTAATTCCAGCACTTTGGGAGGCTGACGTGGGCAGACTGCTTGAGTCCACGAGTTCGAGACCAGCCTGGGCAACATGGCGAAACCCCGTCTCTACAAAAAATACAAAAATTAGCCAGGTGTGGTGGCAAGCACCCGTAGTCCCAGCTACTGCAGGGAGGGGAGGAGAGGTAGGGGGATCACTTGAGCCAAGGAGGTTGAGGCTGCAGTGAGCCTAGATCATGCCACTGCACTCCAGTCTGGGTGACAGAGTGAGAGCCTGTCTCAAAAATAAAATAAAATAAAAGGCCTCAGTGTAATAAATTGTTAATGTCTATCTTCTTGAGCTCGTGTAAGAAAAGGGTCTTTGTTTAGTTCACTGCTATATCCCCCAGCCCCTCACAGTGGCACATGCTAAGAGCTCAATAAATGTATTGAATCGATTAATGAAAGAAATTCCATTTAAAAAACAAAAATAAAGGCACAGTCATAAAGAGTTAAAAAGGAATGAGTCATTAAATCCAACTTCCTACCCAAATAG
The DNA here is from genome assembly GCF_043159975.1 of Macaca nemestrina. Taxonomy (NCBI): domain Eukaryota; kingdom Metazoa; phylum Chordata; class Mammalia; order Primates; family Cercopithecidae; genus Macaca; species Macaca nemestrina. Next base: position 11,443,719 of record NC_092131.1, on the reverse strand, counting down.
AATTTCCTCCTTTCAACATTTTGCCATTTCAACCACTTCTAGGGACAAGGAGTTTATGAAATCTTTAGACAGACTATTCCATCTTAGACAGACTATTCCAATGATGGAACAATCCCAAACCCCTTGCCTCTATTCCTCCCTCCACTTCATGCCACGTTTAAGGTAGTAATCTCCAAAACTGGATGTATATATCCTAAAGTATTATCAGATGATTCATAAGGATGTGAGAAGAAAATGAGACATTCTACATTTTCCAAATTTAGATTAAAAAGTTGTACTTGTATTTAATACACAAATGGGCACTGGCACCTTCCTTCAGGCCATATATCAAACTGGTACAAAGAGAAGACTAGTAGTTCCACAACAGAGAAGGATTAAGAGTGGTGCCCTCAGCTGGATGTTCCTTCCACTTCTGCACACCGAAACATTTCCGCATACATTCTACAGAATAAAAACAGATCTTTAAACAGTAGAATCTCTGTAAAGAGACAGTGAATGGCAATTACTTTCTGGTTTCCTGGTCTCTCCTATGGCCAAGTGTGTAAGGGTTGGATTTAAAGATAAGCATTTTCCTTTTACACAGAGAAGAATTCTCCACTGACTGTTTATGAATTTATGACAAGGACTATCAGTGGTACATGCTCCCTAGCAGATATTTTCCAAAAAACAAAACACACTTAATCTGTCTTTTCAAAATAAAGATAGCACTTTAATAATGAGTAAGAAAGCAACCACTTTTCAAAGACTACTTGTACTATGAGGAGAGCATTTGAAAAACTGTATTTGGAAATGTTTCCATTGTTCCATAATTTTGTTGCTGAAAACGATGTCTATTAAAAACATTGCTTATTTTTTAAGTCATTATCTATATAGTTTACAAAATGTTTAAAGACATGTAAAGACTATTCCAACCAATCTAAGTCTTCTGAACAAAGAGCTTGAAAAATTGAATTTTAAACCTGTGTGTATATATGCAATGTCAATTAGTCATAGTAACAGAAAAACTGATTGAGATCAGGAATGAAAGGAATGTCATTGCCAAGTTCAACACAATTCTTTGCATAATTGATCATTTAGAATTGAAACATTAGGCGTAGAGCAATTCTTCAATTAGGATCAGTTTTTCCATTAGGATCGATGAATCTCTGAAGGTACCTTTTTTCCAGTCATGAAAGTCATTAAAATCAAGTATCTGGCTGGGTCCTGTGGCTCATGCCTGTAATCTAAGCACTTGGGAGGCAGAGGTGGGAGGACCACTTGAAACCAGGAGTTCAAGACCAGCCTTGGCAACAAAGCAAGAGAATCCTCTACCAAAAAAAAAAAAAATCAAGTGTCAAAATAAACTAAATTTGGAATCAGAACTCTGAATAGCTGTATCTAAGTGTTACACCAAGATTTATCCTAACCATCAACACAGCACATGAAAATAAAAAATCAGCAACCGGAAATGTTTACTGGATGCTTTAACATTATTTTAGTTTACAAAACCCACCCATCAAGAACAAAACATAATCCTCAGATTAAGTTTAGTCAAAAATCATTTTGCCAATGCTTCTGAACTCAAACTATAAAATTCAAATATCACTACCTCTGACTTCCCATAAGGACTAAATAAAACCTCACAAATGAAAGTGCCTACTACAATGCCTGACATAAATACATACTCAATAAACATTAACTGCCTTTCTTTTGATCTTAGGCCATGTGATGTAATACTTGCTAGATGTGCGACGGGGCAAATTGCTTAACTCCATCTGTAAAATGGAAATATTAATGCCCACCTTATAGGGCTAAAGTCATCAAAGAATAATGCATATAAAGTCCTTCGACCCACAAAAGGCATTAATAAATCTTGAACCCTCTTTTTTCAAGATAATCTATTCATAACCGTATAAAAAGTATAGAATCATGGGTCTTGAATTCAAAAATATACATCAGAATCCCTATCTTTTTAAAGAATTACAGCATTACAATACCATAATACGACACAGAGATGAAGTGTATGCTCCATTAGTGTTTACTGAACTCAGGTGAATTGCTAAGTCCCATTACCATTTGGCTAATTGTGGCGGACCGGAGAGTCTCTCCAAGGGTAGGACTCTCACCTCCTGGTGAGGGACTGGGTCTTACTGCTCTCAAACCAGGGCTCTTTCCACTATCTTGCGTACTCTCCCTAGTTTAAGTCATGTACATACTGATAAAATTATATACTGATTTATAGTCTCTAGCACAAATTCACTTAAGGGTCATAATAAGGTATTTCCATCATTTAAGATTTTCTGTGGCTAAGGAAGTATGGGTTGGGCAAAGGGTAGAAGCCACTCTATTCCTGTCAAACCCAAAAGTGAATATACTTTAAGTAAAATATTATGCATTGAACACACAAATGCAGGTACAACTGTATGTGGTGAGTTGAAATTCAGATGAAGCACCTGTATACCAATGAGTGAACTCACAGCCTCTAGATGACAAGTAGAAGACAGGTTTTAAAATGTCTGAAAATTGCAGCTTCAGCGCTTTTGCAACACCTGCTTTTACGATCTGTCACGTGAAGCAAAGAGGCATAACTCAACAGCACTACTAGGGCCACACGACCATTCACAGGCTGGGTACACAAACCTATCTTGTAAACATATAATCAAGCAAAAGCAGGCAAACCGGCACAGGAGGCCTTCACCTAACTTTCTTCCAGATGGCAAACGCTGCACGATGACAAACAAGGCAAACATGGTGTGCAAGTGGCCAACCCAAAACCAATAACTAGGGATTCTGACATCCAGAGGTCCTCTTCATCCTTAATCGTTCCAGAATGTCATCGCACAAGGCAGGGTTTGTTTGCCACAAAACCCTGCGGCCCCTCACATCCCAAGGGACAATTCTGGTCACCTCCTCCCACGGACCTATTGAGCCTGCTTCACAGACCCCCCGAAGCACTGACTCAATTATTCCCATAGTGTAGATTCCATTACATCTGTTAAGTTTCCGGAACACGTGATTCAGGAGAGCAAACTTGTTAAACAGATTAAACAACACTCTAACACATTTCTCTGAGCCGTGCCACACTCGGGTCCAAACAATTCCCAAGGAGGGAATGACTGTCACCAATCTTGGATGGCACCGGTTCAAAGCGCCCTAAAGAGGGGAGCGAGCCCCGCCCGGCTGGCTGCCCGGCAGCTCTTACCCATTTGTCCAAGGGGACCTGGGCGAGGGACCCGGTGCCTTGGTACAAGTCCAGGCTGAGCTGCTCCAGGCTCAGCTTCTCCTGCAGAAAGTGGCCCAGGTACCTCTGCAGGAGGTACCGGCAGGCCCGCTTCTTGATAGACTCCGAAAACGGCCAAGGCATGGTGACTGCTGGCAGCTGGGCTGACTGCGGCTGCGGGTGGCGCTGGCTCCGGCCTCAGGGTAGCGACTCCGGCTCCAGGCCGCGGCGGGGCCTAAGCCTGGGGCGGCCCCTTCATCGCTGTTTGGCGCCGGGAGTTCCTCAGGGAGACCCCATCGCCGGCGCCGCGCCGCTCGCGCTGGGCCTGGCGGAGGCAAGACGCAGAGGGGTCCTCCTGGCCCCAGGCCAGGGGACTTCCGAGGGAGATCCCAACCGGCTCAGAGAAAGTGCAAGAGAGCGCGAGGGGAGGCGGCAGAGGCTGAGGCAGACACCTCCACTGCCGCCGCGCGACGAATTTGTTGTCATCCGCGAGGCGCGTTCCCGGCTGTAGGGACGCTTCTGGCGCGTTCGCGAGACCCAGACTCCCGGCGCGCCGTCGGGCGCTGGCGGAAGTGACACCACACAGGGGGCCGCGGAAGGCGGGCAGAAGGGCGGGAGCTGGAGCAGTTCCGGCTCCGAGGGGGCGGGGCGGGCGAGGGCGGGGAGGGAGGGGGCGGCACCGCCGGTCGGCTCCAGTCGCCTCCGGAGGGAAGAAGCAGAGGACGCCGGGTGCGCAGGTAAGCAGCCGCCGGGCGGGCTGCGGGCGAGGGGCGGCCTCTGACAAGGGCTAGGGGCTCGGGGCGCCGGCGGGCCGTGGGGCCTTCTGGACGGGGACGCGACGCCGCGCAGCGGGCTGGGCCGAGAGGGGCGGAAGGCTGCAGGGGCCCCGCGCCCGTGTTAAGACGGGTCTGGGGGCTTGTTAAGACCGACCTGGCTCTCCCGGCCCCCCCTCAGACCTCGGCGCCCCAGAAACGCACGCTTGGGGCTCCGCCGTCTCCGCGGGGAGGACTGGAGCCCTTCTTGAACATCCCCGCCCGCCCCCAAGCATTGACCGGTGCCCATTGTCAGCAAGTTCTTCAGCCCCCGCCTCATTCAGGTATTGTTTCCGAGGCTTCCTCTTCGTTGCCGTTCGCCTGGCGGTTTGCAGAGCGCTTCTCTCATACGCTCGCTTAATCCTGGGTGTGTCATACCAACGATCAGGAAACTTGGGTTTTCGAAGCATCTGTGGGCAAAACTGCATTCCTTGAGAAATGTTGAAGGCTCCTGATCCCGCGGGAACCTGGGTGAAGAACTTGGGCTGTTCTGGTCGTCTGCGCAATCGTATTTCTGCCTTTTGGGAGGCAACTCCTGCAGAGGCGGAGCCGGCTCTTAAGTTAGTCAACCTCGAAAGGCCTGGGTGCCGGTGTTCGATGGCCCAGAAGCCAAATGTCCTGGGTTAGAATCCTGGCACTGACACCTATTAGCCCAGCCACTTTGAGCCGGCCACTGCCCTCCCCGAGTCCACGTTGCCTCCTTTGCCCAGTGTCAGTGGATTAAAATCTTATGTGCATGGATTTATTAGGAAGATTAAATGATATGAGTAGGGCACGAACCTGAACAGAGTCCTGAAACATACAGCTGTTTAATCCCAGTGAATTAAGACGAGCAGTTTAAGGAGTGAAATATTTACTGTCTCAGCAACTTTCATGAATGCCTTGGAAATACTGCCCAAAATGTTGGTAGATGGAGAAACATCTGATTCCGCTTTCCACAACCACCTTTTCGTTTTAGAACCAGGGTGCTCTGTATGCAGTTGCTTGGATTGTTGATTCCCCTAATTCCTTGTAGACTTACCCCAAGTATTCTCAGTAACTTAGATTCCCTTGCTCTTCACTCAAAAATTTTGTTAAGGTCTGTTAAATGAACGTCACCACAGTTGATGATGTGAACAGTATCAAGAATCAGGCAGAACCTTCAAGGAGTTTATGTTCTAAAGTGGAAGGTCATTGGGCATGGTGGTGCCTGCTTGTGGTCCCAGCTACTCTGGAGGCTGAGGCGGAAGAATCGCTTGAGCCCAGGAGTTTGAGGCTGCAGAATTGCATTCAGGCTATCCATAGACTGCCTGCAATTTCAAATATCAGAAAGGATCTTACGAGCTACGATTATGCCACTGCACTCCAGCCTGAACCACAGAGCAAGACCCTGTCTCTTTAAAAAATAATAATAAAGTGGAAGTTTGTTCATTTATTCAGTAAATGTTTATTGATTGCATTCTGTGTGCCAAGCACTGCTCTAGGTGCTGGGGATACAGCAGTGAACAGATAAGTCTCTTCCTTCCCGGAACTTACGTTTTATTGAAGGGAGGAGAAACATGAACTTACGTTTTATTGAAGGGAGGAGAAACATGCAATCAATGAGTGAATAATATGCTTTGTGGTGATAAGGGCTGTTGGAAAAACAAAAGCATTGTAAAGGGGATGGAGATGGGGAAGAGAGAAGGGACTTGCCATTTTTATATGAGATGGTAAGAGACATTCTCTTATTTAATAAGATTACATTTTAGCAGAAACTTGGAGAAAGCTGGGAAGTGAGGCACACGTATACCTGGAAGAGTTGTTTTCTACGCAAGGGGAACAGCAAGTGCAACGTGCTGTCACAGGAGAATGCTTGATGAGTTTAGGGAACATCAGGAGTGAGTGAAGGAAAAAGTAGAAGCTGGGCAGTTGGGGGCTGGGGGCGCAGAGGAAGCACATCATGTAGGGCCTCCTGGGCCTTTGATAAGAACTCTGGAGCCGGGCACTGTGGCTCACTCCTATAATCCCAGCACTTTGGGAGTCCAAGGCGGGCAGATCACTTGAGGTCAGGGGTTCAAGACTAGCCTGGCCAACATGGTGAGACCCTGTCTCTACCAAAAATATATTAAAAAGTAGTCGGGTGTGGTGGCATGCACCTGTAATCCCAGCTACTTGGGAGGCTGAGGCAGGAGAATCGCTTGAACCCAGGAGGCGGAGGTTGCAGTGAGCGGAGATTATGCCACTACACTCTAGCCCTCCAGCCTGAGCAACAGAGTGAGACTCTGTCTTTAAAAAAAAAAAAAAAAAAAAGAACTTTGGCCTTTACTCTGGGTGAGGTGGATTTAGGAGAGAAGTGACGTAATATGGCCTCAGTTTCTATGGGATCATGCTAACTGCTATGTTAAGAATAGTCTGATGTGGAAGTGGGAGGACCAGAGTGAAAACAACAAAACCAGTTAGAAGGATATCGTAGTAGTAATCCAAGGAAAAGATGACAGTGGTTTGGACCAAAATGGTAGCAGTGAAGATGATTAGTTAGAAGCTGTTGGATTCTGGATATATTTTGAAGATAAAACATGTTTGCAAATAATAATTCTAATATTTGCCATAAAAGGAATATAAGCAAGGTGGTGTGAAAAGTCAAAGGTGGGATCTTATCCGGCAATAAATTAGAATAGGCTTTGGAAGGTTTGAAATAGACTTCTGACAAATAGATACGATTTGAACTTCTTTCAGCAGCTATTAAATAAGTGGTTTCTTTTTCTTTTTTTTTTTTTTTTTTTTTTTTTTTTTTTTTTTTTGAGACGGAGTCTCGCTGTGTCTCCCAGGCTGGAGTGCAGTGGCATGATCTCGGCTCACTGCAAGCTCCGCCTCCCGGGTTCACGCCATTCTCCCGCCTCAGCCTCCCAAGTAGCTGAGACTACAGGCGCCCGCCACCACGCCCAGCTAGTTTTTTGTATTTTTAGTAGAGACGGGGTTTCACCATGTTAGCCAGGATAGTCTCGATCTCCTGACCTCGTGATCCACCCGCCTCGGCCTCCCAAAGTGTTGGGATTACAGGCTTGAGCCACCGCGCCCGGCCAGTGGTTTCTTTTTCAATATACAGTTGCATTCAGGCTATCCATACAGTGCCTGCAATTTCAAATATCAGAAAGAAAAATTAAAACGAAGGTTTTGCGATAACAAATATGCTCTCTTCAGAGTATTGTGTGTAGCCTTGTAAACTTTATGCTTTCTAGGAGAAATTCAGTATAAATATCCAGGTTTAGGACCTGTCATCATGATGTCTTTGGCTACAGTAGGGAACAAACTCATCCCAATTCACAGTGCCGTTTTTGTGTTTTGTGAAAGACAAAGTTCCTGTCACAAAATGTTAACACCTTGCATTACTTGAGGAAGATGAAAATAATTACCCTGGCCAGGTGTGGTGAAGCGTCCCTCTAATCCCAGCGCTTTGGAAGGCCAGTGCCGGGAGGATCACCTGAGACCAGGAGTTTGAAACCAGCCTTGGTGCCAGAGCAAGACCCTATTTCAAAAAATAAAAATAAATTTTAAAAAGAAGAAAATGATTACCCAATCGAATATTGTCAGCTTATTAAGAATTATATAAAAGTTTGAAGTGACAGGTGAGGGCCTGTATGCCAGAGGCTAGATGGGTCATGGCAAAATAATTGTCCTTCAGAGAAATCTGTTAACATGGGAAATGAAAGAAAAGCCAAGGAGATGCATTTGACCTTTTTTTATGACTTGCACCTGAGGTAACAGGAATCTGCTGTCAGGGCTCCATGCCTTATGGCTCTTGGAGGAAGAGCAACACAGCAGCAGCCAATCCCCTACATAATGTAAAGAGCACGTAACTTGGAGGCACGTGGCTTGAGCTTCAGGGCAAGGCTTTCATCTTGAAAGATAGTGTTAAATACTTTTAATAGAATAGATGATATTTCTTCAGCTGTTTGCCCAGCACAGTTCTAAGCACTTGCCATGAATTCACTCATTTAGTTCTCTCTATACACTTAAAGGTAGATGCTATTTTAGCATCAGTTTAAAGAGGAGGAATGTGTAACTGAGAAAGATTAAAACATCTTTTTCTGAGTCACAGAGTAAATTAAGTGGCCGAGCTAAAATTCTAGCCCCAGTCAGTCTGCTTGAGAGCCTGTTAACTATCACACCTTACTGGCCCCTTCTTGTTCCTATTGAGAAGATTTTCCAGGTTGTAGTGTATGGTACAGATAAAGGTAATCATGATTAAGATACTGTATCCTGCCCTCAGCTGACTGTTACAATGTCAACCGAAAGGTCAGACTTTGAAGGTGAAAATTTGCAGTCTCTGTAAAGCTCTTGAAATCTTTCTGGGACTGTTCTTTTGTCAGGCTAGGTATATATGACTGTCTTTACCCATTTTTTTGGTCATCAAGGTCAAAGCTCTTTGATGCTCTGAACTCGTAATGAAACAAAATAGTCTAATAAATTAGGAAGTAAAGAATCAACGATTTAGTAATCAGTGTCATAATAACCAGTTTTATGAATCCTCCAAAAACACAAACACCCGAACACCACCCAAAAATTATGCCAACAGTTGGAGAAAGAGCTGGTTCCTAAATAATTTGTGTATGATGTTTTCAGGAATCATTTATGGAAACTTTACATCAGGTGATACAATCTACCAGAATAAATAATAGCAAGTATAAAGTATTCCAATTTTTGTCTCTTTGCTAGAAAGAGCATATTGCTCAGGATCTGGTAGAGATCCTGAAGTTTAAATGGAAAGCAGTGAGGTTTTCTACTTCATGTCTCTGTAGATATTGATTTATGTTTGTTAGAATGTACTTTAAATATAGTGCCAAGTAATACTTATTTCCTAGAGGATTATATAGAAATAAGAAACTGTCATACCTGGATTTTTGTTTTTTTTGTTTAACATTCCATTTTTGAGTGTTTTTTCCTAGAGTCTCATTTATAGTTTCTGGTTTCAAAGGAAAGGTTTACAGGATTGTATTGCTACACTTTTTTTTTTTTTTTGAGACAGAGTCTCACTTTGTCACTCAGACTAGAGTGCATGGTGCGATAGCTCATTGTAGCCTCAACCTCCCAGGTTCACCCGATCCTCTTCCTCAGCCCCTAAGTAGCTGGGACTACAGGCTTGTGCCACTATGCCTGGCTAATTTTTGTGGTTTTTGGTAGAGACAGGGTTTCACCATGTCGCCCATGCTGGTCTCGAACTCCTGGCCTCAAGCAATCAACCTACCTTAGCCTCCCAAAATGCTGGGATTACAGGCATGAGCCATAGCACCCAGTCAGTGTTGCTGTTTATTTACAGTTTGTAAAAACTCAAATTAACCCTGTGTATTTCTTTATCCTGAGTTCCCTCCTTAATCAACAAAAGCACTGCTGTGGTTTGGAAATGGTTTGGCCCCACCAAGCCTCATGTTGAAATTTTATCCCCAGTGTTAGAGGTGAATCCTGGTGGGAGGTGTTTGGATCGTGGGGGTGGATCCCTCATGAATGGGTCGGTGCCCTTCTGAGTGAATGAGCTCTCACTCTTAGTTCCCCTGAGAATTGGTCTTTGAAAAGAACCTCCTCTCTCTTTCTATCTCTCTCTGTATATGTCTCCCTCCCTCTTCCCTACTCCCTTTTTCTCTCCCACTTCCCCTCCCTCCCTCCCTCTTTCACCATGTGATCTGCATATCCCGGCTCCCCCTCTGTCATGAGTGGCAGCATCTAAGGCAGAAAATTGGTACTGAGAGTGGAGTGTTGATATAAAGAGACCTGAAAATGTGGAAGCAGCTTTAGAACTGGGTAATGGACAGAGGTTGAAAGAGCTTGAAGGGCTCAGAAAACAGGAAGATGAAAGAATGTTTGGAACTTATTAGAGATTGGTTAAATGGTTGTGACCAAAATGCTGATAGAAATATAGACAGTAAAGGCCATGCTGAGGAGAGCTCAGAGGGAAATGAGGATCTTATTGAGAAATGGAGCTAACGGGACCCTTGTTACACTGTAGCAAAGAACTTGGCTGCATTGCTTCCATGCCCTAGGGCTTTATGGAAGGCCCAACTTGAGTGATGACCTAGAGTATCTGGTAGAAGAAATGTCTAAGCAGCAAAGGGTTCAAGAAGTGGTGTGGCTTCTTTTAACAGCTTAGGATCAAATACGGGAGGAAAGGAATGATCTAAAGTTGGAATTTAAAAGGAAAGTAGAGCATAAAAATATGGAAAAATTGCAGCCTGGCCTTGTGTTAAAGAAGGAAAGAGCACTTTCAGGAGAAGAATCCAGTTAGTTCAGATAAAAGGGAGCCAGATGCTAATAGCCAAGACAATGGAGAAAAGGCCCTCAAGGCATTTCAGAAATCTCCTAGGCCGTCCCTCTCATCGCAAGTCCAGAAGCCTAGAAGACAAGAATGGTTTCCACAGTCAAAGCTGTGGGCGCAACTGTCCTTTGCCACCTTGGAATGCAGCTCCCTGCATCCTGGTTGCTCCAGCTCCAGCTGTTTCAAAGGGCTCCAGGTACTCAGCTCAGGCTGCAAGCTGTATGCCTTTGCAGCTTCTATGTGTTGTTAGGACTTCAGGGCACAGAATGCAAAAGTGGCAGAGGCTTGGCAGCTTCCACCTAGATTTTAGAGGATGTATCAGAAGGCCTAGGTGTCACAGAAAGACTCTGCTAGGATGTTGCCAAGCAGAAATGTGGTGTTGGAGCCCCAATGGAGAGTCTCCACTGGGGTATTGACTAGTAGAGTTGTGGGAACAGGGATGCCATGGGGACCACAGAATTGCACAGCCACTGGCAGTGTGCACCCTCATCCTGGAAAAGCCTCAGGCATTTGACTCCAATTCATGAGAGCAGCCACAGGAGCTGCACCCAGCAGAGCCATGGAGATGAGACTGCCCAAAGCTTTGGGAGCCCACCCCTCACCCTGCTGTGCCCAGGATGCAGGACATGCTCAAAGGAGATTTCGGAACTTTAATGTCTGCCCTGATGGGTTTCAGATTCTCATAGGGCCTCTTACCCTTTTCTCTAGGCCAATTTCTCCCTTTGGAAAACAGCATTTATCCAATGACTGTTCCGTCATTGTATCTTGGAAGTAAATAACCTGGTTTTTTACTTCACAAGCTTATAGCTATAAGGAACTTGCCTTGAGTCTCAGATGAGACTTTGGACTTTTGAGTTGGTGCTAGAACAAGTTAAGAGTTGGGGCCTGTTGGGAGGGAATGGTTGTATTTTGAATATGAGAAGGACATCAGATTTGAGAAGCGAGGAGTGGAAGGCTATGGTTTGGATATGGTTTGTTTCGCCCCACCAAGTCTGTTGGGAAAATTTCATCCCCACTGTTGGAGATGGGGCCTGGTGAGAGGTGTTGGGGCAGGGTTGGGGCAGGGTGGGGTGGGGGTGTCAGTTTGAGGTGGGAGAGGTGTGGATCTCTCACGAATGGCTCTGTGTCTTTCTCCCAGGAACGAGTGAGTTTTCTCTCTCAGTTTCTGACACAACTGGTTGTTGAAAAGAGCCTGGGTGTCTTGCTCTATCTACCTACCTACCTACCTACCTGTGTATCTCCTCCACCTCCACCCTTTCTCACTGTGTGATCTTCACACACTGGTTCCCCTTCCACCATGAGTGGAAACAGCTGGAGGCCATTGCAAATGCTGGCACTGTGCTTCGTGTACAGCCTGTGGAACCATGAGCCAAATAAACCTCTTTTGTTTATAAATTACTCAGCCTCAAGTATTTCTTTATAGCAATACAGAGAGACTAAGATAAGCACAATTCTGTTGTCTAGATTTATAATTACTAGAATATATATATGTTTGTGTCATTACTGAAAATGGGGTGCAGAATAATTTTATAAACTAGTGTATAAATGGGAAAATAGGCCGGGCGCGGTGGCTCACGCCTGTAATCCCAACACTTTGGGAGGCTGAGGTGGGCGGATTATGAGGTCAGGCGATCGAGACTATCTTGGCTAACACAGTGAAACCCCGTCTCTACTAAAAATACAAAAAAATTAGCCGGGCCTGGTGGCAGGCGCCTGTAGTCCCAGCTACTCAGGAGGCTTAGGCAGGAGAATGGCCTGAACCCAGGAGGCGGAGCTTGTAGTGAGCTGAGATTGCGCCACTGCACTCCAGCCTGGGCGAAAGAGCAAGACTCCATCTCAAAAAAAATAAAAATAAAAATAAAGATGGGAAAATAGCCATTCTTACTTGAATTACAAATACTTTATATTTGTGATACTACACATGATTCTGAATTAAAATTTGTTATTTAAAATATATATGTCTGTAAGCTATTGAAAACAGATTAAATGTTATGTGTTACAGAAAGCAGAGGTTAAATTGGGTTTTAGCTTTGCCTAAATTCTAAATGTTGCTGATAATAATTAATAAACTTTATTCATCTTTACTTTCAAAACAGTTGTTGGAAATGCAGATAAATTCAGAGCTCTTGTTTTATTTGCAACTGATGCTACCAGTTATTTTAAGTGTCTGAATAATAGCCTGATTTCTCTAAGAAAAGGATTTCTGCTTCCTACACCCTATACTTTCCAAAGGATCGCAATTTTTAAATTGTTTTTTCTTATTGAAAACAATCATTTTCTTTTCACCATAGGAAAATTCGAATGTTAAAAAATTAAAACTATCAATAATCTTTTGTGTTTGTTTGTTTTGTTTTTTTGGGGGACAGAGTCTCATTCTGTCACCCAGGCTGGAATGCAGTGGCACGATCTCAGCTCACTGCAGCCTCTGCCTCCCGGGTTCAAGAGATTCTCCCGCCTCAACATCCCCAGTAGCTGGGATTATAATGGCCAGCTAATTTTTTCTATTTTTAGTAGAGATGGGGTTTTGCCATGTTGGCCAGACTGGTCTCGAACTCCTGACCTCGAGTGATCCACCTGCCTCAGCCTCCCAAAGTGTTGGGATTACAGGCGTGGGCCACCACACCCAGCCAAAACTATCAACAATTAATTTTTGACAGAGCAATAGCATAACTGAAGTGGAAAGAGTTGCAAAAACTTAGAGAAAGCCTGACTCAGCCCTAACCTTGTATCCTTTTACCAGCTCCTGCCTCTGCTTTTTAACTTTATACTGCCAGACACAGTGCCTGAAATTTTCATCTTCTTGAATTAATTCCTTGGGTTAGGGCTATACTTGTCAAACTTATTTTTCATGGAAATAGTCCTCACTCAGATGTACCTTTTAGAGGCAAAGGAAACCCTAGACGCGTAGGGGTGTAACCTAAAGAGGATATGACTTGAGATATCCAAACATTTGTGTACTTTTTCATTAACATTCTAGGCAGTTTTGTAATATTTCCTGATATTGATATAGTAAGAGCAATGTGTATGTTCCAAGAATATCTGCCATGTTTGTCCTGAGTCTTTGTATACTCCTTGTCACAGAGCCAAGTATCACACTTGAGAAGCAGAGAGTTAGAATTTTCTCTGTGTTTTATTCATTCAGAAAATATTCAACGAAGTCCTCCTTTATGCCAGACACTGTGCTAGTGATATGTATATCACAGGCTCCCATCTTCATGGATCTGTGGTAGTACAGACACAAAAATTATTTGCCGTGAGGCTTAAGTACAGCAGTACCAAAACAGAGATACTGTTCAGGAAGATACAGTGATTGACCATCTTGAGATCAGATACAGAATCCTGAAATAGGTTTGTCTGAGCTGAATTTTAGAGGTCTAAAGGTCTTCAAAGTAGCGTTAAAATAATTTTTTTCAAGTTAAAAACATGGATGCCATAAAACATATGGTGAGCATGTGTCAGATGCATTTAATTCATTAACGAAGGAAACAGCAAGACGGTAAATGTTGGTTCAGAGTGGTATAGGAGAGACTAAAGTCAATGAAAGAGAAACCAATAAAACAGGCTTGCAAAGTTAGCTCAAAACTGATTATTGGAACTTCCCCTTAAGGCCAAGATAGACTAACAAGGACCCTCTCACCTTAGTTTAAAAAAAGAAAAGAAAAGAAAAAGTGGGCAAAATATATGAAACAATGTTTTCAAGACTTTTGAGCATCAGGTAATGGGCAGTAATCCCTGAGAAGCATGATACAAATATGGTGAGCCTGTTGCCCCAGTGTATTGCCTAAAGCCAGTCATAGCACTGGAAAGAAAAAACCATGTAAAGCCTGATGGTCTCCCTGAATTGAGGACATAGAGCTAGAAACCCAAGAAGGCCAAGGCAGCTAGGACAGAGAGTCCTAGGAAGTAAATAGCTTCACAGAAAGCAAGGACTGTGAAGATATACAAAGGGTCTCCCTCCAGCATGCAGCTGAATACTGATTCACGGCTGTGAGTTCACTGCCCTAGGCTGGGGAAAGAACTACCAAAAAGAATTAGAGGAGGGGCCAGGTGCGGTGGCTCACGCCTGTAATCCCAACACTTTGGGAGACTGAGGTGGGTGGATCACTTGAGATCAAGAGTTCGAAACCAACCTGACTAACATGGTGAAACCCTGTCTCTACTAAAAATACAAAAGTTAGCCAGGCACGGTGGTGGCTGCTTGTAATCCAGCTACTCAGGAGGCTGAGGCAGGAGAATCACATGAACCCAGGAGGCCAAGATTGCAGTGAGCTGAGATAGTGCCACTGCACTCCAGCCTGGGTGACAGAGCAAGACTCTGTCTCAAAAAAAAAAAAAAAGAAAAAAGAGAGGAGGATACTCAGCTTGGGACTTTCTGAAGCAGAGGCGATATGAAAATTATAAATCTCCTCATTTCTTTGGAGCCTAAATTGCTGGATCTTCCTCTTTATTGGATAATATCAAATCATTTTCCAAAGTGTTGTGCCAGTTTACACTCCCACTCAGTGTCTAAATGTTCTCTGTTCTGCGTCCTCAATAATACTTGATTTAGAAAATTTTTCATGCGTAGACTCAAAAAGGAAAATGTTTTACCAATCTGCAAGATGTTAAATGTTACCTCATTTTTTTTTTTTTTTTTTTTTTGAGACAGAGTCTCACTCTGTCGCCCAGGCTGGAGTGCACTGGCTGGATCTCAGCTCACTGCAAGCTCCGCCTCCCGGGTTTATGCCATTCTCCTGCCTCAGCCTCCCAAGTAACTGGGACTACAGGCGCCTGCCACCTCGCCCAGCTAGTTTTTTGTATTTTTTAGTAGAGGCGGGTTTCACTGTGTTAGCCAGGATGGTCTCGATCTCCTGACGTCGTGATCTGCCCGTCTAGGCCTCTCAAAGTGCTGGGACTACAGGCTTGAGCCACCACGCCCGGCATGTTACCTCATTTTAATTATTTCTATGATTTCTAACTGTGAGTGTATTTTCATGTGTTTAGTAATCGTTTCTGTTCTTCCATTAAAAAAAATAATTAGAGGAAACAATTTTCTGAGCTAAAGCAGGACCAGGGATAATTCTCATATCACACAGAATAGAAACCCTCGTGATTCATAGGGCACTGGGTAGAGTACTCAGAAAGGTTTTGCCTCTGTAATGGGACAAAATTAACTAGAGATTAAATACAGATCTTGTTTAAAAGCAAGACCCAGAAGGATCAAGCTGTTTCCAGATAACTACCTCCCAAGACAATGCTCAATAATATTTATTACTTTTTAAACTTTTTCTCACCATGTGTCTAGCCAAATGAATTCAATAATATTTAAAATAATATAAAAACATTCAGCACCAAATTCACAATGTCTGGCATCCAGTCAGAAATGACCAGGCATGCAGAGCAGCAGAATATAACCTATAATTGAGAAGAAAAATCTGTCCGTTGAGACTAACCCAGAAATAATACTTGAAATTAGTAGGCAGAGGGCCGGGCGCGGTGGCTCAAGCCTGTAATCCCAGCACTTTGGGAGGCCGAGACGGGTGGATCACAAGGTCAGGAGATCGAGACCATCCTGGCTAACCCAGTGAAACCCTGTCCTTACTAAAAAAAAAAACCAAAAAAAAACTAGCCGGGCGAGGTGGCGGGCGCCTGTAGTCCCAGCTACTCGGGAGGCTGAGGCAGGAGAATGGCATAAACCCGGGAGGCGGAGCTTGCAGTGAGCTGAGATCCAGCCAGTGCACTCCAGCCTGGGCGACAGAGCGAGACTCCACCTCAAAAAAAAAAAAGAAATTAGTAGGCAGAACATTACAACACTTATTACAGCTGTATTTTATATGTTAAAACTAGAAAAAAGATTGAGCAAATTAAGCAAAGACATGGAAAATGTGTTTAAAAGATTAAAAGACACAAATAGAATAGATACTGAAGAAAAGATTAACAAACTTGAAGACATATCAATAAATCAAAATGAAACAGAGAGTGAAAAAAATACAGCAGTGAGGAATGGGACACCTTCACTTGGACTAATATACATAAAATTAGAGTCCCCAAAGAGGGTAGGAACACATAAATGTTTGAAGAAATAATGGCTAGAAATTTTCCAAATTTGTTGAAAACTATAAACCTATAGATTCCAGAATCTCAATGAAACCTAAGGAAAAGAAGCATGAAAAAACTACACCAAGAGGAACAAAGATAACAATGACATCAAATGTCTCATGGGAAACAAGACAAGCAAGGTGATAGTTGAGAAACATCTGTTTCATTTTTTTATTTTAGAGACACAGGCTCTTACTATTTTGCCCAGGCTGGTCATGAACTGAGCTGAAGCAGTTCTTCCACCTTAGACTCCCCAATAGCTGGGCCTGCAGGTACATGCTACTGCACCCAAGAAGCATATTTAAAGACTTGAAAGAAAAAAAAAAAAAAACTGCCAACCTAGGATTCTCTACCCAGCAAAAATATCTTTCAGAAATGAAGGTGAAAGGGAGACTAGTTCAGACATAGGAAAGATGAAAGGATTCATCAACAGCAGACCTACACTACAGGAAACGTTGAAAGAAGTTATTCAGGCAGAAGGAAAATGATACAGATAATACATGTAGATATAGGCCGGGCGCGGTGGCTCAAGCCTGTAATCCCAGCACTTTGGGAGGCCGAGACGGGCGGATCACGAGGTCAGGAGATCGAGACCATCCTGGGTAACACAGTGAAACCCTGTCTCTACTAAAAATACAAAAACTTAGCCGGGCGAGGTGGCAGGCGCCTGTAGTCCCAGCTACTCGGGAGGCTGAGGCAGGAGAATGGCGTGAACCCGGGAGGCGGAGCTTGCAGTGAGCTGAGATCCGGCCACTGCACTCCAGCCTGGGTGACAGAGCGAGACTCCGTCTCAAAAAAAAAAAAAAAAAAATACATGTAGATATAGATCAGTACAAATGAAGGAGCACAAAAAATGGTAATTATATAGTTACATATAAAATACTTCTTATTACCTAAATCTCTGAAAAATAATTGACTGTTTAAAGCAAGAATATTATTATGAAGTTTATCATTTATGTAGAAGTAAAATATGTGACAATAGCAAATGCTACATAGTAGTAGTGTCTTGTAAAGTTCATATACATGCAATAGTATAGTATTAATTGGAGGCACATTATGATAAAGATGTATACTATAAGCTTTAAAGCAACCACCAAAAACATGCAACAAAAAATATAATAAGAACCAAAGGATATAAAATAGAATCCTAAAAAGTGGTTAATTCAAAAGCAAGGAGGAAAATAAGGAAAAGGGAATAAAGTACAGATGGGACTAAAAACAAATAGCAAGATAGCAAATTCGCACTCAACTATATCAATAATCACAGTAATCAAATTAAATGTAAGTGGTCTAAACACCCTTAGTCCATTTTCAGTTGCTTATAACAGAATACCTGAAAGTTGATAATTTATAAAGAAATTTATTTCTTATAGTAATGGAGGCTAAGAAATCCAAGGTAGAGGGGCCACATCTAGAGAGGGCCTTCTTGCTGGTGCGGACTCTGCAGAGTCCTGAGGTGGCACAGGGCATCACATGGTGAGGGGGCTGAATGTGCTGGCTCACATCTTTTCCCCCTCTTCTTGCAGTGCCATTAGTTCTACTTGCATGGTAACCCATTGAACTGTTAATCCGTAAATGGATTAATCCACTCTTTGGGAAGAGCACTCATGACCCAGTCACCTCTTAAGGCTTCAGTTTTTGGTGCTGCCACGTTGCATTGGAAATTAAATTTCAACATGAGTTTTGGAGGGGACAAATATTCATACCATAGCACACCCCAATTAAAAGATAGAGGTTGCCAGATGGATAAAAAAGCAGAACCATACTACATACTGCCAATAAGAAACCTATATTAAATAAAAAGATATTTGTATTTCCGTTCCCAAGACCTTAAAACAGCCTATTATATCAAAATCAAATTCCTCTCTCTAGGTGTCAGCACGCTGTCAAATTGAGCCATCCCTGCATATCCTTGTACTTTAGCCCGACTAGTTCCTGCCACACCCTGTGCTGACCCTTGCTTATGTTTTGTTCCCTACGCAGAATTTTTCACAATTCTCAAGACCTTTTTGCTTATTTATAACTCTTTATTCGTGCTCATGCCAGACCAGTTTTGACTGACCTGTCCCCTTAGTCAAGCCCCATCATAACTAACCATTGTCATAGGTTATAGAATGTCAAAACTCTTAGAACAGTGAAGAATTTTCTGCCCATTTACCTTATTTTGTAGATGAGAACTCTCTGAGACCAATGAGATTATGTGGCCAACTCAGGTTCATACAAGTTTAGTGATAGTGTAGCAGGACCAAGACGTATCATTGTTTTCTGTAATTATCTGCCACTCACAATTAAGTATGTTTGGGGAGAATAGTTATGATGTGTGTGTATGGCATTAATATTTGTGCAAATATTTTATGTGCCTGTCTTCTTTCCCAAATTAGACTGTGAGCTACCAGTAGACATCTTTTATTAGTATTCTAGTGCTTTAAAAAATGCTGGGTATGTAGGTACAGAGTGGATTATGATATTTGATTAATAAACCTAGAATCTGAGTAGACAAGATTATAAAACATAGGATAATGATTCATTAGTTTTTACTATTTGAAACGATGATTGATTCCTTTATGTACAGTAGTTAGGATTCAATTATATCTCAATTTCCAGATTTTGCTACTCATATAAAGTTTGATTCAGTGCCTTTACATCCGCTGAGATTTTTCAGCCTTAGTATAAACTCTGCTTATTATATTATCTGCAAGTTTTCACAGAGGTCTAGACCTGTGCCATCTGATAGAGTGGCCACTAGCTATTTAAGTTTAAATGAACCAAAATTAAATAAATTTTTAAATTCAATTTCTCCATCCCAGTAGCCAAACTTCAGATGGCTATTAGCTGCTGTATTGGAGGACAACAATAAAGAACATTTCCATCATCACAGAAAGTTCTGTTCATCTAGAATTTCTTATATGATGATAAATTGTTTTGTGTACAAAAAGGGAAAGCAAAGATTTTTACAGGATTCACATTGATGAGTCAACCATTCTGGTAACCTGATGGCAATTCTAAAGTGTCAGTAGTAATTCCAGTGGTTGTTCCTTCACTGAAATGGGCCTGTATTTTCTCATCCTCAATGGTACAGGCTTCTAGTCAGGTACACAGATAATCCATTGAGCAGAAAATATATATTCCATCTTTACCTTCCGTTTAAGTGTGTATTTATATGTCTTAAATATTTTAATTGTGGTAGAATATTTATATAAATGCTTATAATAAGGTATCTGCTCAAAATATTTTTATCTTCTGGGGTACATAATCCAAAGTGTGGAAGCTGCTTCTCAAGTGTCTGTCAACATAGCAACCTAGCTGCTCACTGCTCTTCCTCTGTAACTCCTGTCATCACAGTTAGCTGTCGTCACCAGCTAACTGACTTCATGGTTTTTGTCTCTTTTCAGACTCCTTGAGAGAGAATCTGATTAGCTAGACCACCATCCGGAAGTAGTTGGGCAAAGCTCTTGACTTAAGACATAAATAAACCCCTTGCCAACCTTGAGATGGTGCCTTTAATTGAAATACCCATCCCCAGTACATTTTGCTATGATGATGCTGGAATTAAAATACAAAGCATGAAACCCATGATTCAGAAACCTTTCCAGAGAAGGCAATGGGCTTGGCAAGTATTCTAGACCTCCTTTTAAGAGAAGCATGTACTGCCTAGCACCTTATGTTGCCCATCAAATGTGTTCACTGAAAATAAATTATGGCCAAGCGCAGTGGCTCACACCTGTAGTCCCAGCATTTTGGGAGACCAAGGTAGGAGGATTGCTGGATCCCAGGAGTTCAAGACTAGCCTGGGTAAACATAGGAAGATCCTGTCTCTCCAAAATATAGAATTACCCAGGCCTGATGGCACCCACCCGTAGTCCCAACTACTTGGGAGGCTGAGGTGGGAGAATCATTTGAGCCCAAGACTGTGCCACTGCACTATGGCCTAGGCGACAGCAAGATCCTGTCTCGTAAATAGATAACTCTCCAAAAAAAGGAAGAACAGAAAAAGAAGTCATTTGAATGTTTTTATATATGTTAAAGATTGAGGAAGGTATCATAAGCTGAGGAATTCGGATGTCCTCTAGAAGTTAGAATAGGTAAGGAAACAGTTTTCTTCCTGAAGCCTCTAGAAGGAATACAGACCTGCTGAAATCTTGCTTTTAGACTTCTCATCTCCAGAACTGTAAGAGAGTAAGCGTGTGCTATTTTAAGCCACTAATTTGGTAATTTATTATAGAAGCAAAAGGAAACTAATTGATATCCAGATTCTACAAAGCTTTTATTAAGCACTTTCTACATGACAGGCACAAAAATAGTCATCATCATCATCATCTGAGCTCCATTTTCTAAATCTTTTTACCCTCATAGGGCTGTTGTAGAGCTAAATCAATCACTGCCTTTCATCATGGGTAGACTCCTAAATCCAGTAGAATGCTTTCTGTTGCCAGTAAGATAATAGGAATTTGTTGGCTCCAATAACTGAGAAGTGCAAAGGCTGGGAAACCAGAGTGGACTCTGGCCGCATTTCTCTGTGAATCTCTTGGCTCTGTTTTTTTCCGTTGTCAGCATCGTGCTTGGGCTAGTGGCCCCATCTCAACGTGGCTGCCTGGAACAGCTTGGGCTGTGTGCTGTGACTGAACTATTCTGATTAAAGTGACCAGGAAGGTCGGGCGTGGTGGCTCATGCCTGTAATCCCAGCACTTTGGGAGGCTGAGGCAGGCAGATTGCTTGAGGCCAGGAGTTCAAGACAAGCCTGGCCAACATGGTGAAACCTTGTCTCGACTGAAAATACAAAAATTAGCCAGGCCTGTGATCCCAGCTACTCGGGAGGCTGAGGCAGGAGAATGTCTTGAACCCAGGAGGCAGAGGTTGCAGTGAGCCGAGATCACGTCACTGCACTCCAGCCTGGGCAACAGAGCGAGACTCTGTCTCAGAAAAATAAAGTGACCAAGAGGAATTTCAGGTATTAATTAGTTTGGAAGAGCCTGTATCTGGGGATTGGAGTCAATCTCAGCCAAATTGCTTGGTTACTTTACTTAGTACGGGAAGGGGGCATTATGGTTGCCCTTGGAAAATATGGGTGGTCGTAGGCAGGGAAAAGGATATTGGTAAATAATCAAGAACCTGTTTCAACCAACAAAAAACAAGTTGTAATCATACCTTAAAATAATGGCTAAAAATGTTATTTATGTAATGCTCCATTACTTTAATTTGTATGTGTCATCAAAAGTTCTAAATTGTATGTTACTCAAAGACATTTCAGGGAAGGTGTCTTAAAAGTTCAGTCTTAGGAAAGGTGTCTTCCTCCTTTTTTGCAGCTCGGTGCTGATTATTACAACTGTTTGGTGACCTACTTCACCGACCTGTGAGGATTTCTTCCCTTTAAGTACTGGATTCTTGATCTTTCTGCATCATCAAAGTCCTAATTGCAATGAATTAGACTCTTGCTTAAAAAAAAAAGCTTTATAAATGTAAAACTTTCTCATATAAACATCTTTTTATGTAATGATCGTTATTTCTGACATCTCTAATTGAAGTTCTTGATAACTGAAGCAAAATTAAGATGTTTGATACTCATGGTGTCAAGAGATTTATAGTAGTCAGTCATTTCTAAATCTTCAAAACTAGTAAAAAAGAAAGGGCTCATTTTGTATATATAAAACCAAATATAATCTTAAGCAGTATACTGATTATTTTTGGAATAAGGTAAAATTTGGAAAACTAAATTTTTTTTCCTATATAGTAAGTCAATTTGAGCTTTCAGTTACCCGACAGATTGCTCCAGCAATAATTGGTAATTTTATAATTAACTTCTGTTTGTAGCGAGTGACTAATTCTGTAAAATGCTATGAGAGACAAGATAAAGTCTTTAAAACATATTAATTGAAATAGCATTGGAGGAATACATTATACATTTGCTATGTAATTTTTTGAAATAGCTTTACGTATGTTATAAGTTGCCTTCAGCAAGTAGTTTTGACTTTTGTAGTGTGGAAATGACATTCAGCTGTAGGAACTCTAGCTTCTTAAGATTTTGCTGATAATTTAGAGCAGTGGCTGCACAGCAAAATCACTCAGGAGCTCTGAAAAAAATAACTCGTCTTCCAGAGATTTTTGATTTTGATTTTGTTTTTCTGCAGTGAGGAAAATGTATCTATAATTTTATAAGCTCTTAAAAGTAATTCTACTGACTAGCTTAAAGAATTTTGAATATCACTATCTTGAAGGATTTTGAATATTACACAAATAGGGCATAACTTGGAATAGCGATGGACTGTGTAATGTACCAGATCAGTGGTTTAAATAAATGCCCAAAAAATTGTCCATATTGTCAGAAAAAAATTGAGACTTCTTCTAAAAAAGCATTTAAGGGTCAGGCGTGGTGGCTCAAGCCTGTAGTCTCAACTGCTCAGGTGGCTGAGGTAGTAGGATGGCTTGAGCTCAGGAGTTCTAGGTTATGGTACACAATGATCACACACTGCACTCCAGCCTGGGCAACATGGTTAGACCTTGTCTCTTAAAATACAGTGAGTTTATTACCGTTTATTACCAGTCTAATCTAACTCCAGTGTGGTTAGGGGGTGGGACTAGACCTTGACCACAGTGTTCAAGTAGATAGGAAATGAAGGTTGATTGAATACGTGAGTGAATGAAGAGTTATGCTTCATTCACGACGACATATGCTTAATCCATATCAGAGAAGTGAAACTTTACTTTTAAAACCTGCCAAGCAAAAAGAAAGCACAATAGCTCACCATAGTTTGTTCTATAAAGCCTTGTTTACATTCCAAAGCACTTTCACATTAATTAACTTTTCTCATTCACACATTTCAAATTTTAACAATACATTTAGCCAGGAAGATCTCTTTTAACCCCAGTCACAGAAAAGCTAAAACCACATAGCAGCCTGGCAGTAATATTGGATCCAGTTAACATGAAAAATTAGAAATAATATTTTTCAAAATATAACATTTGGGTCACTTCAAATTAGTGGTGAAAAGGTGGGTTATTCAGTAAGTGGTGTTGGGACAAGTTAGCTATCCATCTGGAAAATAAAGTTATGCAAAATAAATTCCAGATGGATGAAAGAGTTAAATTCAGATACAACGAGAATTTAGGGGATTTTTAAAATGTGATCATGGGATGGGGAAGGCCTAGAGCAGAACCCCAATCTAGAAGTCATAAAAGGAACTACTGAGTGGTAGTATACTATGGTAGGTAAAGACTTGCCGTCTGATTTCATGCAGTTTAGATTTATTTCCATTTCTGCTTATTGCAGCTCTATGATCTTAGAACTAAAAATATCCTATAAACATCCAAAAAGATGTTTACTCAAGGAAATAATATTACAACAATGAGCTATCATTCTTCACCTCTTAAATTGGCAAAAATTTAAAAGAATTGGAAAGAGGTGAAAAAGTACAGTCCCTCATATTCTGTCAGTGAAGTATAAGTCATACTGTATTTTTTTGAAGGGCAAATTGGCAGTATATATTAAAAGTTAAAATAGGTCAGGCGCAGTGGCTCACGCCTGTAATCCCAGCACTTTGGGTGGCCGAGGCGGGCGGAGCACAAGGTCAGGAGTTCGAGACCATCCTACCTAACACGGTGAAACCCCGTCTCTACTGAAAATACAAAAAAATTAGCCAGGCATGGTGGCAGGCACCTATAGTCCCAGCTACTCAGGAGGCTGAGGCAGGAGAATGGCGTGAACCCGGAAGGCGGAGCTTGCAGTGAGCCGTGATCGCACCGCTGCACTCCAGCCTGGGCAACAGAGCGAGACGCCATCTCAAAAAAAAAAAAAAAAAAGTTAAAATAAGTATGTCCTTTAACTCAGCAATTTCAGTTCTAAATATCTGTCCTAGAGAAAAATTATACATTTTAAAATATGTACTAGGATTGTTACTGAGGCATTATTCAAAATAGCTAAAAATATATATATATATTCTAAATGCTTATCAATATGGAAATTGACCTGTTGGGGGTAAGTGGAGAAGGGAGATTCTTTTTTTGAAAATCTATAGGTGTCTGTGATTTTGCTGTGAAAAAACACTAGAAATGTTTTTAGATAGTATTTTTCCTAAAAATTGTTAGCTAGTGTTTTGTACTAAGTAGCAATTGTAAGGCATGGCTATTTTTAATCAAATGTAGTATTTTGAATGTCTTCCTATAAACAAATTTTATAACTGCTTTTTTTCACAGAATGGAAACAGACTGTAATCCCATGGAGCTAAGCAGTATGTCAGGATTTGAAGAAGGTTCAGAGCTTAATGGTTTTGAAGGAACTGACATGAAAGACATGAGGCTAGAAGCTGAAGCAGTTGTAAATGATGTTCTCTTTGCCGTTAATAACATGTTTGTCTCGAAAAGCCTGCGGTGTGCAGATGATGTGGCCTATATCAATGTGGAAACAAAGGAAAGAAACAGATATTGCTTAGAGCTCACTGAAGCAGGGCTCAAGGTAACTCACTTCTCTTTTTAGAAAAAAAAAATATGTCTTCACCACTTTATCAAAAAGAGAGGTATTGGGGAGGGGAAGAGTGTTAAATGAGAACTGAATATTCAGTAGCTTCTAAATTTTTTTAAGAAAAACTTTTTACCTAGAATTTTTATTAATTTTAAAGGCTTTTGATCGATACAGGGAAACCGAATTTTTTTGAAAAACATTTGATTTGCAGGGTGTGACTTTGTTTTAATCATGACCCCCAAAACTAATTTATTTCTCATCTATAGCTGAATGTGTTCACCAAAATTATATATACATTCTCTGCATTGAATGGGTTTTGCAGTTATTGTGTTGAAAAGATCTTTGTCAACCCCTTGGAAATGTCTCTTCTGTTAAAATAACGTACTTGACAACACTGTTTTCCAACTCTTAGATCAGAAATAAATCAGAGCAGAACATTCCGCCCCCAGATTTCCAAGAGTGTCCCATTAACCCTTTATTATGAGTATCTCTTTATTATGAGAGCTCTTCTAGGCAGATTAACCTTTCCATTCTTTAAACCAAAATCATGAGTTTAGAATAGTAGAAAACATCACCTGAGAGCAACTTTTAATTAAAAAAGAAAAAACTATAGGACAGGCCTGTGGACTCTTGCCTGTAATCCTAGCACTTAGGGAGGCCAAGCTGGTAGGATCATTTTAGGCCAGGAGTTCGAGACCAGCCTGGGTAACATAGCAAGACCCTGTTTCTACAATATATATTTTGTTAATTAGCCCAACATGGCAGCACTTTCCTGTAATCCAGCTACTTGGGAGGCTTAGGAGGGGGACCATGTGTCTGAAGTTGCAGTGAGCTAGAATTGGGCCACTGTACTCCAGCCTGGGTACACACACCCTGTTTTAAAAAAAAAAAAAAAAAAAAAAAAAAAAAACTGTTATAAAAACCTTTGAGCTACTGAACAACGGGATAGACATTAGAAAATCTAAAATCTAGTTTTAACCTTACTAATCAATGAATCTTCAGTCTTAACAAATGTCATACATTTCTGTGTTTCTATATTTGTTCAAATTGTACATTATCATAAGGTGGTGAGCTAGGCCTACCTAAGCAAGTAAGAATGTCACATGATATTATCTTAAGTACATAAACATCTCTTTACTTCACTGGATTCAGTTTGCTGAAGATGAGTCATGTATACTGTATATTCTTTGATGGAGCAAATTGCAAGGCCAGCATCTGTGCTACCCTCAATTTCCTCACAGCTGCCACAAAGATAGCTGCTTAACTTTAAGCATAGTACCTGAATTAACTAATTTTTGTGCACTTCTTTTCACATCCTTAAATTTGTACTAAAAGCTCAGAGTGTTTAGAGGCGAACCCTAAATCAGAAGTAGAGATAAATGACAGAATTAGTAAGCTAATTCTGTCTTGTGTTGGTTAATTCTAAGTTGGCGCTGGAGAGATACAAGGAGTTCTGATCAGAGAGTCAGCAGTCTTAAATGTGAATTTAAATGATCTTAGGTGAATCTGTCTACCCCTGAGAGTTCCTACTTCTTAATCTATAACTTGGAGATGTACAAAAACTTAAAATGATTTGGGGAATGATTATATGATGGTGTGATACAGAAAAATCTGAACCATTTGTAAAACTTGACATGTAGTAGGTGCTCAAGTATTTGTTTTTCAGTCTGATTCAGTTAACATTTATTGAGCAACTATCCTGTGTCAGAAATTGAAAATCAAACCATGAATAAGACATGATCCCTGTCCACCAGGAAGATCACAGTCTAACAGTGATAAGAGGAAGAAGGCAAACTGAACTGTACTCCACTGTAGAGAGTACAGTAATCGAGCATGGATCTGAAGAGGTGTGATTCATTTTCCTTAGGCGTCTGCTTCTGCTTTTCATTTAAAAAAAAAAAAAAAAAACTCAGCTTCTATTTCTAACATAAACTTTCACCTTCTATGGCTTAAGTAGATGTCATAAAAATTTAGGATTTATATAGGGAATGTACAAACTTAAGTCAGCAAAAACTAAATTAATTTTGCCCTATATTGTGATGGTGAACCATGATATACCTTATAATCTTGTCAAAAAGAAAAGTTGTAGCTGTGGTCACAGGAAAAAAAAAAAATCACCTCTCAGCCTTTTGACTTAGATCAGTTGGAGTATCTCTTCTTATCAGTTTAATATCTGTTATATCCTCTATGCAAGGACAATATATTAAATGGATTTTTGGAGCAGGGAGATAGAATAGGCTTTTGCTCCATTCACTTCACTCATCGACCTGGTATTGCAATACTTCCAGAAATAGTGTACCCCTACCAAGAAAAAAGAAAACACAGTAACATTCCCTTTTATCTCACAGAGTTGAGCATTTATTCCCTGTCAGATAAGAAATATATTAGGTGAAAGTGGCCTTTCAGATTACTAATAATAAAGCTAAGCAGTTATTAAAATGAATAATTAAACAAATTATTAAACCAATTAATAAAACAGTTATTAAAATTAACAACTAATTATTAAAACTAAATTGTTAGGAATAATTTCTATAATTCTATTTATAAAAGGAGTAAAAAATGATAAAAATATGAACCAATGATATATTACCTATTACAAAAATATGAACTAATATATTACCTATTACAGTACTTAATATAGTGGACCCTCAGTATATGTGGAATTAAATAGGGTAAATAATAGATACATGTTTTAGAATATGAAAATAAAACGGTTTTTGTGTAGCTTTTCAAATTCTGCATTTCCTTGAGATTCTAAGAAAAACCTTTTAAATTTTAAAGAAAATTCTATAGGGAGCATTTTAGTGGTGGTGTTTCTGTGTTACACATTGTAAGTTGCTGAAGTATTAAAGGTTGTTTTTAAAATGTGCATACTCTGACATTGATTGAGAAATAGTGTCACTCAATAATTATCCATGTATCTGGTGGTCTAGTGGCTAGGAAAAAAAAATAATTTTTTTTTTTGAAAGGATAGTTACTCACGTAAACACTTGGATTTTGTTTTCTGTACCAGCATGAAAACTAATGAATTCACTGTTGCATTTCTCTTGTAGGTGGTAGGCTATGCTTTTGACCAGGTGGATGATCATTTACAGACTCCCTACCACGAAACAGTCTACTCCCTGTTGGATACACTCAGCCCCGCCTACCGGGAAGCCTTTGGAAACGCACTCCTTCAAAGACTGGAAGCTTTGAAAAGGGATGGACAGTCATGACTACACTTTTTCCTTTCAGAGGGGCTGGTGCTGGTACAGAATGTTGATATAAAGCTTGAAATTCTTGCATATGGTCATAGAAAATGCATCTTTGGTTTTGTGTTTTTATCACTTGCTTTCAACTTAGGCTTTTGGCTCAGAAGATTATTGAATAATGATTTGTCTTAGTTTCTGTTTCAGTAAGGGAATTCTGAGGCCGTTGCTATGATACCATCATTAAGACATTCACATGTCTTCATATAATATCTCTTCATTTCAAATCCTAATCAGTATTTCATACTCTTATTACAGGGCTTTGATGCTGCTAGCACTGTCTTTTACATAGGAAATTCTAGATTTGCACAGTAATAGAGGAATTAGAATTACCTAACTATACACTTTGATTCAACCTGCTAAATCAGGGGTTCACTACTAGCTTGGAGAAACTTTGTAGTAATTAATTGCTACTAGCCTTATTGGAAACAAATTATCAACTAGTTTCCCCTGCACAAATTTTGAAATTCACTGCTTCACTTAATCTATTTATATTAGAAATAATGGATTAATAAAGATTAATTATATATTACTGAACTAGTATTAAATGAAAAACAGGGACTGAAATAGTTCTGTATTCCGTGTTTGCAACAGCCAGCCAACTAAGCAGAGGATAAACCGTTAGCAATGAATGTAATAATTACTCATTTCCAAGATATCTAAGCACATAAGCAAATACAGGAACAGACTTCATTCTTTTTCTTAACAAAAAGCATCTTCAGTGTGTGATTTAAAAGAAAGAAGATTCTGGTTTCCTAGAAAACAATATTTTGGCCTGTGTTGATTCTTATTCTGAATGTGTGTTTACATAATGTACAGTATATATTCAGAAAGTATTTTTGCTTCAACATTTACTTTCTATGATGTAGTGCTTTGGTATTCCCACAGCACCCCACCTTCCCCAACAGATGTACAGTGTTCTGTCTCCATGCAAAATCTACAATGTAATATGAGTGCATTGTATGGGTTTGAAACCAAAGGATGAATGAAGCATTCAGAGACTTAATATTTGAAAAAGGGATACTCAGTATTTTATATTTTATTACAGGTACTGATATTTATAAATTTAATAAACTGTACCATGCTGCCGCATGTTTTCAAGTACATGTTGAACAATAAGGATTGGGGAGTTGTTTTTTAATGGTCACCTAAAGCAGCTGCTGTAGAAATGTTGAACTAAAATTTTGCATCTGGTCACACCTTCATGCATTTGTCATTTGCAGATATTTTTCCATCATTATTAAAAAATAGGAACTTTTAGGCTCTGAAGATCATGTGGACCAGAGCAAATTAAAGTTCAGTTTGTGTCACAATTCATTGCCAGACTTCTTTGGAATGCTTTGTTTGATGATGTATATTCATTCTCAGCTTTATTTTCAGATGCTTAACTGGGCAATGAAGTCTAACTTCAGGTTGAACTTTCTCATGCTTAATCTCAGGCTAAATGTAAATGATATTTGTAAAGTTTGAATAAAATTCAGTTTACTCATTTTGAGTTAGTATGAAGAAAAGTGATTGTATGTTTAAGAATCGAAATTGTTCATTTTGTGATAAATGATTAATTCCAAGAGCTTGTTTCCATTTTTTAATTCTGCATTGTTACATTTGGATTTGAAGTGACTGAAGTGAGCTTTCTGTTGTTATTACTATGAAAGAGAAATGAGGAACAAGAGGAGAGGACGTTAATAAAACTACACAGATATACATGAGAATCCAGATATTAAAACCTCCATTTTACCTGTTCTGTTTAAAGAACTTAACCAGCAGATAGGCCAGGTGTGGTGGCTCACACTTGCAATTCCAGTGGTTTGGGAGGCGCAGGCAGGAGGATCACCTGGGGCCAGGAGTACAAGAGCAGCCTGCACAACATAGATCCCAGTTTTACAAAAAATTATAAAAGTGTGGCCTGGTGACACACACCTGCAGTCCTAGCCCGTTAGGAAAGCTAAAGCAGGAAGATTACTTGAGCCCAGGAATTGGAGACTGCAGTGAGCTATGATCGTGCCACTGCGCTCCAGCCTGGGTGACAGAACAAGACCGTGTCTTTAAAAAAAAAAATTACAAAACTTAACCAGATAAATTAAGCCTTGATTTCACTTCTAAAGCAAAAAGAAAAAAAAAAAAAAAACTTTTATGTAAATAACTCTTACAAATCAATAGGAAGAAAAAATGCAAACAGTGGGCAAATAATATTGATCAACTCAGAAAAAAAAATGCAGATGTCAGTAACTACTTGAAAGAGGTCCAACCCAACCACTAAGAAAGAAAAATTTTAAGTGATTGGGTCATTTCACCTACTAATTTTGTGATTCTTCTTATTTAAACTTAATACCAGTAAGGATTTAATGAGGAAGCACTCTTACAGTCTATTGGAGGGTATATTGGTGAAATCTTTCTGGAAACATTGGTAATAAATCCTTTACAAAGTTTATAACTTCTGAATTGGTAATATACTAGCAATCTAGCATAGGGAAATGATTCAGCAAAAAAAACTATTATATAAGGATGTTCATTTTCCCTAATGAAAAATTGGGAAGACTCTAAAGAGTGGTAAAGTTATACTACATCTTTTGATGGAAAAATATGCAACCACTAACAATCATGAAAAAATGGCAATGAGAAAAAATTATGCTACATAAAAAAAGGACATAAAACTATACATACTGTGTTTTGAAAAATAATTGTATATGTAACAAAGAAATGAAGATTATAGGCTGTTAGTAGTCATCACTAGGTGATAAAATAGGTAATTTTCATTTTCTTAATGCTTTTTCACATTTTATACATTAGCTTGTATGTACTAATTAGAAGCAGGAAATGCAATAGATGTGGGGTTTAAGCTAGCTAGAGGCTGTCTAGCAAAAGCACCAAGCCTTGCTGAGTTGTGTCTGCTCCCAGGATCCTTGAAGAGGCAGTATGATTATGAAGAGTGCACACCTCATTTCCCATAATGACACTCTTCCCACCTTTCCTCCAGGTCCGGCTGTTACTAATGTACTTAAAACCATTAGCTTCTTCTGTTGCACACTGTGCTGTTCTCTCCCCGGTGTTCGAAAACATAAAATGTGCTGTTTGAATGTTGAGGAACATAGTAAGAAAACACTGAGATTCTGATAGGTGCCACATCGACTTCAGAACTTTCTTTCCAATCCCTTTATTTTCTGGATGATACGGGTGAGAGAGACAGATTGAGCAACTTGCTCAGCAACTGCCTGTGAGCAGCGCAGTTGGATCAGAACCCAAGTCTTCTGACTCCACTGGCTGTCCCCCATACAGTATGTGTTAGAAGCCATCACGTTAACTTTGTGTTTATATGAAAACTGATTTTAAAAGAGGGAAATAATAACAAAGGAAACATACATTAGTTAGTATAATAGAATTAGCAGAATATCTGGCCCGGGCGTGGTGGCTCACACCTCTACTTTGGGAGGCTGAGGTGGGTGGATCACCTGAGGTCAGAAGTTTGAGACCAGCCTGGCCAACATGGTGAAACCGTCTCTACTAAAAATACAAAAATTAACTGGGTATGGTGGCACACGCCTGTAATCCCAACTACTCGGGAGGCTGAGGCAGGTGAATTGCTTGAACCCGGGAGGTAGAGGTTGCAGTGAGCCAAGATTGCCCCTGCACTCCAGCCTGATGGACAGAGTGAGATTCAGTGTCCAAAAAAAAAAAAAAAAAAAAAAAAATCTCCTTTTCTAACCTATCGATATATATAAAATTATCTAGAAGCCATCTCCCTTGTAACTATGGCAAGCTCATTTCATGAAAGAAACAGGTAAGTTATAATATTTCATTGTTAACATGACTGGTTGAATAACTTTCAAAGTATTTACCTGCTTAACTGCATATCAACAAGGAATGCAGAGATAAACTAAAAATTTGAATCAGATGAATTTTAGAATAGTTGAACTAGTAAGTCATTTGAAAGAATGCTGAAGTATATTTTCTAAGTTTTGCACTGATCTTGCATGAATACTTTTACATTTAAACTGACACTACTTTCTTGTTGATTTAAAAAAAAGCAAAAAAATGCCGGGCCTGGTGGCTCACACCTGTAATCCCAACACTTTGGGATGCTGAGGCAGATGGATCACGAGGTCAGGAGTTCAAGACCAGCCTGGCCAACATGGTGAAACCCCCTTCTCTACTCAAAATAGAAAAATTAGCCGGGTGTGGTGGCACATGCCTGTAATCCCAGCTACTCAGGAGGCTGAGGCAGGAGAATGGCTTGAACCCAGGAGGCAGAGTTTGTGGTGAGCCAAGGTCGCCACTGCACTCCAGCCTAAAGGATAGAGCAAGACTCCGTCTCAAAAAAATAAAAAATAAATTTGCTATGAGCAAACTGTTCCCAAATTGAGTTGGCAAAACCTCAAAGTGTTAGTTTTTCAAAACAAGTTTTAATGAGACTTGCATGCATAAAAAAGAAAACGGGGTGGGGACAGAAAAACGAAATATAAAGGCTCCCATCTGTAGAAGTGTGCCTTAGCCTTGCAGGAAAAAAAAAAAAGCAATAGTTTCTCACCTTTGGAGACCACTTCAGAAAATGCTTCACATGTGTCTTATTTAATCTAACAGCCTTGTTAGGCTAGTGGTATCACTACTATTTCACAGGCAATTTGACAGCCTAGGGAAGTTAAAAGATTGGTCCCAGCCTCCCACAAATGACTGGAGAGCTGAAACTCAAAGCCAAGTCTCCTAAGTGACTAAAAGCCCAACGCCTCCAAGCTGTCTAGAGATCGTGGGCCACCTCCGTTTTTTGAAACAACCAGTATTTAAAAAAAAAAAAAAAAAGGCCAGGTGACGTGCCTCACACCTGTAAACCACAGCACTTTGAGAGGCCGAGGCGGGCGGATCACTTGAGGCCATAAGTTCAAGACCAGCGTGGCCAACATGCTGAAAATCTCTCTACTAAAAATAGAAAAATTAGCCGGGCATGGTGGTAGGCGCCTGTAATCCCAACTACTCCGGAGGCTGAGGCCAGGAGAATCGCTTGAACCCGGGAGGCGAGTTTGCAGTGAACTGATATTACGCCATTGCACTCCAGGTTGGGTGATAGAGTGAGACTCCGTCTCAAAAAAATAAATGAAAAATTAAAAGAAGAAGAAGACTGGTGCCGTGGCTCATGCCTGTAATACCAGCACTTTGGGAGGACCAGGCAGGAGAATCTCTTGAGCCCTGGAGTTAGAGACCAGCCTGCGCAACATAGTGAGACCCTGTCTCTATTAAAAACAATAAAATAAAAAGAACGAGAAGAAACCAGGCACATACAATTGCTGCAAGTGTTAAATATTTGCATTTGACGAGTTAATTAATGCTTAAGGCATGAAAACAGTTCAACATGATCAGGCTATTCCAAGGGAACTGCGGGATGTATTCTTAGTCCACTACAACCTTTATGGTCCAGCGATCACCGAGTTGAATGTTATCTTTTAATTTGTGGATTTATCTCAGCAACTGCATGTATAATCTCGTCTGGAACGGTCAAGTCTAAATTTCGTCCCTTGGTAAGTGTGAGCGAATTCTGGGCACCCACGGCCTCCGGTCGCTCCCAGCCAACACCAGGGGTTTTCTTGGAACTTGCGTCTGGAAACATCCCCCAAGGGAGCTGAGCCCGCGGACCAAGCCGCAACTGCCCACGGCGGGACCACGCTAGCGTCGCTCGGGCGTTCCGGAGCCCGAAACTCCATGGCAACAGCTTTTCTTCGCAGCTGAGGCTTACGTCCCGTCACCAAGGCTAGAGCACCCCGTGGGAGCGCGCTCAGAAACTCCCACGCGTCGGGGAGAGGCCTAGGCTGTAGGGCATTCCCTCTTCTTCAGAATCCTCATTATTTTTAGTCATCGGGTCAGCGGACACTGGGATATGATTCCAGACTTTACCAACAACGGAGATAAAAAGGCACAGCAATCACATGGCCCCCTGGGACAGACGCCCAGGGAGACTCCGAAAGAAACCGTGCACTGCCCAAGGGCTCCCAGTGGGCAGCAAGCCAGGGTGAGACCCGGGCTGCACGCGCGGCGCCGCGGAGAGCACTCGCCAGGACATCCGCCTGGCGCCCAGCGGCCTAGAGAGCGCGCAACTGCGAACCCGAGCCCGGCATCGCCCAGAGCGCTCCGCCCAGCCCCCGGCATGACACACCACGCCCTGCCCGGCACGCCCCGCCCAGCCCCCCGGCACGACATGCCCAGCCCTGCCCGGCACGCCCCTCCCAGCCCCTAGGCACGACACGCCCCGCACTACCCAGCTCGCCCCACCCAGCGACCGGCGCAACACGCCCCGCCCCGCCTGGCACGCCCTGATTAGCGCCGGGCACGACACGCGCTGCCCCGCCTGGCACGCCCCGCCCAGCGCCTGGCTCTCCCTGCTTCGCCCACGACACGCCCCTCCCAGCTCGGCAAGCGTGCCCGGCGCCCAGGCCCCGCCCCCAGAGAGAGAACCTGCCCCGCCTCCCCGCCCCGGGCCCCGCCTCTTGGCAAGCGGAGTGACGCTTTCACCTTAGCAACCGGCGCGGCTCCCACCATGGCTGAAGAAGAGGAAACTGCTGCTCCCACGGAGAAAGTTATCCGGATCCAGAGGGTGTTTATAAACCTGCTGGACTCCTATAGCAGCGGAAACATCGGGAAGGTGAGCGGCGGCGGCGGCCCAGAGCCTCAAGCCAGCTCTCAGCTCCCAGCCCTCGGGCCCCGGTCCGCAAACCCAGCGAGGGTCTGCGCCCCAGGGCGCTGTCGGGGCCTTTCTTCAGGGAGGGTCCCGCGTCCTGGGCACCACCAATGCCCCTTGGACGCCAGTCTGCACCCAGGCTGGACAAGGGATCCTACGTGGAAGCCCAGGTGTCTGGACATCACTGGTCCATCCCCTGTTCCTCCTTTTAATGAGGGGAAACGGAGGCTAACAGGGAGGAAGGAACTTGCCCAAGATCACATAGAGTGTTGAGGCCAGAACCTGGACAGAGAGTCCAGGTCTCTTGCCTCCTACTAGGTTCGCTTTCTACCCCTCCATCGATTTTGCAGCGGGCAGCTAAACGAGAAAATAAATCAAAAAAAAAATTTTTTTTTTGAGACGGAGTCTACCTCTGTCACCCAGGCTGGAGTGCAGTGGCCCGATCTCGGCTCACAGCAAGCTCCGCCTCCCGGGTTCACGCCATTCTCCTGCCTCAGCCTCCCGAGTAGCTGGGACTACAGGCGCCCACCACGACGCCCGGCTAATTTTTTTTTTGTATTTTTAGTAGAGACGGGTTTCACCGTGTTAGCCACGATGGTCTCCATCTCCTGACCTCGTGATCCGCCCGTCTCGGCCTCCCAAAGTGCTGGGATTACAGGCATGAGTATATCAAATTTTTATATTGCCCATGAAGCGTTTTTCATTCATCCATCCCTTCAATATATGGTTTTTGAGCATCTATTATGGACCAGACACTGTTTGGGTCCCTGAGTTCCATTAAGTTTCTCACCTTTCTCTGTCTTTATCCCTGGAAAATGAAGATATTCAAAAAAAGGGCTCTGAGGCCCTTCGTGCTAATATGACCAGTTGTCAAAAGAAAGCCATGATTTTATCATTCTCCGTGGGTAGGACCCATCGATCTTAATTCTGTACTCTAGAGCTACAGAGAAATCTAACCTCACCATGAACAGACTTCTCTGAGGCTAATGACTGCACTTTCGAACGGGACAAATCTGTTTAAAATAGGATGAGGCTACAGTATGTGCCATCTGTATTAGTTTTCTAGGGCTGTGGTAACCAGTTGCCACAAACTGGGTGACTTTATAAAACAGAATTTATTCTCTCACAGTTCTTGAGGGCAGAAGTCCAAGATCAAGGTGTCAGCAGGGTTGGTTTCTACTGGAAGCTCCAGGGGAAGAACTGTTGCTTGCCCCTCTCCTAGCTTCTGGTAGTTGCCAATAATTCTTGGCACCCCTTGGCTAGTACACTCCAATCTCTGCCACCTTCTTCACATGGTGTTCTCTCCCCTGTGTCTCTGCATCAAAACTTCCCTCTTCTTCTAAGGACACCAGTTGTTGGATTAGGACTTACCCTATCCAATATGGCTTCATCTTAACTTGATTACATCTGCAAAGACCCTATTTCCAAATAAGGCCACATTCACAGGTTCTAAGAGGACAGGAATTTGGTGGGGGTAGACACTATTCAACCCTGTATACCTTCTAAAATGCATCCATCAAAAAACAGAGATTTAGGGTGGGGCGTGGTGTAATACTAGCACTTTGGGAGGCCGAGGTAGGTGGTTCACCTGAGGTCAGGAATTCGAGACCAGCCTGGCCAACATAGTGAAACGCTGTCTCTACCAAAAATACAAAAATTAGCTGGGCATGGTGGTGAGCACCTATAATCCCAGCTGCTCGGGAGGCTGAGGCAGGAAAATCACTTGAACCCACGGGGCAGAGGTTGCAGTAAGCCGAGATTGCATCACTTCACTCCAGCCTGGGCAAAAGAGCGAAACTCCATCTCAAAAAAACACACAAAAAAACAAAAACCAGAGATTAAGGAATATAATTTAGGTGTGTGTGTATATATACCTATATATATATGGCATATAATTATACAAGATTATATATATATGTATATTACATATGACCTATATCTACCAGAAGGGACTCTAAACACATGATACATCTTCCAAATTATCAGAAAAGGTAGGAAAGAAGAAGCAAAGACACAAACAAAACTGTAACAAAATATTTTTAAAGAAAGGAAGCATTACCACACAGGTGTAGTATAATCTTATTTGTGTTTTTCAAAAAAAAATACAGACATAGAGAAGACAGATGATTTATCTGTACACAGAAAATACACAGAAAATGTCCCTGAGGTCAGGAATTCGAGACCAGCCTGATCAACATGATGAAACCCTGTCTCTACCAGAAATATAAAAATTAGCTGGGCGTGGTGACAGGCACCTGTAATCCAGCTACTCAGGAAGCTGAGGCAGGAGAATCGCTTGAACCCGGGAGGTGCAGGTTGCAGTGAGCCAAGATTGCGCCACTGCACTCCAGCCTGGGCGACAGAGTGAAACTCCATCTCAAAAAACAAAAAGGTGACATTTAATCTAACATACACAGGATAAGGCTCAAGCCAGAGAAAATAGTTCTCAGAGGACACAGCAAAGGCACAGGTTCCAAAGTAGGGATAGGGTTGGCGGGTTTTGTGTGCACAGTGGCTAGGGGGCAGTGCACCAGGTTTCCTGGGCCCACTTCTTCATTAGGTGCAGCAAGTACTGTGCCCAGGGCCCATGAGACTTTTAGGGGCCCACAAAAAGTGTGTTAATTTCTTTTAAAATCAGAAGGAAACAAATCTTAGAGTCAATGAATGTGTTTGTCTCTACAGCATGCAATTGAGAAATATAATGTTTAATTTTTTTTTTTTTTTTTTTTTTTAAATGGAGGAGAGGGCCCACGGAGTCCAGAATGTGGCCCAGTCAGCTCCTAAGCAGGGATGCATTCATAGTCTGTGCTCCATAGAAATGTATTACATAGATTAGTGGAGCAGAGGCTAGCACAGACATGGTCAGGAGTTTCATTTATACTCTAAATTCAGTGGGAAGCCTTGAACAACGCAGGGGCTAGGGGTTTTGCTTTTCAAAAAGATACAGATATAGGACGCAGTGGCTCACGCCTGTAATCCCAACACTTTGGGAGGCCAAGGCATGTGAATCACTTGAGGGCAGGAGTTCGAGACCAGCCTGGCCAACATGGCAAAATCCCATCTCTACTAAAAATACAAAAATTAGCCAGATGTGGTGGCTTGTGCCTGTAATCTCAGCTACTCCAGGGGCCGAGGCAGGAGAATCACTTGAACCTGGGAGGCAGAGTTTGCAGTGAGCCGAGATCGCACCACTGCACTCCAGCCTGGGCGACAGAGTAAAAATCTGCCAAAAAAAAAAAAAAAAGATACAGATATAGAGAAGATAGTTGAAAATCTGCACGTAACTCTTATTTATTTATGTATGTTTAGAGACATGGGTCTCATTAACGTTGCCCAGGCTGGACTCGAGTACCCGGGCTCAAGTGATCTTCCCACCTCAGTGTCCTGAGTAGCTGGGACTGCAGGCTGTGTACAACGTTTGACTCCCCGGAACTAAACTACTAATAACCTATTGTTAACAGGACCCCTTACCAATAACATAAACAGTCAACACGTATTTTGTACACATAAAATATATTGCGTTCTTACAATAAAGTAAGCTAGAGGAAAGAAAATGTTTGTAAGAAAATCATAAAGAAGACAAATATATTTACTATTCATTAAACAGAAGTGGGTTGCCCTAAAGGTCTTCATCCTTTTTGTGTTTATGTTGCATAGGCTGAGGCAGAGGATGAAGAGGAGGGGCTGGTCTCAGGGGTAGCAGAGGTGGAAGAAAATAAGTGGACAAGTGTACCTACAAAGTTCAAACCTGTGTGGCTTAAGGGTCACCTGTATAAAAAAGGGAGGGGACATGAACATGGTTGAGATTAGGAATGAAGGAGAATCTAGGCATGGTGGCACACGCCTACCTTCCCAGCTGCTCAGGAGGGAGAGTGGGGAGGATCGCTTGAGCGCAATTTGAGGCTGCAGTGAGCTGTGATTGCATCACTGCATTTCAGCCTGGGAGGTATACATAGGGCCGAGTAAAACCTTGCCTCAAAAAAAAAAAAAAAAAAAAAAAAAGAATGAGGGAAGGGAATTTATCTCCTTCCTTAATCCCCTTTGATTTTGATTTTTTTTTTTTTTTTTTTTTTTGAGATGGAGTCTCGCTTTGTCGCCAGGCTAGAGTACAGTAGCACAATCTTGGCTCACTGCAACCTCCACCTCCTGGGTTCAGGCGATTCTCCTGCCTCAGCCTCCTGAGTAGCTGGGACTACAGGCATGTGCCACCATGCCCAGCTAATTTTTGTATTTTTAGTAGAGACGGGGTTTCACCATGTTGGCCAGGCTGGTCTCAATCTCCTGACCTCGTGATCTGCCTGCCTTGGTCTCTCAAAGATCTTGATTATTTTTTATAACAATATTTTTATAATGAAACTTCTTTTAGTATACAGAGATCTTTTTCTAGCAATCCCCCTGCCTTGGTCTCCCAAAATGCTGGGATTATAGGCATGAGCCACCACGCTCTGTACAGAGATCTTTTTCAAAAGCTTTGCAATAACAGAATTTTCTAGTTGGTCCTTAATTAATCAGGGCCTTTCTCAAATTCCAGGTAATTACTGATCATCTCCTCCAAGGAACATGGGAGTGGGAATATAAGGAATATGAGAGAAATGGAAGCTGTGTCTCGTCGTTAGGCTTACAGCCCAGTTGAGCAATGCCACCCTAGCCCCATCTCTTTTTGCTGCGCATCAATTTCCTCAACTGTGAAAGGGGATAATAAAATTGAATATGTACGTTTGAGAGATAAATGAAATGAAAACATACATAATTTACTTGGGAGAAATATATTCCAATAGGAGGTTGAAGCTGGCAATCTTGCATGCTAACCTGGACTGTTTTCTATCAAAAGAAATGAGGTGGGACTTTCTGTTTATTTGGTTTTATAATTTTTTATTCCCAAGGTATGGTAATTCCATCATTATTTATATATGCTTAATAGATAAAATAAAATGATTGTGGACATATATAAGTAGTTATTGACATATAAACAAATGAAACTCTTCACCACCACGGAGGCCACTTCTAAGGATAGCTTTTGGAAAACAGGAAGAGAAACTTTGCCAACTTCTGTCTATTTCATTATTCCATACTGCAGCCACTGGCCACATGTAGCCATTGAACACTTATGTGTTCAATGTGGTTAGTCCACACCAGCCTGGGCAACAACAGCAGTACCCCATTTCTACAAAAATAAATATAAAAATAAAAAATTAGCCAGGCGTGGTGGCACACACCTGTAGTCCCAGCTACTCGGGAGGCTGAGGCAGGAGGATTGGTTGAGGCCGGGAGTTTGAGGTTGCATTGAGCTATGCTCGCACCACTGCACTCCAGCCTGAGCAGCAGAACGAGACTCTGTCTCAAAAAAAGAAATGTGACTAGTCCACATGGAGATGTACTGTCAGTGTAAACTGCAGATTGAATTTCAGATAAAAAAATAAAATATCTCAATAATTTTTATATTGATTACATATTAAGTTGATAATATTTTGGATATATTGCATTAAATACCACAGCATTTCATTTTTTTTTAAAGGCAGAGTCAGCTTGCTCTGTTGCCCAGGCTGGAGTGCAGTGGCACAATCTCGGCTCACTGCAAGTGAGCAGTTCTCCCAGGTTCAAGCAAGTCTCCTGTCTCAGCCTCCTCAGTAGCTGGGACTACAGGTGTGCGGCGCCACACCTGGCTAATTTTTGTATTTTTAGTAGAGATGAGTTTTCACTATGTTGGCCAGGCTGGTCTCGAACTCCTGACCTCATGTGATCCACCTGCCTCAGCCTCCCAAAGTGCTGGGATTACAGGCATGAGCCACTGCGCCCGACCTCAGAGCATTTAAATTAATTTTACCCTTTGTTTTCACTTTTTAAAATGTTGCTTCTAGAAAATTCAAAACTACGTAAGTGCCTGTAGTCCCAGCTACTCAGGAGGCTGAGGCAGGAGGACCCCAGGAGTTTGAAACCAACCTAGGCAACATAGCAAGACCACATCTTTAAAAATAAATAAAATAAAATAACCTATGTGGCTCCTATTACATTTCTACATTTCTGTTGGACAACACAAATGTCATCCCTGTGACCCAGCTCTGCCTGCTGCTAGAGGAGTGCAGTATCCAGAAACAAGTTAATGAAGCTCTCTGACCCTGAGTCCCTCACCTGTAAAATGGGGAATTATAACAGTACCCACTCCTCCAGGAATTCAATCAACTTAAATGAAATGACAGTGTGCAAAGCATCTGCTTTGCCTTGCTGGTGCCCAGCAAGCACTCAGGAAAGGTAAGTTTCTAGAATCGTCATTCACTGGCTCCCTGACTCTAATTTGTTCTTACAACATTTGGGAAATTTCTGTTTCCTTGCAGTTTCTATCTAACTGTGTAGTTGGGGCTTCACTTGAAGAAATTACAGAGGAAGAGGAAGAGGAAGATGAAAATAAGTCAACTACGCTGGAAGCTTCCTCAACCAAAGTGAAGGAAGGCACATTCCAGATTGTGGGCACGCTGTCCAAGCCTGCCAGCCCGCGGCCTGACTTTGCGGTGGAGACGTACTCTGTAAGTCCCGGAGGCTCTGGCCAGGAGTAGACAGAGGGAAGAGTCGCCTTCGGCTCCAACGCCTTGACAACTTGTTTTACCGTTTGTCTCCCCTCCCCTCTCTTCCACAGACATGGCCAGGTTGAGGGAATGGCTTTCTGCTGTGATGGAGATTTACCTCATTGACCCCACTTTCAATTTTGGGCCAAAGCAAAGAGTTTAAATTAGATAGTGTGGGAAAGGATGGATCTAATTTGGACTTTCAGACTCATACAATTCTTCTCTCCAGCATATTCTGCCCAGGATTATCCAAGATGAGTCTGTGCCATGATGGGTGCTGTCTGTGAAGGACAAATAGGCCGGGTGCAGCTCACGCCTGTAATCCCAGCACTTTGGGAGGCTGAGAAGGGAGGATCACTTAAGGCCAGGGGTTTGAGACCAGCCTGGGCGACATGGCAAGCTCCTGTCTCTATTTTATATTTATGAAAATAATTTTTTTAAGAGAACCATCCTTTGGTAATGCGCCACTCAGGAATAATATACCATTGCTGTCTCCGGAAACAGTGCTGTCTCCACAAAACAAATTCAACACAGTCCTAGTCCTGAGACATTTAAATGTCTGAGAAGGAGTGGCCCCTTCTTCTCCCGGGCCATCTCCTCCCTTACCCTGCTTGCTACTCTCTGGCCTACCATACAGCTTTCTACATGCTGTACCCTGCAGCAGCCTTCTCTCTCTCTCTTTTTTTTTTTTAACCCAACCCACCTTATTCATCCTTCAAGACTTGTGTCACTTCCTCCAGGAAGCTGTTCATGATTCCTACTTCTCTCTCACTCCCAGTTTGGATTCTGAGCTCTTTTTTGAGCTCCCATATCATCCTTTATCTGCCTAGATCATAATGGTTTTCACACTCATTGTTATCACCTGTCTATCGTGGGGTCCATGGACATTGACTGTCAGCTCCTTGAGGATGGAGACCCTGACTTGTTTATCCCCGTGTTTATCCATGTATCTGTGGCACCTAACACAGCCACTGCCACAAAGTGGCCTTAATAAACACTAGTGGAATGGACAGATGCATCCCCTCCAGATATCTTTAGGACCTTCCCATTCACCCCCTTCCTCTGTCTTCTGGGTATTCTTTCTCATTCACCTCCCTTCTCTCTCTTCTTGCCACTGGCTTCTTCCTCTACACCTACACATATGCTCAATCATTCCTACGGTAAAAAGCACTTAACTTGACCTCCCTGCTGGCCACCAGCCTCTTTCTCTGCCCCTGGCCCCTGCCACCACTGAACTTCAGGAGACCACCCGCATTTGCAGGCCTCACCCATTCACCCCCACCA
Source organism: Macaca nemestrina (assembly GCF_043159975.1). NCBI lineage: Eukaryota > Metazoa > Chordata > Mammalia > Primates > Cercopithecidae > Macaca > Macaca nemestrina. The sequence continues at coordinate 11,401,157 of NC_092131.1, read as the reverse complement.
TTCACTGGTCTATCCAATGCTGGCCGGCCCTGCCCACAACACTTCACAGGAGGTGCCCTGGCCAATGTCACCAGCAGTCCCCTGAGTCCCGAGGGCTTAGCTCACCTGGCTTCACAGCAGCAGCCTGGCTTCCGGAGAGAAACTCGCCTTCCCTTCTTGTGCCTCGGCTCTGCACTGACTAAGTGCCCAAGCCCTTCTTCCCAGCTGCTTTCTCTGGCTCCTTTTCCTCTTTTTACCCTTTAAAAGCAGTTTTCCCCAGAGCTCCCTCCCTTCCTACAAAGGTGACCTTCCTAAATTTTATCCAGCCCTATAGCTTCAGCTCCCCATATAGCTAATGCTTTTCTCACCTGTCTGTAGCCTCCAAATCCAGCTGCCTCCTAGACCAGTCTCCAGTTGTCCTGCAGGCATTGCTAAATCAACATATCCAAAATCATATTTATTAGACCCCCCACAAAAACACTCTTTTTTTTTTTTTTTTGAGATGGAGTCTGGCTCTGTTGCCCAGCCTGGAGTGCAGTGGCACGATCTTGGCTTACCGCAACCTTCGCCTCCTGGGTTCAAGCTATTCTCCTGCCTCAGCCTCCCGAGTAGCTGGGACTACAGGCGTGCGCCACCACACCCGGCTAATTTTTTGTATTTTTAGTAGAGACATGGTTTCACTATGTTGTCCAGGCTGGTCTTGAACTTCTGATCTTAGGTGATCTGCCCACCTTGACCTCCCAAAGTGCTGGGATTACAGGCATGAGCCACTGCGCCCAGCCCAAAACCACTCTTTGTGTGACTTTGTACTCTGGTTTGTATTAAAGACCTTGCTATCTCTATCAGTTGGGGCTGTCTTGGACTGCATGTCATAGAAAACAGAGGTGACCCAAACTGCCTTAATAAATAAGGAAATTCATCAGCTTATGTAGCTGGTGGCCCAGAAGTGGAACCAGCTTCAGAGCTGATCCACAGGCTCCAGCTCCTCTTCCTGCCCCTTCCTGGGCTTTGCCCTCTTTGAGGGATGACTTTATCTTCAGGCTGGCAGCAAGGCTGCAACAGTCCAGGGCCTTAGTTCATCATACACAGTGACACTCTGGCAAAGCAAACTTCCAGAAAGTCTCAAAAAAAGGAAGATGGACATTGCCAGCAGTCCCTGGCAAGCATCTCTTTGAGTCTCACTGTCGTGAATGGAGTCATTGTCCCTTTCCTGAGACAGGCACTTACCCTTAGATCAATTAGGCTCATCCTTTAAGCCAGAAGAGGGAGTTAATTTCCCGCAGGCTGAGGAGTATCTGAAGCAAAATTGGGGTTCTGTTGGAGAAAAGGAAGAGCTAACAGAAGTTTGTAGACAACAACAGTGTCTTTTATCCCATTCATCGTGCACTTGCCTTCCATCAAAGCTGAACCCCTCGGAGAGCTGTGGGCTCTTCGCTTGCCCTTGACCCTGAATCCTATTGGACATGGGGTCCTCAGCACATCTCTTTGTCAGGTGTCCAGTCTGCCCCTCCTTTCCATTCTCATAGCCATGTGCATTAGTTCCGATCTCCAGCATCTCTCACTACTCACCTGAATTTGATTCTGCAAATGTTTCCTGTGTACCCTAAGGATCCACAGATGAGCGTGGAGCTCACGGCTTGGCAGGGACTCTGTGACAGTAAATGTGGGCACAGAGCATCACCCAAAGCTCTCTGAAAGGCGCACCTAAGGAGTTCTCAGTCTTATCTAGAAAGACAGGCAAATGAAGCTTCAAATAGCTCCATGCCAAGCAGATCGAGGCCTCCTATGCTCTGATCTTGAGATCCTGGAGCCTCCATTAGCACAAAGTCCTGCAGATGGCCATCCCTTGGAAGGTTGGGATCTACTGGAGATGGTAGGGCTGAGGCTGGTCTTCCGTGGTTGAGTGGAGCTTGCCAGACAGGTAAGGGAGGAAGGAAACACCAAGCAGGGGGGAATGCCTGGGAAAGTATGTGGTGGCTGTGGCAGAGAAAGAGCATGGGCTATGGGGAGCCACGGAGAAGACACAAAGGTGGCAGAAAAGGTGAGGGAGAGTGCTCGTTTCAGCGGCACACATGCTGAAATTGGAACGATACAGAGAAGACCAGCAAAAATAAAGAAAAGAAAAGAAAAGGTGAGGGAGAGGTGAGAATGGAAACCGTTGGCCTGGTCCAGGTTATGAAAGGTGCCTCTACCTGGCTCAACAGGCCACCTACTATTCCCTGAGCACTCCGGGCTCTGCCAGGTGAGCTCGTATTCATCCTTCCAGCCCAACTCAAGTATCTTCTCCTATGAGACATAATCATGTCTTTCTCTTAGTCCATCGAACCTCAAATGTGCCTCTATCTATGACAGCCCTTTCCACATTTGGGGCTAGCTGTGCAGGTTGCACACTGTGCAAGAGTCCCTGGCTAAGGGAGTGAGTAGGGGCTGAAGAGCAGCCTGTTATGTTGGCTGTCCTGGGCCCCTTCTTATAATTTTTTCACCAAGCAGGTCACCTTTTTTCTCATTTGTACAAGGGCTTCATATGTGCTTGGTTGGGTCCTTGTCTACATTAGACCACAATTATTTGGTATAAATCTTCTCAAGAAAGCACATACACACACACGCGCACACACACACACACACAATGCTCCTTAGTATCAGCAGCTATATATTATGCATTTTTGCCTTTTTTACTACAGTCAAAAGCAGGGCCCACAAATGTTTGTTGAGTGAACAAATGAATGCACAAAAATAGTCACTCCACATTGGGTGAAGACAACCATTCTCTTGAAAATGTGGCTGTTTCGTCTTAAATAGATCCAACCATAATTTGACGCGTGTGCATGTTTTTCTATGGACACCACTCGCACCTGCTTTTACAAGCTGGAAACATAGATGCTGTAGCTCCTTTCTCTGGGACCACATCTAGAATACACATCTTTGAGCCCTTGTATTCTCCCAGTGTTTTCTTCTTTTCTTTCATGTGTTATTTCTGAATCTTGATGCATCCTAGGTGTACTGGGAAGGTAGTGTCCTTTCGCACTGTTATGCTACTGGTAAAGTAAAAATGGATGTTTTGTTCAGGATTGCCAGTGGCTCTCCTCTTGCACATTCAGTCCAGAGAAGGAATTGAATGGCTGGTGGTATGGGTTGAGTTGTTTCTCCCACACCCTGAAGAGATATATTGAAATCCTAACCCTCAGTGTTTCTGAATATGGCCATATTTGGAGATAGGGTGTTTGCAGAGGACATCCAATTAAATGGAGGTCATCAGCCAGGAATGGTAACTCACGCCTGTAATCCCAGTACTTTGGGAGGCCGAGCGGGCAGATGACCCAAGGTCAGGAGTTCAAGATCAACATGGCCAACATTGTGAAACCCTGTCTCTACTAAAAATACAAAAATAGTGGGTGCCTGTAATCCCAGCTACTCGGGAGGCTGAGGCAGGGAGAATTGCTTGAATCCAGGAGGTGGAGGTTGCAGTAAGCTAAGATTGTGCCACTGCACTCCAACCTGGGCGACAGAGCGAGAGTCTGTCTCAAATAAATAAATTAATTAAATAAATAAATGGAGGTCATGTAAGTGGGCTTATCATCCAGTATGACCAGTGAGCTTATAAGAAGGGGAAATTTAGACACAGATGGCACACAGGTAGAACACCATGTGAATATCAAGGCGGAGATCAGGGTGATGCATGTACAAGATGAGGAAAAGATTGCCGGCAAACCAGCAGAAGCTAGGGGAGAGGCACGAGACAGACTCTCCCTCTCAGCCCTTAGAAGGAACCAACCCTACAACACCTTGATCCTGGATTTTTAGCTTCCAGAACAGTGAGACTTTGGTTGTTCAAGCCATGCAGTTTGTGGCAGTTTGATACAACAGCCCTAGAAAACTAATGCAGATTCATCCAAAAGGATCTAGGGAACAGGACTGGAGAAACTAGCAACCTAGTGCATGCTGTTGAATTTAACAAGGATGTATTACCTTGCCAAAGCAGAACTGTCATTTCCTGAGGAAACGCATCAGCTTGCCTTTGTTCTTCAGCTTGGTTTAAAAGGTTCTACTTTAATACAGTTGGTCAAGGAACTGTGGAAAAAAGCTACTGTTCAGGACAATGGGAATAACAAATAATGCAAATCTTGGTTTGGAAATGCAGGCTTTTTTTATTGTTCTCTTAATGTACTCAAGGTATTGTACTATTGGGAAGTGTACTGGTATTCATGCAGCAAGGAATGACTAGTTAAAACACAGTGATCACCGGCTGGCACCATGACTCACACCTCTAATCCCAACATTTTGGGAGGCCAAGGTGGGCGGATCACCAGAGGTCAGGAGTTTGAGACCAGCCTGGCCAACATGGTGAAACCCCATCTCTACAAAAAAAAACAAAAAACAAAAAAACAAAAACCCAGGCATGGTGGCATGTGCCTGTAGTCCCAGCTACTTGGGAGGCTGAGGTATGAAACCACTTGGACCTGGGAGGTGGAGGTTGCAGTGAGCTGAGATCACGCCACTGCATGCCAGCCTGGGCAACAGAGTGAAACTGTGTCTCAAATTAACAAAAAAAAGCACCGAAAATGATCAGCAAAGTTACTTCTATTTAATGTATAAACTTTACATTTTTAATCATTAAAAGTTTCTGTATTTTTAAAATATTCCCAGATGTCAACTGTAATAAGATACCTTACATCTAGAAAGAGAGCAGATTAAATCCATCTTGAGAATTCTAAGACAATCCACATTCATCATTCCTCAGCACTTCTGAGTGATTCGTGATATCTAATTGCTCAAATAATCTTGCATAGAGTTTGAATTAGTTTTAAATGCCTCACTCATTTTCTTTCAGTGTGTTCTAATTCTTCCCTTCTGAATTGGAGCTTAAACAGCGTGCAGAAATAGTACCTAAGATTATTATGCAATTTTTAAATCATCTGTTCCAAGCTGTTTTCATAAACTTCTTTGTTACTTGAAAACTACACACAGAAGAGAGTCACAATTTCATTTTAAATAGAAATCCTCCTGCAAGCGTTTCCTGTGGGACTCTTTGGTGTAGCATACCTATTTTGAAAATTATCATTTCATCGAAATATTAAGGTTACCTTGTTAGCTGCCTGCTGCAAATGACTGTCAATTTTGTTTTTCAGGCCATCTCCCGAGAAGACCTTCTCATGCGCCTGCTGGAGTGCGACGTTATTATTTATAACATCACTGAGAGCTCACAGCAAGTGGAGGAAGCCATCTGGGCAGTCTCTGGTCAGTGAGGTGTACTCTTTTATCTCCAGAGATGCTATTGTAGTGCTGCTTACTTCACCTAATAGTCATCTAGGAACACTAGGCAAAGTAGGGCTATAGAAAAACTGGTCTGAGACATACCTAAAGTATGAAATCCGTGATAATAATATGAATAGATACTTCTGAAGAATAGAATATTTTTAATTATCAAAAAAATGAAGGCCGGCATAGTGGCTTATGCCTGTAATCCTAATACTTTGGGAGGCCGAGGTGGGAGGATTATTGAGCCCAGGAGTTCAAGACCAGCCTGGACAACATGACGAGACCATGTCTCTACAGAAAGAATAAAATAAAATAAATGTATTTTTTTAAATGAAACATTACCCAGGCTGAAGTGCAGTGACCTGATCATAGCTCACTATAGCCTCGAACTTCTGGGCTCAAGAGATCCTCCCACCTCAGCCTCCTGAGAGCTAGGACTACAGGCTTCTGCCACCGTACCCAGCTAATTTTTATTTTTTATTTTTTTGGTAGAGATGGGGACTTGCTATGTTGTCCAGGCTGGTCTCAAACCCCTGGAGGATGGCCTCAAGCCATCTTCCAGCCTCAGCCTCCCAGAGCACTGGAGTTACAGGCATGAGCCATGATGCCTGGCCAAAACATTTAACTTTTAAAATTCAACCTGACTCATTCCATAGGCACTGCTTAAGGAGGTGGGGTTGAATGTACTGGGGAGATACAAAGACAGATAAGAAAAGGCACCCCAAGGTACAAGTCATGACATAAGAGACAAGGCACCCGAGAGAAACTTTAACTTAACAAACAGGGATGTGCTCACAAGAAAGTTATGTATAAGGGGCATGTGACTTTAAGAGGGGAGGACTTATTTCTAACTCTAAATATTTGATTCAATTCAACAAATGTTCCCTGATGGCAAAGGTCAGGGAAAGCTTGTAGAGAATGCTTGTATTATGAAAGTGCTTTGAACAATGTAATGAATTCTAAGGACCTCAAGTCTAAGAGAACGAAGTGATGTTTATCAAGGTGGTGCTTTTGTGATTCATCTCCTCCAAAGCAACCTCATTTTTTTTTTTTTTTTTTTTTTTGAGACAGGATCTTGCTCTGTCATCTTGCTTTGAAAAATGTAATGAACTGTAAGGACCTCAAGTCTAAGAGAACAAAGAGGTGTTTAGCAAGATGGTACTTTTGTGATTCATGCTCCCCCAAAGCAACCTCATTTTTTTTTTTTTTTTGAGACAAGATCTTTCTCTGTCACCCAGTCTGGCGTGCAGTGGCGCTGTCTCAGCTCACTGCAATCTCCACCTCCCAGGTTCAAGTGATTGTCCTGCCTCAGCCTCCCAAGTAGCTAGGATTACAGGCATGTACCACCATGCCCAGCTAACTTTTGTATTTTTAGTAGAGACAGGGTTTTGCCATGTTGTCCGGGTTGGTTTTGAACTCCTGACCTCAAGCGATCCACCTGCCTTGGCCTCCCAGAGGGCTGGGATTACAGGAGCAAGCCACTGCGCCCAACCAAGCAACCTCATTTAATACATCAAAATGCCTCCATAGGTGCCTCTCGATTGTGAATTTCAGACATTAACCACTGACTTCTTGCTGTGACAGATGGGCATCGGCCTTTCTTAGGACCACCTTCTACCCCTCAAGGAAATGTAACCTTTTCTCAAGCTTTGACACTGCATTTCCTTTCATGAGCTTTAAAATGTAGAGTGTTTTACTGCTTTCTTCTAATAAAGAGGTTCAAATAATCAAGAAAATTTTACTTTTCTATTTAGACGAAAACTTTTAGCTGAATTACTTCCTTTTTGAGATATAGAGTGTTTGTTTGTGTCTGCAAGAAAGTATAGTCAGATATCCTTCAGTCTGTCACCAGAGTCACCTGGGAGGTAGGGGTTGGTTTACCTAATGCACAGTCTTAGATTTTGTTTTTCTCGCAATGGATATGTAATCCTTTCTTTCTTGTTTTTTTTAAAGATAGGATCTTGCTGTGTCACCCAGGCTGGAGTGCAGTAGTATATCATAGCTTACTACAGCCTCAAACACCTGGCCTCAAGCAATCCTCCTGCCTCAGCCTCCTGAGTAGCTAGAATTACAGGTGTGCATCCAACTATTTTTTAAAAACTTTTTGTAGAGACGAGGTCTAGACATGTTGCCTGGGCTGGTCTCCACCTTCTGGGCTCAAGCAATCCTTGGCCTCCAACAGTGCTGGGATTACAGGCGTGAAACACCACACCCGGCTATATATTATATTTAACAATGTTTTATTAAATTATTTTTAAATGTCTTAGAATTCTCCTATCCTTTTGCAGATACTATGGAAGGAAGGCAGGATGACAGAAGAGAAAGGAATACATTATTAGAAAGGAGAGAAAATATTTGCATATAGACGAAGGATGTGTTCAAAGGGAACAAGCAGATCATTCTAGACCTATTATAAATATCATAAATAAAAAAGAATAACCCAGTTAGAGGACCTCAAAGTGTGCCGAGTATTCACAAAATAGGCCAAACTGAAGCTCAGCAGAGCAGAAAGGTTAAAAGAGCAAAATTAAATTGAAGAGAGAATTTTTGTTATTAGACTAAAAATAGAAACAAAAGTAACACTTAAAGTTTGGAATAATACATGATCATAGTGTTCTTAGACTTAATTCAATAACACTTTCTTGTTTTAGGGTAGAAATCCATACATTTATTAGATCCAGGATATCAGCATTTCATTTTGTTGCTTATTTAGGGAATCACCTCATGATACTAGAATCATACCATGGCACCTGCACCACTTAGCCCCTCTGACAGTTTAATTAGACCTCACTTTGCAGCTTCAATATGTTTCTTGAAAATTATACATCATGAAGAATATGTTAATGGAATCCTTTAGCCAAATACATTCAAGGAGATTCAATGCTTAACTGTGTAGAGAGCCTTTTTGCAAAGCAACAAACCCTTTGGAAATAAAATGCTCACCTTTCCCTCTACCTCTATCCTAAATATGAATCCCTACAAGTTGTTGATAACCAAACGCTTCTGCCTTATCGGTGCTCTCCACTACAGCCCACAGCCCCGGGGTGGAGTGGGAAGGGCGGGCACACCCTGAATTACTTCCTTCCACGATGGCTTTCACTGAACAGGATTGCCTTATGGGAACTCCTAAGAGGCCCTTCTGATGTGGGGCCTCTGCTGCCCCATCCCCAGCCTGCTCCCTTTTTGGGCAGCTGGCTAGGTGGCATGGTGGGGACAGCACGGGCCTGGCAGCCAGACAGCCTGGATTGGACTCTCTGCCCCATCACTTCCCTCTATGATCCTGGGCAAACTGTGCCTCGGTTTCCACACCTGTAACCCAGAATACCTATCTCACAGTGGGGGAAATTCAACAAAGCCCATGACTTGTTCTAATTCATGTCAGCTATGATCCTATGATCCTTACTGTCACCAACCCTCCCAAAAAGTAAAAGCCCACGGCCAGAGGCCAGAAAACAGGAAGGGGCCACAATTTTGAGCTCAGCTTGGAAGGGATCAAGCAACTGATGAGCATAGTGGAGAGAAAGGGCTGCAGTGGAGAGCACTGATGAGGCTGAAATGCTTGGTTGTGAACACCCTGCGAGGATCCGCATTTCAGATACAGGTGGCGAGAAGGAGGAGGAATTTGAAGAATGATGATGGGAACAGGTCAGCGAAGCATCCGAGGTAATAGCACCCTGGTGTTAAGTGGCTCCTACTGGTGACTAATAGTACATGTGATTTAGAAACCAAATTGTGCATGGGTCCAAATAACCATTCTGTTTTTTGACCCCACAGCACTCAATGAAGAAGTCAGCCACTTTGAAAAGCGAAAGGTATTTATTTTACTATCCACAGTGATGACTTGGGCGCGATCCAAAGCCCTGGACCCTGTAAGTAGAACGTTAGCTTTCCTTTGGGTAACATTTCACCCTTAACACCTTGTAATCTGTGTGCGGAGGGAACTTCCTACAGCGAGTTGTGTATTCTCACACTCCTGAATCCTATCCCACGATAAGCACCCAACAGAGTTCATTGACTCTAAGCACATTCAATTCTAAGGGATTTCATCGTTTTATATGCCTCTAAGAAAGAAAAATATGCTGCCCATGAAACTATAGCAAAGCTTGCTTATCACTTCTGCTTTGTGTTTTAAACACACTGAAAAAGGTCTCTTTTAGACTTACTTAGACCATATTTTTTGTCATGTACATTCTTGTGCATACATTAAAAAGAAAATATAGGCCGGGGCGGTGGCTCACACCTGTAATCCCAGCACTTTGGGAGGCCAAGGTAGGTGGATCACCTGAGGTCAGGAGTTCGAGACCAGCCTGGCCAACATGGCGAAACCCTGTCCTGACTAAAAATACAAAAATTAGCCAGGCATAGTGCCGGGCACCTGTAATCCCAGCTACTCGGGAGGCTGAGGCAGGAGAATCGCTTAAACCGGGGAGGCGGAGGTTGCAGTGAGCCAAGATCATGCCACTGCCCTCCAGCCTGGGCAACAGAGTGAATAATAAATAAATAAATTTTATTTATAAATAAAATAAATGAAAAGCAAAAGAAAATGTAAGTAAATATAGTGATTATAGTATTCCCAAAACTTCCTCATATTCAGAGTCCATCTCTGAATCACACCACATTCTGTCTTTTTCCACACAACTCACGTCATTTATTTGAATCACATCATTTATTTGTAGGACTTTCCTATAAAGTACGTGGTTATTACGTTGCAAGAAAACATGAGCCACAGACATTCTTCCAACATTGCTTACTCTCTTGACTAATGTCAAATTGACATTTGCTGCTCTGTTCCCGTGCCTTGTGCCTATGCAGTACCTTTCCATTTCAGTGCTGAATCACGGTACACTCTTTTAAAAGGCAATTAAATCAACAGGAGTAGCACCTGACTCAAGTTGAAGTGATAACGATAGCAACGGTGTGTTCAAGGTCACAGTCACTGGCAGCAACATTGCCAGTGCTTCCCGACTGACTACAATGATAAACCATTGATCCCAGATATGTTCTAATTTCAGAAATGTTAAATGTGAAAAAGTGCATGATATGGTCAATGGACTATATTATATATAACAAGGAGATATTTAGGGATTCATCACACTTATTGCATCAAATGCTATGTATTTGTTTCACTGTCTCTCCTCTGGTGGACTGAGAACCCCCAGAGGGCAGGGACCACAGGTTTCATGCTCTTTCCTTGTAAAGTTTACTCACCTACTTTGGATGCCATCACCTCAAAGAGCAGGTCATGGTCATTTTATTCCTGTTATAATCCCTTTCCTCAGAGCGTCCAGCTAGGTGTCCACCATAAAACAATTATGAGTCAATGGACTGGCTGACCGCTGTGCTAGTGTCCTGATTGTCCCAACCAAAGTAAGCAAAATAATGAATAAGTTCAATAGCAGACTTCGGGAACAGCTGGGCGCAGAGGATTCAACAATGTCCTCAACGCTCACTGACTCTCTCTCTTTCTTTTATGGTTTATTTTCTGCCCTGAGTAGACTTCACTCTCTAGTAAGCCCCCTACACTGAATGGACTGAGAATGGGGAAGAGATGGTTCCACAAAGAAAACATGGGGCAGTGGCCCCTGTGTTAGCTCCTGTCCTGTGGCATGCACTCATCCTCTCACTGTGGTTTTAGTTTGCATTTCCCCAATGACAAATGATGGTTTTAAAAGATTTATCAAGGTGTAATCAATGTACTAGGCCAGGGGTAGTGGTGCACACCTATAATCCCAACACTTTGGGAGGCCGAGGCAGGAGGACTGCTTGAGCTCAAGAGTTCAAGACCAGCCTGGGTAACAGGGTGAAACCACATCTCTACAAAAATTGCAAAAATTAACCAGGTGTGGTGGCGAACCTGTAGTTTCAGCTACTCAGGAGGCTGAGGTGGGAGGATTGCTTAAGCTGGGGAGGTCGAGCCTGCAGTGAGCTGAGATCACGCCGCTGCACTACAGCGTGGGTGACAAAGTGAGACCCTGCCTCAAATAAATAAATAAATTTACTGTATTGTATACAGTGAAGTTAACCTTTTATAGTCCTGAGTTTCAACAACTGCACACAGTTGTGCAACCACCACAACAATTAGGATACAGAACACTTTCATCACTTTCCAAAGTTCTCTACCTCATGACACACACAAAGTCAATTCCAGTTGGATTACATAACTAAAATTAAAAAGCAAAAACTTTAATTTTTTTAAAGAAAAATTAGGCCCAGCACAGTGGCTCACGCCTACAATCCCAACACTTTGGAAGACCAAGGCAGGCAGATTACTTGAGGTCAGGAGTTCAACAGCAGCCTGGTCAACATGGTGAAACCCCATGTCTACCAAAAAATACAAAAATTAGCTGGGTAGCTGGGTATGGTGGCACACACCTGTAGTCCCAGCTACTCAGGAGGCTGAGGTGGAAGAATTGCTTGAACATGGGAGGCAGAGGTTGCAGTGAGCAGAGATCGCACCACAGTGCTCCAGCCTGGGCGACAGAGAGAGGCCCTGTCTCAAAAAAAAAAAAGGAAAAATTATAGAATTTATGGAGGATTCCTCAAACAAGACCAGATACTGCTAAATATGATTTTAATTGACAAATCTAGCTGCGATAGAATTAATGAAGTAATAAATAATATTTGTGTTTAAGATTTGCTTCTAAATAATCCAGGAGGATGAGGAAGTCAGTGAGGGTTTCGATATAACAGGACTGGTTATGCAAAACAAACAAGTTTATCCCCAACAAGTCTAATTGAAGGGGGCGTGGCAGAAGATGTGGCATCCGTTTGAAGTCAGAGTAAGCTGAGTAAGACTTTTGCTTGCAAGCAACAGAATCCAGCTTTCTTAATCAGAAAGAAGACGTGTTAGCGTAAACAATATCTTACAAAACCCACAGTCAGAGATGCCACTGGGCGTCAAGGACTGGGAGCCATGGGGAGCTCGGTAAAGTCTCCCACTTTCCTCTCTGCTTTTGTCTGCTTCTGTCTCCTTGTCATCGTCACAGGAAGTCTTTTTTGTTTCGTTTTGTTGTTTTGTTTTTAGAGACGAAGTCTATAACACAGAGACCTCCAAAGAAAGGTTTCCTCTGCCAGATTGACCAGGGTTGGCTTTTGAAAAGAGAGTTCTAATCATGGACTCTAAATCGTAATCCCTATAAGATAGACTTGGGATGGGAAGAAGAAAGGTGAGCTGCAAGGACTCCTGGTACTTACTTTCTTTCTTTCTTTTTTATTTTTATTTGTTTATTTATTTTTTGAGATGAAGTCTTACTCTGTCGTTCAGGCTGGAGTACAATGGCGCGATCTCAGCTCACTGCAACCTCTGCCTCCCGGTGTCAAGTAATTCTCTTGCCTCAGCCTCCTGAGTGGCTGGGATTATAGGTGCCCACCACCACGTCCAGCTAATTGTTGTATTTTTAGTAGAGATGGGTTTTCACCATGTTGGTCAGGCTGGTCTCCAACTCCTGACCTCAGGTGATCCACCTGCCTTTGCCTCCCAAAGTGCTGGGGTTACAGACGTCAGCCACTGTGCCAGGCCCTGACTCCTGGTACTTTCTTAGGTCTTCCTTGTCCTTGCAGTACTTTTTTTTTTTTTTTTTTTTTTTTTTTTTGAGATAGTCTTGCTATGTCACCCAGGCTAAAGTACAGTGGCATGATCTTGGTTCACTGCAGCCTCCACCTCCCAAGTTCAAGTGATTCTCCTGCCTCAGCCTCCCAAGTAGCTGGGATTACAGGCGCGTGCCACCACTCCTGGCTAATTTTTTGCATTTTAAGTAGAGATGGGGTTTCGCCATGTTGGCTAGGCTGGTCTCAAACTCCCGACCTCAGGTGATCTGTGCACTTCAGCCACCCAAAGTGCTGGGATTACAGGCGTGAGCCACCACCCCCAGCTACACAGGAAGTCTTAACAGCCAAGGAAACCAGTTCTAAGTAAAGAAAGAGTCACTAACATAATAGGTTGGAAAAAAATATTTGTCAGCTGATGACCTTATAAAAGATAAGCTCTGTCACTATGAAAAATGTCCCACCAGCAACCCTTCTGAGCACCCCCAATACACAAATTGTATTATCTGTTTTCCAGTAGAAGGAACTCCAGGACTCTGGAATTGGTAGGGAGTTGATTCTGTGTCTTGGGCCAGTGAAAACTGGGATAGGCTGGAACCTATTGTTGATGCTACAGAGCCAAGATCTTTTTGGAGATGTCCTGAGTAGGCCTGAGCGGACGAAAAGGGCCCCCATCGGCCACGCTGTGAGAAGGCGAGCATCACCAAAGTGATTCTGTCTGTTGGGTGTTTCTCATCTGCCCCTCCAGAGCTACTCTCTGCTCTTCTCCACCCTGCTCCAAACTTGTAGTCTAGATCAGCAAGCAACCTTCTCCTCTGCTCCCAGCTGGGTTTGGCCAGTGGGGCTCACCAGTGGGAGGATGGCGGAATGGAGAAGAATGAGGTCAGATCACTTATTCCCCTAGCTCCCTTCTTCAGAGTTGCTGTGGGTAGCCTGAGTCTCTGAACTCAAGCCACTGCGCCTGCTGGGCAACCTCCTGTCCCTGGGCTCTAATCGTCGCCTGCCCACTCAACACATTTGGATTTAGGATTAGTACAGAGCACCCTGTTCCCGGCTCCAGGTGATGTGGTTTCCCTACACCCTGCCCACATCTTCGTCAATAGTCCTATTATTAAACTCTCCTGAAATTACCCAACGTTGAATATGCTGTTTCTTTCCCACGAGGATCCTGACGAATACATTATGCTTAATTGAAATCAGTTGAGTTTGTGAAAAGCCATGCCTCCATAATGTAACTCAGAAAAGTGAATATTAGATTGTTGTAGATGCTGCTGGCTCCCTGTCATGAAGCCACCCCACTGTCTTCCTTGCCAGCAGAGCCATGACTTGTTAAGTTCAAGTGTCCACACTGCCCATGAGATCCAGAGAAGGGAGACTCTATCCACATTCCACGGGAAAATCCTGATGGATGCAAACTAGCCATGATGGTCCCATTCTTCTTGCCAATGATTGGCTACGGGGTGGGCATGCAATCCAATTTTGGGATGTGGGATGTAACAATCCTACTCCCCAAAATGTAGGGTGGCTTACACATGGAGGAAGTGTATAGCTTGCTCAGGTAAAATGTAAAACAGGTGTTCCTAATGATCAAGTCAGTCTTCTCCCAACTCTAATTCAAGATCCAGGCTCCTTCTGTTGGATGGTTCCAACACCTTCCAGAATGACCTCTGGGGCTGTTGTGCACACCTGCATCAGGCCTGTGGAGGGGGGAGAAACACAAAAAATTACGCATGGGAAGCTTTACGAACCAGGCTTGGAAGAGATGCTCATCACTTCTGCAAATTTCTTTGACTAAACCTCAGCCCATAGCTGAGGAGCCCAGAATATGTAGTATAACTGCGTCCAGGAAATCAGTCTGGTTTAGTCTCTGGCACAGAGGAAGGATGGCCAGGAGACTCCCAGGAAGGGCTCATCCCTGATTAGGAGAGACTTCAAGGAAGACACGGGCTTTCTTTCTCTGTGGATATTGTCACGTCTGGATGTGAAGCTTAGACTGCTGCTACTAGTCTTGCTATGATCCTGAAAAGAAAGGCCACATACAGGAGGCAGCGCTCAGAAGGCATCAGCAAAGCAGAGCCAGTTTCCAGTGGCAGGGTCTGGGGAAGGTGTGGTAGGCGCCATGTCCAGCCACAAAGGTGGCAAGAAAAAGTCCCTAAAACGGCCAGGGGCAGTGGCTCACACCTGTAATCCCAGCACTTTGGGAGGCCGAGGCAGGCGGATCATGAGGTCAGGAGGTCGAGACCATCCTGGCTAACACGGTGAAACCCTGTCTCTACCAAAATACAAAAAAAAAAAAAAATTAGCCAGGCGTGGTGGTGGGTGCCTGTAGTCCCAGCTACTCGGGAGGCTGAGGCAGGACAACAGCATGAACCTGGGAGGCGGAGCTTGCAGTGAGCCGAGATCATGCCACTGCATTCCAGCCTGGGTGACAGAGGGAAACTCCATCCCAAAAAAAAAAAAAAAAAAAGTCCCTGAAACAGCCCAAGTAACAGGCCAAGAAGATGCATGGAGGATGAAGAAAACAAGGCTTTCTTTCTCTTTTTCTTTCTTTATTTTTCTTTTTTTTTGAGTGTGCCCCAGATTGGAGCGCAGTGGTGCAACCTCAGCTCAGCTCACTGCAACATCCACGTCCTGGGCTCAAGTGATTCTCTGGCCTTAGCCTCCTGATTAGCTGGGATTACAGGCACCTGCCACCATGCCCAGCTAATTTTTTAAATGTTTTTGTAGCGATAGGGTTTTGCCATGTTGCCCAGGCTGGTCTCAAATTTCTGGGTTCAGTTAACCCACCTGCCTTGGCCTCACAAAGTACTGGGATTGCAAGTGTGAACCACCAAGCACGGCCGAAGATAAGGCTTTCAAGCAGAAATAAAAAGAGGAGCAGAAGAAATTTGAGGGGCTAAAAGCAAAGGCCATGGGGAAGGGACCCCTTGCCACAGGTGGAATTAAGAAATCTGGCAATTGGCTGGGCGTGGTGGCCCACACCTGTAATTCTAGCACATTGGGAGGCTAAGAGGGGAGGATCATTTGAGCCCCAGAGTTCAAGACCAGCCTGAGCAACACAGCAAGACACCATCTGAAAAAATAAAAAATTAATATTTTGAAAAAGAAATCTGGCGAGCAGTAAGCTGTTCCTTGTGCCTGAGGAGATGGTGACCCTTGATTCCATCCATGTGTATTTGAACATCTGGATTCCCTGCATCACATCTTTTGCCACCTGTAGCTGGAATGAAGTGTTGTCTTGGAGCCTATTGTACATTTAAAAATAAACTTTTGGAAAAAAAGAAAAACAAAGAAAAAAAACAGCAGAGGCAGGCCAGCCCGTGGTCCCTGGAGCCACCCTACTCAGGAACACTACTTATGGGAGATGATTTTCCCAGTGTGTAGGTCTTTTTGAGTTTGGTTTTCTGTCGCTTGTAGCCAAAAGCATCCAAATGGATAAAAACTGCGCAAAAATCAGTTTTGTTACAAATGAAGGGTAAATATTAATTTATTATTAATTAATTTAATAAATTAATTAAATTAATTTGCTAGATTCATTTAATTAAATTAATTAATGAATTAATAATTAATGTATTAATTTTAATAATAGGACAATCTTAATATATATTGGGGTTGGTTTTTCCCTTAGAACCTGTTCATTTTTAAAGTCTAGCTATGTGCTTGTTTCTGTATGTGTGAGTAAGGAGATATAACCCAGAGGTGACCCTGATTCAACCAAATATTCCAGAACAAGGGCCGATGGGCTCTGATTGTCACACATAATAACCAGGTAGGAACAGAGTCCACCAAGTGATCCACGTGGGCAATCAAACACAATGACCAATTAAAAAGAGAATCCAGGCCGGGCACCGTGGCTCATGCCTGTAATCCTAGCACGTTAGGAAGCCAAGGCAGGCGGATCACCTGAGGCCAGGAGTTCACAACTAGCCTGGCCAACATGGCGAAACCCCATCTTCACTAAAAGTACCAAAAAAATTAGCTGGGTGTGGTGGCGCATGCCTTTAATCCCAGATACTCAGGAGGCTGAGGCAGGAAAATTGCTTGAAGCAAGGAGGTGGAGGTTGCAGTGAGCCAGGATCGCGCCACTGCACTCCAGCCTGGAGACAGAGTGAGACTCCATCTCAAAAAAATAATTAAATAAAAAATAAAGAAAAGAAAAGAAAGAAAGAAAGAGAATCCAACAGGGTGTTAGAGTGTTACAAGATGACAGATTCGCCCGTTGGTCTAATAAAGGACAGGGGAGATTGCTCTGTAGACTGTGTTCTCTACCTCCTAGAAAGAGGAAGCCTCTAAATGACCTTAGTAATTATAACAAGATAGTAGTAAGGCAGGCTGAGTTTCCAGAAATGCTGACCGCCATCGATTTATAATGTAACAATGAAAGGATCACAGCTGCAACCCCTGCTAAAGGAAAGGTCAGCCACTCGCCCTTTACTGGAAAGGCAAAGGATGCAAACAGTTGGGAGGAACTAAAACCCATATTAAAGGTTTGGGTTCAAAATACACTTTATTTGTTGTGTTTGTAACAAGTGAAATTTAAGGACTAAAGGGAACACAGCCCAGCAACTGGTCGCAAAGGTGCGTCATACACAAACAGATCTCTGTCCCAACCAGGAATCGAGGAATGACAGCCCGGAACCTGCGGCCCCCTCTGGTTGGAGTTTATGGGCTCCAGTGCCACTGGCCAGAGAGAGATTGATCTTCCTTTTCTCTCAGTCACATTCTCAGAATGTCAGGGAAGAGATTGGCCATCCAACCTGTGGTTCTCTTGTGGTTCACCTCATGGAATGTGACCATTTCCCTGGCAGCCGTGGGGACAAAGGGTAGGGCAAATCCAGAAGAGGGGTGTTGGGCCAGTCACAGGGAGCAGGAGGGTGGGTTAGGCAAGCTGGCCCAGCACGCCATGTGAGCCAGGGCTGCAGAGGAGCCAGGACTCAATTTATCCTGAAGGCAAAGCTGACTACACTGTTTCCAGACTTGAGCTGGCAAGTGAAAATACAGGACACTGAGTTAGAGCTGAATTTCAGATAGACAGTGAATAATTTTTTAGCATACCTATACCCTGTGCAATATTGAAGACATGCTTGTACTAAAAAATTAGTCATTTATCTGAAATTCAAATTTAGTTGGGTGTCCTGTGTTCTACCTGGCAACTGTACGTGTAGGCCACTAGACCTGTTTACGAGGACAGTTAATTGTGCAGTATGTATTCACTAGGTATCTACTATGTACACAGAATTGAAGTGGATCTTCCCCTCAACAACTCATTCTCACAGCTTTTCCCCAAGGACATCTCCTAGCATCTCAGTTGCTCTAGCCTCACTCCCCTCCTCCCACCAGCCAACTCACTGGTAAATTCTGTTCATTCATCATCCGAAATGTATCATACACACATTTCATTCTCTTTGTATCTATGGCAACTTTCTAGCCAGCCTCAGCCTTTAGCTTCTTGAACTACTCAAATGGTTGTGCAGCTGTGGCCTACCTTTGTGCCCTCCAATCCATCCTCCACAGCACTGCCTCAGCCATCTTGTTGAAATGTCATTCACAACTCTGATATATCAGTAAAAACATGCGTCAGAATATCACAGGTACCTCCAGAATCTGTACAAGGGTGATATGTCAAGTTAAAAATACATGTATCAATCAATAGCAAACCAGGTGGCTAAAAGAAAGAAATACATGTATTGGAATATTACATGTACCCCAAATATATGCGCTATGATATATTAAAATATGTGTCAAAATATTAAATTAAATAAATTCAGATCATGTTGCCGTCCTGCTTTAAAAGCGTAAAACTCAACTGGGCTTCGTGGCTCAAGCCTGTAATTCCAGCACTTTGGGAGACCAAGGCAGGAGGATTGCTTGAGACCAGGAGTTTGAGACCAGTCTAGGCATCACAATGAGAGCCCACCTCTACAAAAAAAAATGTTTTTGATTAGCCTGGCATGGTGGCAAGCGTCTGTAGTCCCAGCCACTCAGGAGTCTAGGTGGGCTCAGCTGTTCCCAGGAGGTTGAGGCTGCAGTGAGCTGCGATTGTGCCACAGCGCCCCACCCTGGACAACAGAGTGAGATCTTGTCTAAAAAAAAGGCTTAAAACCCTTCCATAGCCTTCTGTTGCTATTGGAATGAATTGAAACTCCTTAGCATGGTTCAGAAACCCTGATAAATGGCTATCACCTACCACATCCCCTACCACTTCCCAGCTTGGCTCCAGTCATTTTCTCAGGAGCAATCGTACTCCTACCTCTGTAGGGTATTTTTTTGTTTTGTTTTGTTTTGTTTTGGAAAGGATTTTTGCTGTGTCACCCAGACTGGAGTGCAGTTGCACAATCTCAGCTCACTGCAGCCTCGGCCTCCCAGGTTCAAGTGATTCTCCTGCCTCATTCTCCCGAGTAGCTGGGATTACAGGCACCCGCCACCATGCCCAGCTAATTTATGTATTTTTAGTAGAGATGGGGTTACGCCATGTTGTCCAGGCTGGTCTTGAACTCCTGGCCTCAAGTGATCCACCCACCTCAGCCTCCCAAAGTGCTGGGATTACAGGCACCCACCACCATGCCCAGCTAATTTATGTATTTTTAGTAGAGACGGGGTTTCACCATGTTGTCCAGGCTCTTGAGGCCAGGTTGAACTCCTGGCCTCAAGTGATCCACCCACCTCAGCCTCCCAAAGTGCTGGGATTACAGGCGTGAGCCACCTCACCTAGCCTCAGTAGGGTTTTCATTGTGTGTTTCTCCTGCCTCTTCAGCTGTTTCCTTGTAAGCTCTGGGCTCAAAACTTTGGATGGGTTATTTAACTTAGACCAATGTGTTGTGATTGAAAGGTTCCATATTGAACACTATATTTTTAAAACCCTGAAACCCTGCTCCAACAAGGATCTCCGAATTTGGAAGGATTTTTACCAAATCACACTGTTGCATGGCTCTCAATTTTTTCTTCTGATTCCAGTAGGTTTTAATGTAGTTATTTTGGTTGCTTCCCTCTATGGGACTGCACAGGATGGGGGAGAGACTGAATATGAGGTACAGGTCAGTGAACTGTCAAGAAATATTTTTCATGCCTCATTCCCAGGGTGTACTTAATCTTAGCCAGTGAAACCAGTTTTTAAAGCCTGAGCCAGCGACCTGCACATGCAATGTTCTTTTTAACATGTTATTTATTTTGGGGAGGGCCAGTTTGGCAAAGAGAAAAAAGAAAAAACAATTTAGGTTAAAAAAAAAAAAAAAAAACTACAGGCTGGGGCGAGGTAGCTCATGCCTGTAATCCCACCATTTTGCGAGGCCAAGGCGGGAGGATTGCTTAAAGCCAGGAGGTGGAGACCAGCCTGGGTAACAATCGGAGACTCCGTTTCTACAAAACTCAAAATAAATCAGCTGGCATGGTGGTGCGTGCCTATATAGTCCCAGCTACTCAGGAGGCTAAGGCAGGAGGATCACTTGAACCCAGGATTTCAAGGCTGCAGTAAGCTATGATCAGGCCACTGTACTCCAACCTGGGCAAGAGAGCAAGGCCCTGTCTCTAACAAAAAAATATATATTTAATATTAATACCTTTATGGAATCTCAGTGGCAACCTGATACCATCTTTGTGAAAGACTTTTAGTTTTTAATTTTGTTTAGATTGAATTTAAATTATAAAATTTGTCTCCTAAAGCGTTTTTTTTTTCTTTTTCTTTTCTTTCTTTCTTTCTTTTTTTTTTTTTTTTTTGAGATGAAGTCTTGCTCTTGTCCCCCAGGCTGGAGTGCAGTGGCGCGATTTCGGCTCACTACAACTTCCGCCTCCTGGGTTCAAGCAATTCTCCTGCCTCAGCCTCCTAAGTAGCTGGGATTACAGGCCCCTGCCACCACACCTGGCTAATTTTTGTATTTTTAGTAGAGACAGTGTTTCATCATGTTAGCCAGGCTGATCTCAAACTCCAGATGTCAGGTGATCCACCCGCCTTGGCCTCCCAAAGTGCTGGGATTACAGGCGTGAGTCACCACGCCTGGCCTCCTAAAGCATTTTTAAGAAGAGTAAATCAGGCCGGGCGCGGTGGCTCAAGCCTGTAATCCCAGCACTTTGGGAGGCCGAGACGGGCCGATCATGAGGTCGGGAGATCGAGACCATCCTGGTTAACACGGTGAAACCCCGTCTCTACTAAAAAATACAAAAAACTAGCCGGGCGAGGTGGCGGGCGCCTGTAGTCCCAGCTACACGGGAGGCTGAGGCAGGAGAATGGCGTGAACCCGGGAGGCGGAGCTTGCAGTGAGCTGAGATCCGGCCACTGCACTCCAGCCTGGGTGACAGAGCGAGACTCCGTCTCAAAAAAAAAAGAAGAGTAAATCACTATTCAAATAAGTGGTATGGTTGGGTGTGGTGGCTCACACCTGTAATGCCAGCACTTTGGGAGGACGAGGCGGGCGGATCACAAGGGCAGGAGATTGAGACCATCCTGGCTAACACTGTGAAACCCTGTCTCTACTAAAAATACAAAAAATTAGCCGGGCATGGTGGCGGACGCCTGTAGTCCCAGCTACTTGGGAAGCTGAGGCAGGAGAATGGCGTGAACCCGGAAGGCAGAGCTTGCAGTGAGCCAAGATCGTGCCACTGCACTCCAGCCTGGGTGACAGAGCGAGACTCTGTCTCAAAAAAACAAAAATTAGCCAGGTGTGGTGGCAGGCACCTGTAATCTCAGCTACTCGGAGGCTGAGGCAGGAGAATCACTTGAACCTGGGAGGTGGAGGTTGCAGTGAGCCACTGCACTCCAGCCTGGGCAACAAAGCAAGACTCCATCTCAAATAAAATAAAAATTAAAATTAAAATAAAATAAAATAAGCAGTATGACCAGACTCGGTGGCTTATGCCTATAATCCCAGCACTTTGGAATGCCGAGGAAGGAGGATTGCTTGAGCCCGAGAGTTCAAGACTAGCCTGGGCAACACAGCGGGACCCTGTCTCAAAAATAAAAAAATAAACTGTAGTTTAAAACTTTATTTGAACTTAAAGGAACATATCTTTAGTCTTAGAAGTCATACGTATCTCTAATTCACCAAGTCTGTACCTTTTCTTTCTTTCTTATAATAGGAGGATTCTGAGGTTCCATTCACTGAAGAAGATTATCGAAGAAGAAAGTCTCATCCTAATTTTCTGGACCACATAAATGCTGAAAAAATGGTTCTCAAATTTGGAAGAAAGGTAAGTCTGGCATAGTGGAACATGGACATCATCTGAAGTCTTTAAACATCTCTGTTTAGTTTCCCGGGACTTACACCCGCAGATGTCTGAGCTTTAGGCTCATCCCAGGACACACTGTCCTTAGGGGTCCTGGCCCAGGTTCTGGTCCAGCACACTGGGTTGAAAGCCCAGTATCAACACTCAGCCGAGCTTGAACCCTCTACTACAAAGGGGTCTGTGTGTCTGAAAAGCTGTTTGGCCCAAAAGAGGCAAATAACTCAGAGTTGGAATGGGGAACCGGGGAGCCACGTTTTCCCTGTTCCCAGAATCTATCTCATTTGTTTCTGAACTCTGAAAAGTGCCTATTAACCTCCTCTTATGAATAAGGAGATGGGAGCCTCCAGAGGTTAAATAATTTGTCCAAGGTCACATAACTAGGATTTACTGAGCACTGTCCTGAGCACATCTCAGCCTTGACTCATCTACTCTTTCTAACAAGGCTATTCTCTATGCACATTGTTGTCTTCAGCGCATTTCCTGGTATGGTGCTGAGATTCAGACTGAGAGCCGTCAGCCACCAAAGCCTGTGGGGTTTGCTTTTTTCTTTGGAATCCAAAACCCCATCATTCAATAGAATTTATCTTGAGACATCCTTGGTCACTCACTGGTCGTTACGACGTTCCTGTAGCTTTTTTTTTGAGATGGAGTCTCACTCTGTTGCCCAGGCTGGGGTGCAGTGGTGCGATCTCGGCTCACTGCAACCTCAGCCTCCCAGGTTCAAATCATTCTCCTGCCTCAGCCTCCCGAGTAGCTGGGACTACAGGCGCCCGCCACCACACTAGGCTAATTGTTTGTATTTTTAGTAGAGGTGGGTTTTCACCATGTTAGCCAGGATGGTCCAGATCTCCTGAACTGGTGATCTGCCCGCCTTGGCCTCCCAAAGTGTTGGGATTACAGGAGTGAGCCACAGTGCCTGGTCCCTTCTGTTGCAGCAAAATTCATCATTTTGACACATCCATTATAAAATTATTTTATTTCTCTTGCCTTTCTTCAGAATAGATGATGGGTAAGGTCTGACAATGAATAAGTAGTGACAGCTGAAAAATTATGATGATGATTTTTCAATCAGGGTTTTTATTTTTATTCAACTATAAGCAAACAGCAGAATTAACACAACATTCAGCAGCTCCAGACCAGCTTTTCTTACCTCCATGAAGAACAATCAATTTAACAGACACAGATGTAGGGATTCCTGATAAGCTGTCAGCTAGCACTGCTGCCCATCTAGAGGGCCATGCCCCAACAACCGCAAAGCCACTCTCCCCACTCCTCTTTCCGGATCGCTCTCTAAAGGAACCAGAGTGATACTGACGCCTATCAAGGCATCTGAGAGGCCCGTGTTGGGGCTGAACCTCAGTGCCAGCCTCTGGTTGTCTAGCGACGGTGCCATAAAAACACACTGTGTACAGTTCTGGTCTCAGGATCACAAAGGCAGAGGCGACCAATGCTTTTTGTTTTGTTTTGTTTTTAACCTCCCTTAAAGATTCTTTGATGCTTTACTCTATTACTGTAGACCTGGTCTATTTCTGCCTAATTTTTTCTTTAAATTCTGGGTTGCTATTTTCATATTAACAATTTGATGACCCCATCATACACCAAAATATCCCCCAAAACGAAGTTCAAATTTGATCAAAACATAAACCAGAGTGAGTGACTAGAATGATAAAGGCCAGGCAGCGGGAAAAGTCGCCCTGAGCCACCACCTCAGTGCTCGCGTCTTGTCTGTCCAAAGGGGAGCAGGAAGAGGAGAAAGCTATTGACCATGCACCACTGACCTGGAGAACACAGCTGGGGGCCTCTCGGGCGGTTCAGGTCCCCGAGCTACCACCCCCTACTTCCCAGACAGCTGCTGGTACAGTTTGAGCACATAGTCGTCCCACTCGGCCTGGTAACACGTGCCGTCCCGAGCGCGTACTCTTTACGGAGGGACGACACCTTGAATTTGCCACGGTGGTCTCCGGATCGGTTGCTGAGGGTGGGCTCGTCACACTTCAGCGGCCTGTGCCCCCTGGAGGCCCCGAGCCCACATAATCTGGAGAGGACTGTGCCGCTGCTGATGTCACTGCCTTTCAGGTGGACCACCAGGAAATGATGCCATTCCCTGTATTGGGGGTCCTTCCTGCTGGGAGCATCCGGGCCTGTCAAGACCCAGGTGTAAAGTTTCCCTGAATCAAGAACAACCCACGAAATGCTGGTGGGTCTGTTCTTCACCTGGGTGGGGTCAGCACTGTGCCCCGCTCGTCCACCGCCACCCCGTTCAGGTGACATGCAGCGGGTGCTGCGGCTGCTCATCCACTTGCTGAAGGCTCCAGGGCCCGGACCGCTGGCTGAGGTCCACCCCCGGCAGCGGCGACACGGGAGTCACCGCCAGCTGAAAAATTACGGAGGGCGTTCTTCAGTGTTCTCAGTGTCTTACCCATTGTATCTCATGTCGTCTGTGTTTTTACTCATGGTAGCTCATGAGTTCTCGGTGTTTTACTCATGGTATCTCATGTCATCTTCAAGAGTCTCATATACGATTCCCAAAATTCTGTGAAGTAGGTACTATCATCCTCATTTAACTTGGAGAAAACCCCAAACTCTCTGAAAGTGCCATTACATTGTTCCCATTAGTGGAAGACCAGCGCTAAGTGAACTCTAATAATAGTTCTAAGATGACACCTAGTGGTCTCAGAGAATATTACAATAGGAACTTCTGTCCTACTATAAAAAGCACTTTACCAATAAAACACTGTGAGCATAAAACATTTAAAGAAACAACAGGAAATTAGGGATTCTAGCCCTTTTTATTTCTATAACCATATGACCTTAACCTAGTTATTACACTTTTGAGCGTACAATAAGTAAAGGGGCTAGATTGGATTTAAATTTATTCCAGTTCTAAATTCCATAACTATTATTTTATTAGAATCCATGATTTCTTGATCATTTATGTTTAATTTACAGGTTGAAAATGTATTCTCACACATATAAAGCTGATTTAAGTGAATAACAGTCTAAAATGAGAAGTATGATCAACTTAATATCTTTTTTATTACAAAACCTTACACTTGTCATTTAAATAATAAAATCAAAATTTCATTGTCAAAATCTATCCTTTTTATCCCCAACTTTCTTAATCACTCTTTTCTACACCATTAATAAGATTGATTCGGCCAATCTGGTCATCCCAATGATCCTTTTTGATCAGTGATGCTAATGTCTTCATCTGGGAGATAGACCCTTGGAAATCATCATTTAACACATTCATTAACAAATGTCCAGTTAGATCCGGTTACGGACCAGGCACTGTGATGAGGAGCTGTCCTCACAGCCTTCAATAAAGCAGACACAGTCTATGCACCCCAGAGGCTGGTTGTCAAGTGTTTATCTACTGCTATCACATCCTCAGTCAGCACATTCATTTACAAGATTACATACACAAAAGGTGGACTTCTATTCAGTATTTTGAGGCAAAGAGGAGACGCTAATAATTATACAAGTTGCAAAAATAGTCCTGAATTGCCTGATACCAAAATTGCGTTCCTTTTTTAATGAGTTGCATTGAATTTTTTTTTTTTTTTTTTTTTTAACACAGTCTCACTCTGTCGCCCAGGCTGGAGTGCAGTGGTGTGACCTCTGCTCACTGCAACCTCTGCCTACCCGGTTCAAATGACTCTCCTGCCTCAGCCTCCTGAGTAACTGGGATTACAGGTGCCTGCTGCCTGGCTAATTTTTGTATTTTTAGTAGAGACAGAGTTTCACCATGTTGGCCAGGCTGGTCTTGAACTCCTAACCTCAGGTGATCCACCGGCCTCGGCCTCCCAAAGTGCTGGGATTACAGGCATGAGCCACCATGCCTGGCCATAGTTTGTCTTGAAAACTGTTTTGTCTGATATAAGTATAGCAACTCCTGCTCTTTTTTGGTTTCCATTGGCATGGAATATCTTTTTCCATCCGTTTATTTTCAGTCTATGTGTGTCTTTACAAGTAAAGTGTCTTTATTGTAGGCAACAGATCAATGCGTCTTGTTTTTTTCATCAGTTCAGCCAGTCTATGTCTTTTGATTAGGGAATTTAGTCCACTTACATTCAATGTTATTATTGATAAGGACTTACTCCTGCCATTTTGTTATATGTTTTCTAGTTGTTTTATTGTCTTATCTTCCTCTTCTTTCTTTCCTTCCTATCTTGCTCTAGGGATGGTGATTTTCTCTGGTGATATGATTTAATTAGTTTCTTGCTTTTTTTTTTTTTTTTTTTTTTGAGACAGAGTCTCACTCTGTCACTCAGGCTGGAGTGCAGTGGTACAATCTCTGCTCACTGCAAGCTCCACCTCCTGGGTTCATACCATTCTCCTGCCTCAGTCTCCTGAGTAGCTGGGACTGCAGGCACCCACCACCACGCCTGGCTAATTTTTTTTATATTTAGTAGAGACAGGGTTTCACCGTGTTAGCCAGGATGGTCTTGATCTCCTGACCTCGTGATCCACCCTCCTTGGCCTCCCAAAGTGCTAGGATTACAGGTGTGAGCCACTGCACTGGCCTAGTTTCTTGCTTTTTATTTTTTGTGCATCCATTGTAAGTTTTTTTTTTTTTTTTTTTTTTTTTGAGGTTACAACGAGGCTTGCAAATACTATCTTATAACGCATTATTTTAATCCGATAACAACTGAAGGCTATTGGTGTAAAGAAACAAGCAAAAAGAAAACTAATTAAAAACTCTGTGCCTTACTTCTGTCCCCCCATTTTTTAACTTTTTGATGTTTGTATTTATATCTTATTGTACTGTGTCATAAAAAGTTGTTGTAGTTATTATTTTTGATTGGTTCATTGTTCAGTCTTCCTACTTAGAATAAGGCAGTTTACACACCACCGGTAAAGTGTTGTAATATTTTGTGTTTTCTGTGTG
Organism: Macaca nemestrina; assembly: GCF_043159975.1. Taxonomy (NCBI): domain Eukaryota; kingdom Metazoa; phylum Chordata; class Mammalia; order Primates; family Cercopithecidae; genus Macaca; species Macaca nemestrina. The sequence goes on along the minus strand of NC_092131.1, from coordinate 11,374,270 downwards.
CTTCCTATTACCAGTGAGTTTTATACCTTCAGGTGATTATTTATTGTTCATTAATGTCTTTTTCTTTCTGACCGAAGTACTCCTTTTAGTGTTTCTTGTAGGACAGGTCTGCTATTGATGAAATCCTTCAGCTTTTGTTTGTCTGGGGAAGTATTTCTCCTCCATGCTTGAAGGAGATTTTCACCAGATATACTACTCTAAGTGAAAGTTTTTTTCCTTCAGTACTTTTCAATATGTCATGCCACTCTCTCCTGGCATGTAAGGTTTTCCACTGAAAAATCTGCTGCTAGGTGTATTAGAGCTCCATTGTATGTTATTTGTTTCTTTTCTTTTGCTGCTTTTTGGATCCTTTTTTAATCCTTTACCTTTGTGAGTTTGATTATTATATGCCTATAGGTTGTCTTCTGTATTAGTCCATTCTTGTACTGCTATAAAGAACTAACTGAGACTGGGTAAGTTATAAAGAAAAGAGGTTTAGGCTGGGTGTGGTGGCTCATGCCTCTAATCCCAGCACTTTGGGAGGTGGAGGTGGGCAGATCACCTGAGGTTGGGAGTTCAAGACCAGCTTGGCCAACATGAAGAAACCCCATCTCTACTAAAAATACAGAATTAGCTGGGTGTGGTAGTGCATGCCTGTAATCCCAGCTACTCAGGAGGCTGAGTTAGGACAATCACTTGAACCCAGGATACAGAGATTGCAGTGAGCTGAGATCATGCCATTGCACTCCAGCCTGGGCAACAAGAGCGAAACTCCATCTCAAAAAAAAAAAAATTGACTCACAGCACAGTTCCACAGGCTGTACAGGAAGCATGTTTGGGGAGGCCTCAGGAAACTCACAATCATGGCAGAAGACAAAGGGGAAGCAGACACATCTTACATGGCCTGAGAAGGAGGAAGAGAGAGTGAAGGGGCAGCTGCTACATACTTTTATAAACAACCAGATCTCATGAGAACTCACTCACTATTACAAGAACAGCAAGGGGTAAATCTGGCCCCATGAGCCAATCACCTCCCACAAGGCCCCTCTTCCAACACTGGGGATTACAATTTGACATGAGATTTGGGCAGGAACACAGACCCAAGCCATATCATGTTGTTTGAGTCAAATCTGCTTAGTGTTCTATAACCTTCTTGTACTTGGATGTTGATATTTTTCTCTAGGTTTGAGAAGTTCTCTGCTATTATCCCATTGAATAAACTGTCTATACCTATCTCTTACTTGACTTCCTCTTTAAGGCCAATAACTCTTAGAGGTGCCCTTTTGAGGCTATTTTCTAGATCCTATAGGCATGTTTCATCGTTTTTCTTTCTTTTGTCTCCTCTGACTATATACATATATATATATATTTTGTCAAGAATATATAGTTTTATTTATACTCAGAAACAAGTAGATCATGTATATATATATGAAGATAAAAATTAAAGGGATAATTGTATAAGTTTGCATGTAGAGAGCTTTGAAAACCTGTTTACTTTATATATATATATATATACACACACACACACACATACTTTAAGTTCTAGGGTACCTGTGCACAACGTGCAGGTTTGTTACATAGGTATACATGTGCCATGGTAGTTTGCTGCACTCATTAATTCGTCATTTACATTAGGTATTTCTCCTAATGCTATCCTTCTCCCATCCCCCCACCCCATGACAGGCCCCAATGTGTGATGTTCCCCACCCTGTGTCCAAGTGATCTCATTGTTCAATTCCCACCTGTGAGTGAGAACATGTGGTGTTTGGTTTTCTGTCCTTGCGATAGTTTGCTCAGAATGGTGATTTGCACCTTCATCCATGTACCTACAAAGGACATAAATTCATCCTTTTTAATGGCTGCATAGTATTCCATGGTGTATATGTGCCACATTTTCTTAATTCAGTCTATCATTGATGGACATTTGGGTTGGTTCCAAGTCTTTGCTATTGTGAATAGTGCTGCAATAAACATACGTGTGCATGTGTCCTTATAGTAGCATGATTTATAATCCTTTGGGTATATACCCAGTAAGGGGATCACTGGGTCAAATGGTATTTCTACTTCTAGATCCTTGAGGAATCACCACACCATCTTCCACAATGGTTGAACTCATTCACACTCCCACCAACAGTGTAAAAGCATCCCTATTTCTCCACATCCTCTCCAGCACCTGTTGTTTCCTGACTTTTTAATGATACCATTCTAACTGGCATGAGATGGTATCTCATTGTGATTTTGATTTGCGTTTCTCTGATGACCAGTGATGATAAGCATTTTTTCATGTGTCTGTTGGCTGGATAAATATCTTCTTTTGTAAAGTGTCTGTTCATATCTTTTGCTCACTTTTTGATGGGGTTGTTTGCTCACTTTTTTTTTTTTTTTTTTTTTTTTGAGATGGAGTCTCGCTCTGTAGCCCAGGCTGGAGTGCAGTGGCCGGATCTCAGCTCACTGCAAGCTCCGCCTCCCGGGTTCACGCCGTTCTCCGGCCTCAGCCTCCCGAGTAGCTGGGAGTACAGGCGCTGCCACCTCGCCCAGCTATTTTTTGTATTTCTTAGTAGAGATGGGGTTTCACCGTGTTAGCCAGGATGGTCTCGATCTCCTGACCTCGTGATCCGCCCGTCTCGGCCTCCCAAAGTGCTGGGATTACAGGCTTGAGCCACCGCGCCCGGCCGTTTGCTCACTTTTTGATGGGGTTGCTCACTTTTTGTTGGGGTTTTTTTTTCTTGTAAATTTGTTTAAATTCTTTGTAGGTTCTGGGTATTAGCACTTTGTCAGATGGGTAGATTGTAAAAATTTTCTCCCATTCCATAGGTTGCCTGTTCACTCTGATGGCAGTTTCTTTTGCTATGCAGAAGCTCTTTAGTTTAATTAGATCCCATTTGTCTATTTTGGCTTTTATTGCCATTGCTTTTGGTGTTTTAGTCATGAAGTCCTTGCCCATGCCTATGTCCTGGATGGTACTGCCTAGGTTTTCTTCTGGGGTTTTTATGGTTTTAGGTCTAACATTTAAGTCTTTAATCCATCTTGAATTAATTTTTGTATAAGGTGTAAGGAAAGGATCCAGTTTCAGCTTTCCACATATGGCTAGCCAGTTTTCCCAGGACCATTTATTAAATAGGGAATCCTTTCCCCGTTTCTTGTTTTTGTCAGGTTTGTCAAAGATCAGATGGTTGTGGATGTGTGGTGTTATTTCTGAGGCCTCTGTTCTGTTCCATTGGTCTATATGTCTGTTTTGGTACCAGTACCGTGCTGTTTTGGTTACTGCAGCCTTGTTGTATAGTTTGAAGTCAGGTAGCCTGATGCCTCCAGCTTTGTTCTTTTTGCTTAGGATTGTCTTGGCAATGCAGGCTCTTTTTTGGTTCCATATGAACTTTAAAGTAGTTTTTTCCAATTCTGTGAAGAAAGTTATTGGTAGCTTGATGGGGATAGCATTGAATCTATAAATTACCTTGGGCAGTATGGCCATTTTCATGATATTGATTCTTCCTGTCCATGAGCATGGAATGTTCTTGCATTTGTTTGTGTCCTCTTTTATTTCATTGAGCAGTGGTTTGTAGTTCTCCTTGAAGAGGTCCTTCACATCCCTTGTAAGTTGCATTCCTAGGTATTTTATTCTCTTTGAATCAAGTGTGAATGGGAGTTCACTCATGATTTGGCTCTCTCTTTGTCTGTTATTGGTGTATAGGAATGCTTGTGATTTTTGCACATTCATTTTGTATCCTGAGACTTTGCTGAAGTTGCTTATCAGCTTAAGGAGATTTTGGGCTAAGACAATGGGGTTTTCTAAATATACAATCATGTCATTTGCAAACAGGGACAATTTGACTTCCTCTTTTCCTAATTGAATACCCTTTATTTCTTTCTCTTGCCTGATTGCCGTGGCCAGAACTTCCAACACTATGTTGAATAGGAGTGGTGAGAGAGGGCATCCCTGTCTTGTGCCAGTTTTCAAAGGGAATACTTTCAGTTTTTGCCCATTCAGTATGATATTGGCAGTGGGTTTGTCATAAATAGCTCTTATTATTTTGAGATACATCCCATCAATACCTAGTTTATTGAGAGTTTTTAGCATGAAGGGCTGTTGAATTTTGTTGAAGGCCTTTTCTGCATCTATTGAGATAATCATGTGGTTTTTGTCTTTGGTTCTGCTTATGTGATGGATTACATTTATTGATTTGCATATGTTGAACCCCAGTCTTGCATCCCAGGGATGAAGCCAACTTGATCTTGGTGGATAAGCTTTTTGATGTACTGCTGGATTCAGTTTGCCAGTATTTTATCGAGGATTTTCGCATTGATGTTCGTCAGGAATATTGGTCTAAAATTCTCTTTTTTTGTTGTGTCTCTGCCAAGCTTTGTTATCAGGATGATGCTGGCCTCATAAAATGAGTTAGGGAGGATTCCCTCTTTTTCTATTGTTTGAAATAGTTTCAGAAGGAATGGTTCCAGCTCCTCTTTGTACCTCTGGTAGAATTCGGCTGTGAATCCATCTGGTCCTGGACTTTTTTTGGTTGGTAGGCTATTAATTATTGCTTCAATTTCAGAGCCTGTTATTGGTCTATTCAGGGATTCAATGTCTTCCTGGTTTAGTCTTGGGGGGGTGTATGTGTCCAGGAATTTATCCATTTCTTCTAGATTTTCTAGTTTATTTGCATAGAAGTGTTTATAGTATTCTCTGATGGTAGTTTGTATTTCTGTAGATCTGTGGTGATATCCCCTTTGTCATTTTTATTGCATCTATTTGATTCTTCTCTCTTTTCTTCTTTATTAGTCTTGCTAGTGGTCTGTTTTGTTTATCTTGTCAAAAAACCAGCTCTGAAGGGTTTTTTGTTTCTCTATCTCCTTCAGTTCTGCTCTAATCTTAGTTATTTCTTGCCTTCTTCTAGCTTTTGAATTTGTTTGCTCTTGCTTCTCTAGTTCTTTTAACTGTGATGTTAGGGTGTCGATTTTAGATCTTTCCTGCTTTCTCTTGTGAGCATTTAGTGCTATAAATTTCCATCTAATACACTGCTTTAAATGTGTCCCAGAGATTCTAGTAGGTTGTGTCTTTGTTCTCATTGGTTTCAAAGAACGTCTTTATTTATGCTTTCATTTCGTTATTTACCCAGTAGTCATTCAGGAGCAGGTTGTTCAGTTTCCATGTAGTTGAGCAGTTTTGAGTGAGTTTCTTAATCCTGCATTCTAATTTGATTGCACTGTGGTCTGAGAGACAGTTTGTTATGATTTCTGTTCTTTTACATTTGCTGAGGAGTGCTTTACTTCCAACTATGTGGTCAATTTTGGAATAAGTGCGATGTTGTGCTGGGAAGAATGTGTATTCTGTTGATTTGGGGTAGAGAGTTCTGTAGATGTCTGTTAGGTCTGCTTGGTGCAGAGCTGAGTTCAAGTCCTGGATATCCTTGTTAACCTTCTGTCTCATTGATCTGTCTAATATTGACAGTGGGGTGTTAAAGTCTCCCATTATTATTGTGTGGGAGTCTAAGCCTCTTTGTAGGTCTCTAAGGACTTGCTTTATGAATCTAGGTGCTCCTGCATTGGGTGCATATATATTTAGGACAGTTAGCTCTTTTTGTTGAATTAATCCCTTTACCATTATGTAATGGCCTTCTTTGTCTCTTGATGTTTGTTGGTTTAAAGTCTGTTTTATCAGGATAATTTGACCTCCTCTTTTGCTAATTGAATACCCTTTATTTCTCTCTCTTGCCTAATTGCCCTGGCCAGAACTTCCAACACTACATTGAATAGGAGTGGTGAGAGAGGGCATTCCCTCTCTCACCAGGATTGCAACCCCTGCTTTTTTTTTGCTTTCCATTTGCTTGGTAGATCTTCCTCCATCCCTTTATTTTGAGCCTATGTGTGTCTCTGCATGTGAGATGGGTCTCCTGAATACAGCACACTGATGGGTCTTGACTCTTTATCCAATTTGCCAGTCTATGTCTTTTAACTGGGGGCATTTAGCCCATTTACATTTAAGGTTAATATTGTTATATGTGAATTTGATCCTGTCATTATGATGTTAGCTGGTTATTTTGCCTGTTAGTTCATGCGGTTTCTTCCTAGCATCCATGGTCTTTACAATTTGGCATGCTTTTGCAGTGGCTGATACTGGTTGTTCCTTTCCTCGTTTAGTGCTTTCCTCATTTAGTGCTTCCTCGTTTAGTGCTCTTGTAAGGAAGGCCTGGTGGTGATAAAATCTCTCAGCATTTGCTTGTCTGTAAAGGATTTTATTTATCCTTCACTTATGAAGCTTAGTTTGGCTGGATATGAAATTCTGGGTTGAAAATTATTTTCTTTAAGAATGTTGAATATTGGCCCCCACTCTCTTCTGGCTTGTAGAGTTTCTGCCGAGAGGTCCACTGTTAGTCTGATGGGCTTCCCTTTGTGGGTAACTTGACCTTTATCTCTGGCTGCCCTTAACATTTTTTCCTTCATTTCAACCTTGGTGAATTTGACAATTATGTACCTTGGAGTTGCTCTTCTCAAGGAGTATCTTTGCGGTGTTCTCTGTATTTCCTGAATTTGAATGTTGTCCTGCCTTGCTAGGTTGGGGAAGTTCTCCTGGATAATATCCTGAAAGGTGTTTTCCAGTTTGGTTCCATTCTGCCCGTCACTTTCAGGTACACCAGTCAAATGTAGATTTGGTCTTTTCACATAGTCCAATATCTTGTGGAGGCTTTGTTCATTTCTTTTTACTCTTTTTTCTCTAAACTTCTCTTCTCGCTTCATTTCATTAATTTGACCTTCAATCACTGATACCCTTTCTTCCAGTTGATCGAATTGTCTACTAAAGCTTGTGCATGCATCACGCAGTTCTCATGCCATGGTTTTTAGCTCCTTCAGGTCATTTAAGGTTTTTTCTACGCCGTTTATTCTAGGTGCCATTCGTCTAATCTTTTTTCAAGGTTTTTAGCTTCTTTGCAATGGATTCGAACATCCCCCTTTAGCTTGGAGAAGTTTGTTATTACCGACCTTCTGAAGCCTACTTCTGTCAGCTTATCAAAGTCATTCTCCATCCAGCTTTGTTCCGTTGCTGGTGAGGAGCTGCGATCCTTTGGAGGAGAAGCAGCACTCTGGTTTTTTCCTCTGACTATATTTTTTAATAGGGGGTTTTCAAGCTCACTCTTTCTTCTTTGATCAATTTTGCTATTAAAGGACTCTGATTCATTCGTCAGTATGGCAATTGCATTTTTTAGTTCCAGAGTTTCTGCTTGATTTTTTTAAAAATTATTTCAATCTCTTTGTTAAATTCATCTGATGGAATTCTGAATTCCTTCTCTGTGTTTTCTTGATTTTCTTTGACTTTCCTCAATACAGCTAATTTTGAATTCTCTGTCTGAAAGGTCACATATCTCTCTTTTGCCACGATTGATCCCTGGTGCCTTATTTAGTTCATTTGGTGAGGTCATGCTTTCCTGGGTTGTGTTGATGCTAGCTGATATACTTCAGTGTCTGGGCATTGAAGAGTTGGGTATTTATTGTTGTCTTTACTATCTGGGCTTGTTTGTACCTGTCCCTCTTGGGAAGGAATTCCAGATATTTGAAAGGACTTGGGTGTTATGATCTATGTTGTATCTGCTTTAGGGGGCACCCCAAGCCCAGTGATGCTACAGTTCCTGCAGACTCATAGAGGTAGTACTTTGATAGTCTTAGACTAAATCTGGAAGAATTCTCTGGATTACCAGGCAGACTCTTGTTCTCTTCCCTTACATTCTCCTAAATATACAGACTCTCTCTCTCTCTCTCTCTCTCTCTCTCTGTTCTAAGCCACCTAAAGCTGGGGGTGGAGTGACACAAGCACCCCTGTAGGCACCACCACTATAACTGTGCTGGGTCAGACCTGAAGCCAGCACAGCACTGGATCTTGCCCAAGGCCTGCTGTAACCACTCCCTGGTTACTGCTTTTGTTCACTCAGGGCTCTGGGGCTCCACAATCAGCAGGTCACATAACCAGCCAGGCCTGTGTCCTTCCCTTCAGGGTGGCAAGGTCCCCCAGGCCCCAGGTGGGTCAAGAAGTGCCATCTGGGAGTCAGAGACTAGAGTGATAAACCTTAGTGATAAACTAAGTCTACCTGGTGTTCTGTTGTATTGTGGCTGAGCTAGCACTCAAATCACAAGACATAGTCCTTCCCAGTCTTCCTTCTTCTTTCCAAAGACAGAGGAGCCTCACCCAGTAGCCACCCCAGGCCACAAGGAGTACTGACAGACTAGTGCTGATGTTCCCTTAGGGTCCAAGGTCTCTTAAGTCAGCTGGTCTTGACTGCTGCCTGGCCTGGGACTCACCCTTCAGATGGGACTCACCCTTCAGGAAAATGGGCTCCCCTCTGGCCCAGGGCAGGTCCAGAAATGCCATTCAAGAGTCAGGTCATGGGCCGGGCGCGGTGGCTCAAGCCTGTAATCCCAGCACTTTGGGAGGCCGAGACGGGCGGATCACGAGGCCAGGAGATCGAGACCATCCTGGCTAACACGGTGAAACCCCGTCTCTACTAAAAAATACAAAAAACTAGCTGGGCGCGGTGGCGGGCGCCTGTAGTCCCAACTACTCGGGAGGCTGAGGCAGGAGAATGGTGTGAACCCGGGAGGCGGAGCTTGCAGTGAGCTGAGATCCGGCCACTGCACTCCAGCCTGGGCGGCAGAGCGAGACTCCGTCTCAAAAAAAAAAAAAAAAAAAAAAAGAGTCAGGTCATGGCAGAGACCCCGAGAGCTTGCTTGGTGCTCTACCCAACTTTCGCCATGCTGGCACCTAAGGTGCAAGACAAAGTCCCCTTTATGTTCCCTCTGCTTTTCTCAAGCAGAAGGAGTTTTGCCCCGTAGTCACCACAGCTGGGAATGTGCTGAATGTCACCTGAAGCCAGTAAGTCTCATCCAAGGCCCTCGACATAGTACCTGGGTATCATTGCTGGTTATTCAGGGCCCAAGGGCTCTCCAGTTAGCAGGTGATGAATGCTGCCGAGACTAGGTCCTTTCCTTCAGGGCAGCAGGTTCCCTTCTGGCCCAGGTTGTGTCTAGAAATGTCATCTGGGAGCTAGGGCCTAGAATGAGGGCCTCCCTACTCACAGGTGCCCCTTCCTGCTGTAACTGAGCTGGTGTCCTAGATGCGAGGCAAAGTTCCCCCCACTCTTCCCTCTCTCTTCCTCAAGTGGAAGGAAGGGGTCTCTTTGGAGCCGTGAGCTGTGCAGCCTGGCGTTAGAGGAGAGGTGGTGCCAGCTCTCCCTTGGCTGCCCCAGCTGGTGTCTCGGTATGTTGTGTGCCCTCCCCAGTCCACTGTCATTGGGCCTCGCTCAGCACTGGAACTCACCTAGAGTTGCAGTCCTTAGGGCCTGGACTGTCTTTCAAGTTTGCTTGGAGACACAGAGCGCTATAGCCCTCGGTGGCGAGGTTTGGAGGCACTTAAGTTCTGACCACTGATACCGGAGAGTCCTCTCTGACTCGGACTGGTTTAAATGCTCCTTCCGTGGGCTGGGCTGGTGTCAGCTGCGTTTGGTCTGGTTTTCCTTTTTGCTCTAACAGGACAGTGCTGAGTTCAATGCCTCTCAATGCTGTGTTCTCCCTCCTGCAGCGCCCAGAGATGCTCTCCTGCTGGCGGGGGTGGGTGGCTTTGGCAATTCCAAACTGTTTTTTCTGGTTCTTCAGTGCTCTTTCAGCAATATGAAGTTAAAATAGGTACTATGAGGGCTCACCTGATTTTTGGTTCTTATGAAGCTTTTCTCTGTGTAGATAGTTATTGTCCTTGCGGGGGAGACTTCCATCCCGCCATCTTGCTCTGCCTCTGGGCTTATCCTTTGACTGTTTGGTAGACTTTGGTTGAAAAACTGTCCGGGACTGTGGGAAGGCAGTTAGCAGGAGTTTGGGGGCAAGAAATGAGCCCTTTAGGCTAAATTTTCAAATTAGTTGGCAGAAAGTTTTCCATAAGTCCCTCTTATAATTTTTGAAATCTTTATCGTGTTTGTGGTTATGTCCCCCTTCTCAGGCCTAATATTTGTGAGGTGGGATTACTATCTTCCCACAAGAGCCTGAGTAACATTCTTCCTAAAAACTCCTGTAGGCTGGGCATGGTGGCTCACGCCTGTAATCCCAGCACTTTGGGAGGCCGACGCAGGTGGATCACTTGAGGTCAGGAGTTCAAGACCAGCCTGGCCAACATGGTGAAACCCCGTCTCTATTAAAAGTACAAAAATTACCTGGGCATGGTGGTTCTCACCTGTAATCCCAGCTACTTGGGAGGCTGAGGCAGGAGAATCAGTTGAACCCAGGAGGCCAAGGTTGCAGTGAGCCTAGATTATGCCACTGCACTCCAGCCTGGGCAACAAGTGAAACTCTGTCTCAAAACAAACAAACAAACAAAAAACTCCTATCTTCTTGCACCATCCCCTGTTTGCCTGAAGAAGCTCAAGCGAGTTTTCTCATTTGTGGGTTTGGGGAGGGCCTGGCCATGTGAGCTTGGCCCCTCTTCCTTCCCTTCTCTCTGGGACTCTGTGCATTTCACCTTCCTCATGCCCTGAGACTTATAGCAGCAGGCCGTCATGTGGAGAAGTCCCTCGTTGTCCAGTGTTGCCTGGGACTGGTTGGAAAAGTTAATTTTATTCCAGATTCAGGGTTAGGAAGCTCATCATCATAGATCACCTAAGGCATGGCCGCCAGTAGAGCTCGTATCAATAATAAAGATGGTATTTTGAGCTTATCTGGTTAAATATGGAGGCAGACAGTAGAGGCTGAGAAGGGTACTAGGGGATGGGGGGAGGGAGGGATAGTGAATGAGTACAAAAAAAGTTAGAAAGAATGAATAAGACCTACTATTTGATAGCACAACAGGGTGACTATAGTCAGTAATAACTGAACTGTAGGTTTTTAAATAACCTAAAAAGTGTAATTGGAGTGTTTGTAACTCAATGGATAAATGCTTGAAGGGATGGATACCCCATTCTCCATGATGTGCTTATTTCACATTGCATGCCTGTATTGAAACATCTCATACACCCCCATAAATATATATACTTAGTATATACCCACAAATATTAAAAATTAAAAATAAAGAAATATTGAGGCCCGTTCTTACAGTGCCTAAACTGCTCGTCCAGGGTGAAATGGACAATCCATGTGAATTTCCATCCTTGTGTTAAGACCCATCACCAGCTTCTTGGTTTCATGTGCTAGATCATTAAAGATCCTCATGGAAAGACCTGTTTTTCTATCCTCTTTTCCCCCTCAGTGCCCAGCACAGAGCTTACAGGTACTAAGTTTTCACAAAAACCCAGGCTTTAATTTAATTAGGAGTCCTTGTTAAATTTTAATAGTGGTCAGAGGTATTCCTGAATAGCATAGGGGTGTTGTTTCTCCCTTTAAGAGATACGATTTGTATCCCGAACAATACCTCAGTAACCTGCAAGTGTTGACGGAAGTTCCAAAAGTGCTCATTTTAACTACTAAAATAATCTAATTCAATATGATTAATAATATTACAGCCAGCTTTTTTCTTCTGTATTTTATCTAATAGACCAGAAAATTTGCAACTTACGTAGTTGCTGCTGGACTCCAGTATGGAGCAGAAGGAGGCATGTTACACACATTTTTTAAGGTATGGCTTTTCAGTGATGACATGGAATGTTTAAAAGTGTCTTACGATAAAGATACACAATTTGAAGGGAAGGTGTTTCTGATTGCTTTGGATGTGGTTAGTGCAATAGAATAGCAGAAAATGAAAGAAAGTATGGATGTGATACTTTTAAATACTGAAGATGTGCTTCAGTATTTAAAGGGAAAAGGGTAGATATTAGAGAAAGAGGAAGAATTTTTTTAAGATGTGGGTAAGCCAGGCGTGGTGGCTGATGCCTATAGTCCCAGTAAAGCACTTTGAGAGGCCAGTGCGAGTGGATGGCTTGAACCCAGAAGTTTGAGACCAGCCTGGGCAACATGGTGAAACCCTGTGCCTACAAAAAAAAAGTAAAAGGTGTGGGTAGATAAGAGGCAAGCGGGTGTATTCTTTTGAGTCTTTGATCAGCTGTTCAACATGAGGGAAGGGTAGAGGAATAGTCACTTATGCATTTATCTAGCTCAGCGAATCTGCATTTTTACGTAAGATAAAATAAACATAGGGCAGAGGAAGCAATCAGATATGCATTTATTTGTCAGGTGAGCCTAGGGATGACTTTGAGTTCTGTCCTTGTCCTGTACCTGTGAAGATAAGCTGTCAATTTACATTGTCAGGGTGAAATTCAACAGAACTGTTTTCGGGTAAAGCTCTGGGGGCCTACAAATAATTTCCTAGTGGGCAAATTGTGAGGAAGGTATGTAGCTTTTAAAATCTTTGAATGAGGCTCACGCCTGTAATCCTAGCATATTGGGAGGCCGAGGCGGGCGGATCACCTGAGGTCAGGAGTTCGAGACCAGCCTGGCCAACATGGTGAAACCCCCATCTCTACTAAAAATACAAAAATTAGCCAGGTGTGGTGGCACATGCCTGTGATCCCAGCTACTTGGGAGGCTGAGGGAGGAGAATCGCTTAAACCTGGGAGGCAGAGGTTGCAGTGAGCCAAGATTGTGCCACTGCACTCCAGCCTGGGTGACAGCAAGACTCCATCTCAAAAATCTCAAAAAATAATAATTTTAAAAAAGAAAACAAAAATAAAATCTTTGAACGAGAGACAGGTTTGCTTTATGTAGTTCCCAGCTTGACTTTTCCCTCCGGCGTAGTGATTTTGGGGTCCCAAGATTTATTTTCCTTTCACATTACCCATCACAAAATTCCCAGTTACTACAGTCAGCCTCCTCAACATCTCCCTTCTCTCCATCCCCACTCCGTGCACTTCCCACTTCCAAGCTAGGGTACCCCATCTCACCTGCACACCTGCCATCATCTCTCTCTCCCCATCGGACTCTCCTTCCCACCACTTCTCCACAAGGCAACAGAAGCAAGCCTGCTGGTGTCACATCACTGCTTAGAACCCTTCAACACTTTCTCGAAGTCCAAAATATCTTACAAGACCCAGTGGTCTACTGTGACCCCCACCCCTACCTCTTTCACTCTTAACAACAATTCAAAATAATCTAACACGTGACACTTAAACAGTACTCAGGATGTCTGTTTGGTTACTGAAATACTTAATGAGAAGAAAAGACGAGGATTTGGACTCTGAGGATTGGGGTTCCAGTCCAAGCTCTCACAAGTGTAACCTCCTGCATGCTACTTTATCCACTAAGCATTTCACTCCTGTACCGATGGTAATTATTTCCCGTCACCTCATCCCTACTGGTGGGGGTAATTTTAAATTTTAATTTGTCTTTTTTGTGAGAATTGAGACGTCATGCATGTGAAAACATTTCTTCTCTATATAGATGGCATGCGTATAGCTACTAAATACAACTGGTTGTAGATCTCTTGAAAAGTATTTCAGTCCCAAGGCTACACATTATTTCTCTTGGCAGAATTTGATCCTAAATCTCATCAGGGCTGATTTATAAAACACCCCCTGGAGGAAATTACTTAAGCAGATAGCTAGGCCTTGTGGATGCCTCTGACTGTAGACTTATGTGTGAGCTGTAATAGCCATCCACGTGTAACTGGGGGACATGATTTTGCTTTTCTTTCAGATGGCTTGGCTGGGTGAGATTCCCGCATTACCAGTTTTTGGCGATGGAACAAATGTAATTCCAACAATCCACGTTCTTGATCTAGCAGGGTAAGCATTCTCCCAGAGACATGACCTTCATAGAATTGGTTAATGTGTTTGTTTGTAGGCTAATACTTTTTGAGCATCTGCCCAGTGCTAAGACCCTTACATGCATTATTGTGTTTGTTCTTCATAACAACCCCATGCAGAAGGTACCATCTTCTCCATTTTGCATCTAAAGAAATAGTGTCCACTGTTCAAAAGTTCTACTTTCTGGTGACAAGTTCAGGTTCATCTCTTAGAAACTATCGGCAGAATAGCAATGCCCTCCAATTTTGGAAAAGAAAGACTTTGGTATGTGCATTCTGAGGACGTAGTTTCTTATTCCTTTGTCCCAGATGAGATTAATATGTGTAACTCACCAATTTAAATTCTAGAATTCAGATGGAAAACTGTAAACCTGAAGCTTTTTTCTTCTTTGACAGTTGTAGGTAAAGTTGACATATGTTTTTTATACTCACAGAGCATCTAAACCCTGTATTCAGGCAGGTCCAGAAACCCGTCTCCTCCTTTGAAGACCCTGACTTAAATGTAAGGTCAATGAGCTGGTTCACTGTGTTTGTGGTTCATCAGCTCCAGCTTCCGGGGACTTCATTCTGTCACCTCTATGGCACATGCCCAGAAGGGAGCAATTTCTGCACTTCCCCGAGGTTCTGGTTTTCAGATTCCCACTCTTTCCCTCATCCACTGGCCACTGGTAAATTAGTCACAACCTCAGATGAATTTCTAGATTTACTGGGAAATGAAGGAAGTTTAAACTTCAGGGCCACATCCCTGAGCAGATCCCTTTCCGAGACCCTGAACCTCATTTTTATTATTATGATGATTTTTTGAGACGGAGTCTCACTCTGTCCCCCAGGCTGGAGTGAGTGGTGCGATCTCCGCTCACTGCAAGCTCCGCCTCCCGGGTTCACGCCATTCTCCTGCCTCAGCCTCCCCAGTAGCTGGGACTACAGGCGCCCACCACCACGCCCGGCTAATTTTTTTATATTTTTAGTAGAGATAGGGTTTCACCGTGTCAGCCAGGATGGTCTCGATTTCCTGACCTCGTGATCCATCCACCTCGGCCTCCCAAAGTGCTGGGATTACAGGCATGAGCCACCGTGATCCACTTTATTATTTTTCTTAAAGGAGGATCCTCTAAGTCAGGGATATCCAATCTTTTGGCTTCCCTGGGCCACATTGGAAGAAGATTTGTCTTGGGTCACACATAAAATACACTGACACTAACGATAACTGATGAGTTTTTTTAAAAAATCTCATAACGTTTTCAGAAAGTTTATAAAGTGTGTTGGGCCGCATTCAAAGCCATCCTGGGCCTCATGTGGCCCACAGGCCGCGGTTTGACAAGCTTGCTGTAAACGGGCTAAGCTTCAGGCACTACAAAACCCTGGATCTGCTCCATCCCTGGGGATGGAGGGGCCGTAACATACCCATTTTTTCTGCAGAGATTTTACATTATGACATTACTGGATTTCAAAGATATAGAAGAGTCTTCTATATTATTAATATAACTTACTTGGCATTAGTCCTTAACATATTACTTCCAAACATAAATTAGAGTGTGAAATTATTCCCATTACAGAAGGACTTGGGGCCTGTTAAAAACAAGTTATAGGAGGCCATTGTTTTGGACTAAGTTCTTGTACTAGGCCCCAACAGACCAGACTGAAAATCAAAATGGAATCACCCATGCTAAAGCTCCAGGCACCAAACTGAAACTAAGCTGTTATCTGACCTTTCGAGAAAGCTAATTTCCCAAACAAGCCAGTTTCAATCTTCAATAGCTATGATAATAAAACTCTCTGTGTTTTCATCCTTATGACAAAAAGTAGCCTGAAGTAACTTGGTGCTAACCTATCAGTTATCTTTCCTTTTTTTTTTTTTTTTTTTTTTTTCTCTTTTGACATGGAGTCTTGTTCTGTCACCCAGGCTGGAGTGCAATGGCACAACCTTGGCTCACTGCAACCTCTGCCTCCTGGGTTCAAGCGATTCTCCTGCCTCAGCCTCCTGAGTAGCTGGGACTACAGGTGCCAGCCACCACGCCTGGCTAATTTTTGTATTTTTAGTAAAGACAGGGTTTCACCATGTTGGTCAGGCTGGTCTCGAACTCCTGATCTCAGGTGATCCACCCGCCTCGGCCTCCCAAAATGCTGGGATTACAGGTGTGAGCCACTGTGCCCGGCCCCGTTAGTTATCTTTCTGTTGTTCTACCTGTCCCTGTCTTACAAGGAAAGTAACTTTGAAATGACCAATGTGCTTTTTGTTTTTTGTTTCTGCTTTCTGCAGCCCTTTCTGCCTATCGAACCACCCGCCTCTGCTCATTTCACTGGCACACTTGTTCTATTTTATGGAATGAAATGTTGCCTGATTCTAGAATCACAAATAAAGTCAATTGAAATCTTTAACTAGATTTGTTATAATTTTATCTTTTGACAGGCCCATTTAAGTAGCATTTTTCCCCCAGAGGTTTCTTTGAAGATTGTCAAATATTTAACAGAGGAAAAAGCAAAAAGCTGAAATGTTCTGAGAAATGGATACAAAATAGGCTAGGCGTAGTGGCTCACGCCTGTAATCCCAACACTTTGGGAGGCCAAGGTGGGAGGATCGCCTGAGCCAAGGAGTTCGGGACCAGGCTGGACAACATAGTGAAACCCTGTCTCTACAAAAAATACAAAAATTAGTCAGGTTTGGTGGCTTGCGCCTGTAGTCCCAGCTACCTGGGAGGTGGAGGTGGGAGGATCACTTGAGCCTGGGAGGTTGAGGCTGCAGTGAACCGTGATTACACCACTGCCTGCCAGCCTGGGTGACAGAGCGAGACTCAAAATAAATAAATAAATGAATGAATAAATAAATATAGAAAGAAAAGAAATAAATACAAAATAAATGTGACCTGCACATTTGGAAGCATGGATCCGATTTATTTTCATTTTACTGAAAGGAAGCTAAGATGGAGGTAGAATTGACAAGTCATTGTGATAGACATCTATTCACTATTTTTTTCTCTCTGGAATTATTTAATTTTTGTTCCAATTCCTGCTCTTCCTCTCACTAGCTGTGTGAATTTGGGAAAGTTACTTATGGGAATAGCAGCAGTACCTACCTGCTAGGGCTGTGAGAATTCAGTGGGATCACACCTGTGCCGCCCTCAGCACAGAGGCAAGCACTCGGAAACCTTGGCAACTCGGAATAGGAAAGCAGGCTCAGGCACTGTTGCTACGTGACTTCCTTAAAAGAGCCACAGCTTGTCTAAATCTGTGTCTTATTTGTAAAATATCTCCCTAAAGCACTGTTGTGAGGCTCACATGAGCCACTAGATGGGGAAGGCTTCATAAACTGGGGTCCTACTGGGCTCAGGTCCCCTTGTTGGGAGACAGGGCAGTATGCTAGAAAGAAGACAGGTCCAGAAACAGATGGATCTGACGTCAAAAGCTAGCTCTTCCACTTTCGCAATAGCTCCTCAGCCTGAGAAATGTCACCGAACTCTTTAGCATCTTCCTCATGTGGAGAATGCAGATAACCATCCCAACCCTGACCTTACTGAAAATGGAGATAACTTATCAAAGCACCAAACCCCACGCCCAGTCATGGGGGTGGTGGTCAGTGAATTCTAGTTTACTGCATCTCTTTCGCCTTTTCCCTCTGATGATTATTTTACCTGTGGGTCTGCAGAGTGATACAAAACGTCATAGATCACACGCCGAAGCCTCACTACCTGGTTGCTGTGGATGAGTCTGTTCATACCCTGGAAGATATAGTCAAGGTACAGTGGTTTCACCTCATACTTTGATGACATATCATAAATAGTTTTGCCGGCCAGGCATGGTGGCTCATGCCTGTAATCCTAGCACTTTGGGAGTCCAAGGCGGGTGAATCACCTGAGGTCAGGAGCTCAAGACCAGCCTGGTCAACATGATGAAACCCCATCTCTACTAAAATACAAAAATTAGCCAGGCAGAATGGCGGGTGCCTATAATCCCAGCTACTCGAGAGGCTGAGACGGGAGAATCGCTTGAACCCGGGAGACGGTAGTTGCAGTGAGCCAAGATTGTGCCAGTGAACTCCAGCCTGGGCGGCTGAGCAAGACTCCATCTCAAAAAAAAAAAAAAAAAAAAGTTTTGCCTACTGGAGTGTAGTTATACAATCAGTTGTGCTAGCAAAACTGGGACTCCTCAGTAGAATATCCATAAAACCCAAACTCATTATCTGCATTTGCAGTGTATACTTTAACGTTACTACCAAAATATCCTTTCTGTGTCACATGCACAGAGGGAAATAAGAAAGACCACTGCAGGGCTAGGTTAAGAAGATGGCGATCACTGCACCCCAGACACACACGCAGCTGACACACCAGAGCCCTGAAATCCACCAACAGGCACTTGCCCCAAAGTGTTGATGTGCTCAGGTTCACCAACCTACTGGCCAATTCCAGGAGCTCTATTTTTAATATTATTTATTTGTTTATTTATTTAGTTTTTTGATACAGAGTCTCGCTCTGTCGCCCAGGCTGGAGTGCCATGGTGTGATCATAGCTCACTGCACCCTTGACATCCTGGGCTCAAGAGGTCCTCCTGCCTCAGTTTCTCAAGTAGCTGGGAACACAGGCGTGCACCACCATACCTGGCTAATTTTCATTCTTTTTCTTTTTTTGTCAAGATGAGGTCTCACCATGAGACCAGACCATGTCTGGTCTGAAACTCCTGAGCCCAAGTGATCCTCCTGCCTCAGCCTCCCAAAGTGCTGGGATTACAGGGGTAAGCCACAGTGCCTGGCTAAGTTTGTTTGTTTGTTTTTAATTTTTTAGAGACAGGGTCTTGCTCTGTCACCCAGGCTGGAATGCAGTGGGGTGATCATAGCTCACTGCAACCTCAAACTCCTGGGCTCAAATGATCCTCCCACCTCGGCCTCTGAAAGTGCTCGGATTAGAGGTGTGAGCCATTGTGCCCAGCTTCAGGAGTCTAGATCTGGGAGAGCTTCCTCTTCTAGTCCAGGCTGCTCTGGCTAAAGCAGCTACCATGTGGCCCAGCTAATGCAGCCTTCTCCTGGCTGCTCCCTATTCATTTTTAAGATTCAGCTCAAGCCTGAGCAACATGGTGAAACCCCATCTCTACCAAAAAAAAATAATAATAATAATACAGAAATCAGCCAGGCATGGTGGTGTGCCTGCAGCCCCAGATACTCAGGAGGCTGAGGTGGGAGGATCACTTCAGCCCAGGAGGCAGAGGTTGCAGTGAGCCAAGATTGTACCACTGCACACTAGCCTGGGTGACAGAGCAAGACCCTGTCAAAAAAAAAAAGAAAAAGAAAAAAAGAAAAAAAATTCAGTTCATCTATCTTCCTGTGCACCCTCCCTGCCTCATTCCCACCTCCTGCACGGGACAGGTGTCTCTCTTCACCCCAGGTTGTTTTAGTCTGTTTGAACTGCTACAACAAAATACCATAAACCAAGCAGCTTATAAACAATAGACATTTATTGTTCACAGTTCCAGAGGCTCGGAACTGCAAGATCAAGGCAGATTCAGCCAGGCACAGTGGCTCACACCTGTAATTCCAGCACTTTAAGAGTTCAGGTGGAAGAATCACTTCAGGCCAGGAGTCCAAGACCAGCACTGGGCATAGTGAGACCCCCTCTCTACAAAAAATTTTTAAAATTAGCCAGACTTGGTGGTGCACATCTATAGTTCCATCTACTTGAGAGGCTGAGGTGCCAGGATTGTTTGAACCCAGGAATTCAAGGCTGCAGTGAGCTATAATTGCACCACCTTACTCCAGCCTGGGCAATAGAACAAGACCTTGTCTCTTCTCATGCCTGTAATCCCACTTTGGGAGGCCGAGTCAGGCAGATCCCTTGAGATCAGGAGTTCGAGACCAGCCTGACCATCATGGTAAAACCCCTTCTCTACTAAAAATACAAAAATTAGCCAGGCGTGGTGATGCATGACGGTAGTCCCAGCTACTCAGGAGGCTGAGGCAGGAGAATTGCTTGAACCTGGGAGACAGAGGTTGCAGTGAGCTGAGATTGTGCCACTGCACTCCAGCCTGGGTAACAGAGCAAGACCCTGTCTCAAAAACAAACAAACAGAAAAATTGTGGGAAAAAAAAAAAGGCAGATGGTTACTTAGTTTTTATTTAAGATATATTCATAGATTAAAATTAATATTTATAAATATATTATAATTTATTAATGTAGTTTTATTTTATATATATATACACACACACACACACATACACACACACACAGCAGCGTGCAGAAAATAAGATTAAAAAGAAAAGGAATTGACTGGGCGCGGTGGCTCACACCCGTACTCCCATTCAGTGTCTGACGAGGGCCCGCTTTTCGGCTTCATAGATGTCGCCTTCTCCCTGTGTCCTCACATGGTGGAGGGGCGAAGGTACTCTCTGGGGTCCTTTTATAAGACACTAATCTCATTCTTGAGGGCTCTACCCTTATGATCCACTTTCCTAAAGGTCCCAACTCCTAGCACCATCAGCTTAAGGGTGAAGATCTCAACATGTGAATTTTGTGGGACACAGACATTCAGACTATAGCACAGAATCCCCTTTGCTGAGCTGCAGACGCTCCACATGATCATTATCTGTGTACAATTCTGTCTTTCTTTTCACACTGGGAGCTCTTGAGGGCAGATCCCGGGCCAGGCTCATCGTTATCTCCACTACCTGGCACTAATGCTATTTTTAAAAATTCAATTATGTTCACATTCATTTGGGGTTGTTTATTTGTTTGTTTTTGAGACAGAGTCTCACTCTATCACCCAGGCTGGAGTGCCGTGGTGTGATCTCGACTCACTGAAACCTCTGACTCCTGGGTTCAAGCAATTCTCGTGTCTCAGCCTCCTGAGTAGCTGGTACTACAGGCACGTGCCACCACGCCTGGCTAACTTTTGTATTTTTAGTGGAGACGGGGTTTTACCATGTTGGCCAGGTTGGTCTCGAACTCCTGATCTCAGGTGATCCGCCACCTCGGCCTCCCAAAGTGTTGGAATTGCAGGCGTGAGCAACTGTGCCTGGTCCATTTGAGTCTTATATAAAGTAAAGCCTTCCAGGTAAACCAAATAATATTTCAATTTTCCTCTAACAGTGTATCAGTAAAAATACTGGCCCTGGGAAAATCCAGAAAATACCCAGAGAAAATGCATACCTAACCAAGGACTTAACGGTTAGTATATGAGGTGTTTTTTGTTTTTTTTTTTAAACTATCTTTCTCAATAATATTATTATTTTTTTAATATCAGATAGGTTTTGGCTAAATAACATTGATCCATGAGGGATTTGGAGTCAGAAGGCCTAGGTTCCAATGCCATCTTCAACTCCTACCACACCAGATGTTCTACCCTAAGACAACTTACTCTTGTCTTCAGCTGTCTTTCCTGAAAAACCCCCAGAGGTCGTGGTCAGAAAATGTATTTGGGCTGGGCACAGTGACCAGCGTGACCAACAGGGTGAAACCCTGTCTCTACTAAAAATACAAAATTAGCTGGGCTTGGTGACACATGCCTGTAATCGCAGCTACTTGGGAGGCTGAGGCAGGAGAATCACTTGAACCCAGGAAGCGGAGGTTGCGGTGAGCCTAGATCGCACCATTGCACTCCAGCCTGGGCAATGAGAAACTCCATCTCAAAAAAAAAAAGAAAAAAGAAACAAAACAAAATGTATTTGGAAGCTATTTGATACGTAAAATGCCATTCAAACACTGGGAATTATTTTCTTTGGCCTCTTTCTAAAATTCAAACAGCAGGCTGAGATTCCAATTCCATCACAACAACAAAAAAACAGGGTTTTTTGCAGTGTGTTTTTTAAGCTTGCATTAGAATGCAATTCTTTTTAAGAATAAATTGCATTTAAACACTGCACTCGAATATGTTTCTGAAAGGACTGATACTATGGGTTGCCTTGAGGAGCAGAACTGGGTTGTTGGTGGTCAAAGGTCAGAGGGAATTTTTTTTTTTTTTTTTTGAGATGGAGTCTCGCTCTTCGCCCAGGCTGGAGTGCAGTGGTGCGATCTCGGCTCACTGCAATTTCCACCTCCTGGGTTCATGCCATTCTCCTGCCTCAGCCTCCCAAGTAGCTGGGACTACAGGCGCCTGCCACCACACCCGGTTAATTTTTCATATTTTTTAGTAGAGACGGGATTTCACTGTGTTAGCCAGGATGACCTCAACCTCCTGACCTCATGATCCGCCCACCTGGGCCTCCCAAAGTGCTGGGATTACAGGTGTGAGCCACCCCACCCGGTGGGAATATTTTTCTCTACACCTTTTGTTCTTCTAGATTTTGAACCATGAAACTACAGTATTCAAAAAGTAGATGCAATTAAAATATTTTAAAAAGAAAATTTGGATTTCCAGTATCTTCCTAGTCTTTCAGCCAGAATGTGGCCCGCCATCAGAGTAGACATGGAGACTGTTCAGAAGTAACATAGTATCACACAGGTGCTCTGTAAATACTCAGTGCTGGATTAATTGACTTCCACATTTAGTGAATGGATATTGTCTTTCTTTAATAACCGTAGTGATTTTGGTCTGTTAATGACAGTCAGAATTAAACAAAAAAAGACAAATCTCTAATTTTCCTCTATCTTTTAGCAAGATTGTCTCGACCACTTACTGGTCAACTTAAGAATGGAAGCGCTTTTTGTGAAGGAAAATTTTAATATCCGGTGGGTTGCCCAAACAGGATTTGTGGAAAATATCAACAGTATCCTCAAAGAGTACAAGCAAAGCAGAGGATTAATGGTAACTATCACCGTTTCCCATTGAAACTTCTGATTCAAGAGAAATAAATCAGACTTCTAAGTGTGATGATGCCAATGGAAGTATTTGCTTTTTCAAACATTCACATTTCTAATTTCAAGTTGTTTTTCAAATTTGACAAATTTGTCCAGGTCTAACAAATTTATGTGTATGTTAAATTAATACTTGTCAACCAAACATGAACAGTTTTAAAGTTAACATAGATAATAATGTATGCAAATTGCACATGATAGAAAGCTCCAGTGATGTCACGGTGTTGTCCATATAAAGGAGAATATTAAATAGGGAAAAATATCAAGCGCCTTGCTGGCTGGCTTGTTTCAGTCCTAGGTATACATGTGAGAGGTAGAAGAAGCCTGATTACTACTTCGATCTCTTTCTAAGTGGTCAGAGGACTCACTGGTCATTTTAATTATCACAGCTTTTCAAGGTCAATATTCTTTTTAAAAAATTAATTAATTGAAATGGACAAATAGATTACATACATGTATCCTGTACAACATAATGTTTTGAAATATGTAGACACTGTGGAATGGCTAAATCGAGCTAATTAACATCTGTGTGAACTCACACACTTACCATTTTTTATGGTGAAAGGTAGATATTCTTATCTCCATAGTATAGATGAGGAAACTAAGGCTCAGAGAGATGAAGTAACTTTTTTTTTTTCTTTTTCTTTTTCTTTTTTAGACAGTCTCACTCTGTTGCCCAGGCTGGAGTCCTGCAGTATGATCTCGGCTCACAGCAACCTTTGCCTCCTGGGTTGAAGCAATTCTCATGCCTCAGCCTCCTGAGTAGTACCTGAGCTTATAGGCGTGCACTACCACATCTGGCTAATTTTTGTAATTTTAGTAGAGATGGGGTTTCACCATGTGGACCAGGCTGGTTTTGAACTCCTGGCCTCAAGCAATCCACCTGCATTGGCCTCCCATAGTGCTGGGATTACAGGTTTGAGCCACCGTGCCTGGCTGCAGCAACTTTTTCTTTTTCTTTTTCTTTCTTTTTTTTCTTTTTTTGAGACAGAGTCTCGCTCCATAGCCCACGCTGGAGGACAGTGGCGTGATCTCGGCTCACTTCAACCTCTGCCTCCAGGGTTCAAGTGATCCTCCTGCCTCAGCCTCCTGAGTAGGTAGCAACTTTTTCAAGGTCACACAGCTAGTCAGAGATTCAAACTAGGTAGGACGCAGACGTAACTGGAATGTCCACGTCTAACTGCAGGGCCGCCGCACTTGGCTCTCTGAAATCAGATCGATGAAGCATCTGTGCGGAGCTTTGGCTGGATCCCAGGGAAACATTCGAAAGACAAACGTAGGTCATACACAAGAAAGTGTTTTGAAAACTGTCAAATGGCCTATGTGAGTAACAGGTGTCATCATAATCATAATTACCACTGTTGAAGGGAACGCTCTACATAAGCAAGTATAGTGTCACCGTCATATCCTTAGAACCATATTCTCTTGGGAGAAAAACATGTCTAGTTAAGAATAAGCAAAACATGTATCACTTAGCAAAAGAAATAATGATCCCTTTAAGCATCTAAGATCCTCATGGTGGCTGTACTGGGAGGTTATCCTGAGATATACACCAACCCAACCTCAGAGGTTAGACTAATGTCCTCTCTAGGTCAACTGTAACAACAACACACAGAGTAGAAATATGACAAGACAGTTTGAAGAGACCGTATGGTTCCTGATGAGCAAGACTGGACAAGAACATGATAGAAGGAATAGTATATCTAAAAACTAAATAGAATATGTCTGTCCCTAGGGGCAGTTAGCCACAGGAAACACTACCGAGGCCAGTGTAGACCCACAGGTGTCACCCAGAGACATCCCCAAAAGATGGAGTCTCAAGTCATGCACTTGCGTGATTGCAGTTCCTTTAGCAAGGAAAAGTCATTGCTGCTTCAGAGACAGATGCATCAAGCCACCTTGACCCATTGCCTCCAGTCAGTTCATCCTACTTCCCTTGTTCTCATCAAAGCTCATCAAGCAGCCCTGGAAGACTTGGCTCCCAGTGTCCGTCGGCTTGAAGGGAGTAAATGTACCAAATATGTGGACTTGGAGTGTGTGATTCAGTGGCAGTCATTTGATTCAGTGGCAGTCATTTGATTCAGTGGCAGTCATACTTCTCACTGTAAATAAATGAATGGATTGGCATCCTGGTTTTACGCCCGGATAAAGTGAGCCTACGCCAGGAGAAAGGACCCACTCTTGGTCCATGGACAAATGAGACACCTGAACTTGCTCAGTTGACAGCCGGATCTCAGGCCTTGGTGCATGCACTGCACCTCTCCAGGGACCCAGCCCGGCTCATCAGGACTCAGCTCCGGAACTGCCTCCTTCCGCTGCTGCCATCCTCCCTATCCGATGGGGCCTCACTCCTCACCAGTACCATCCATACTCCCTATCCGATGGGGCCGCACTCCTCACGAGAACCATCCATCCTCCCTATCCGACGGAACCGTGCTCTTCACCAAAACCATCCATCCTCCCTATCCGACGGGACCGTGCTCTTCACCAGAAACATCCATCATCCCTATCCGACAGGACTGCGCTTGCCAGAACCATCCATCATCCCTATCCGATGGGACCACGCTCCTCACCAGAACCATCCATCCTCCCTATCTGACGGGGCCGCACTCCTCACCAGAACCATCCATCATCCCTATCCGACAGGACTGCACTCGCCAGAACCATCCATCATCCCTATCCAAAGGGGTCACACTCCTCACCAGAACCATCCATCATCCTTGTCCGATGGGACAGCACTCCTCACCAGAACCATTCATCATGCCTATCTGACAGGGTCACACTGCTCACCAGAACCACCCATCATCCCTATCCGACAGGACTGCACTCCTCACCAGAACCATCCATCATCCCTATCCGACAGGACTGCGTTCCTCACCAGAACCATCCATCATCCCTATCCGACAGGACTGCGTTCCTCACCAGAACCATCCATCATCCCTATCTGACAGGACCGTGCTCCTCACCAGAACCATCCATCATCCCTATCCGACAGGACTGCGTTCCTCACCAGAACCATCCATCATCCCTATCTGACAGGACCACATTCCTCACCAGAACCATCCATCATCCCTATCCGACAGGACCATGCTCCTCACCAGAACCACCCATCATCCCTATCCGACAGGACCATGCTCCTCACCAGAACCATCCATCATCCCTATCTGACAGGACTGCGTTCCTCACCAGAACCATCCATCATCCCTATCTGACAGGACTGCGTTCCTCCCCAGAACCATCCATCATCCCTATCTGACAGGACCGTGCTCCTCACCAGAACCATCCATCATCTCTATCTGACAGGACCGTGCTCCTCACCAGAACCATCCATCATCCCTATCTGACAGGACCGTGTTCCTCACCAGAACCACCCATCATCCCTATCTGACAGGACCGTGCTCCTCACCAGAACCATCCATCATCCCTATCTGACAGGACCGTGCTCCTCTCCAGAACCATCCATCATCCCTATCCGACAGGACTGCGTTCCTCACCAGAACCATCCATCATCCCTATCCGACAGGACTGCGTTCCTCACCAGAACCATCCATCATCCCTATCCGACAGGACCGTGCTCCTCACCAGAACCACCCATCATCCCTATCTGACAGGACTGCGTTCCTCACCAGAACCATCCATCATCCCTATCTGACAGGACTGCGTTCCTCACCAGAACCATCCATCATCCCTATCTGACAGGACCGTGCTCCTCACCAGAACCATCCATCATCCCTATCCGACAGGACTGCGTTCCTCACCAGAACCATCCATCATCCCTATCCGAAGGGGTCACACTCCTCACCAGAACCATCCTGTGTGCTGCCTACTTCCTTCGCCGTCTTGGTTTTCTCGCCTGTCAAATGGTAGTAATGATAATAACCAACTCGGTGGATGAAATTATATAATCTGTAAGCATACGGACACTCTACCAACGGAAATCCTTTTCATGAGCACAATTCCAAAATTTACCTTGCAAAATACGGGCCCTCAGTTTCACAACTGTTTGGATCTTTTTGAAATAAATAACTATATGTTACTGATATTTTGACCTCTGTTAGAAATGAATATTTACTCACTGATTAGGAACACCACAGGGCTTCTTTAGCATTCAATCAAATTTATCAGCAGGATAAATGGTGTTTTTTTTTAATGAGTATGTTTTTTAAAAATTAGAATAAATTTTTTAAAAATTGAGACAGGGTGTTGCTCTGTTGCCCAGCTTGGAGTGCAGTGGTGTGACTGCGACTCACTGCAGCCTAGACCTCCTGGGCTTAAGCACTCCTCCTGCCTCAGCCTGGGCCCCCAAGTAGCTGGGACCACAGGCACATGTGACTATGCCCAGCCAATATTAAAAAAAAATTTTTTTTTTTTTGTAGAGACGGGGATCTCACTATATTGCTGAAACTGGCCTCGTTTTTTGTAGAGATGGGGACCTCCCTATATTGCTCAGGCTGGCCTCGAACTCCTGGGCTCCAGGGATCCTCTTGCCTCAGCCTTCTAAACTGCTGGGATTACAGGCATGAGCCACGATGCCTGGCCTAAAAATTAGAATAAATTAACTGTGCTAAAAATAATTGGCTAAGCATGGTGGCTCACACCTGTAATCCTAGCACTTTGGGAGGCTGAGGTGGGTGGATCACCTGAGGTCAGGAGTTCAAGACCAGCCTGGTTAACATGGTGAAACCCCATTTCTACTAAAAATACAAAAAATTAGCTGAGTGTGGTGGCGTGCACCTGTAATCCCAGCTACTCAGGAGGCTAAGGCAGGAGAATCGCTTGAACCCGGGAGGCGGAGCTTGCAGTGAGCCGAGATTGTGCCATTGCACTCCAGTTTGGGCAATAAGAGTGAAACTCTGTCTCAAAATAATAATAATAATAATAATAATTAAAGACCAAGCCAGGTGCAGTGGCACACACCTGTAAACCCAACACTTTGGGAGGCCGAGGCAGGAGGATTGCTTAAGTGCAGGAGTTTGGGACCAGCCTGAGCCACACAGTGAGATCTCATCTCTACAGAAAGTATAAAAATTAGATGAACATGGTGGTGTGCATCTGTAGTCCCAGATACTTGTGAGGCTGAGCTGAGAGGATGGTTTGAGCCCAGGAGTTTGAGGCTGCAGTGAGCTGTGATCGCACCACTACACACCAGCCTGGGCAACAGAGGGAGCGCCTATCTCAATACAAAACAAAACAAAACTAATAATTAAAGACCAAATTCAGTACAGAAATAGTATTCAGGCAGTAAATTAGGCCCCTTGCACACTGAACCAGAAATTCTTTGCTTTGTTACTGTTACAAAGGTAGCAAAATGCCCTGTACTGTGCACTGTCTTGTGAAACTGGCAGCATGTAATTCCTGAGCACTTACTCTTTAGTGATTTGAGTTGTTCCTGACACATCTTCTTACGTGGTCCTATCCACCAGGCCCAGATCAGCCCACATAGTTGGTGCCTATTGAATACCTACTGAATGAATGGACATGAACCAGAACATGAACTGTCTGACCAGGGGGCAGATGCTTTAGGGATGACATGGCAGCCACCGTGGTGGTGGTGGGGGTGGAGGCGTGGCTCTGGAGTCTCCACAGAAGAGTGACAGTTAGCCTGCAGAGTCCAGAGACTTTGTTTTCTTTTTTTTTTTTTTTTTTGAGGCGGAGTCTGGCTCTCTTGCCCAGGCTGGAGTGCAGTGGCCGGATCTCAGCTCACTGCAAGCTCCGCCTCCCGGGTTCACGCCATTTTCCTTCCTCAGCCTCCCGAGTAGCTGGGACTACAGGCGCCCGCCACTTCGCCCGGCTAGTTTTTTGTATTTTTTAGTAGAGACGGGGTTTCATTGTGTTAGCCAGGATGGTCTCTATCTCCTGACCTCGTGATCCGCCCGTCTCGGCCTCCCAAAGTGCTGGGATTACAGGCTTGAGCCACCGCGCCTGGCCGAGACTTTGTTTTCAAAAGACACTCCCAGCTGGGCACAGTGGCTCATGCCTGTAATCCCAGCACTTTGGGAAGCCGAGGTGGGTAGATCATGTGAGGCCAGGAGTTCGCGACCAGCTTGACCAACATGGAGAAAACCTGTCTCTACAAAAAATACAAAAATTAGCCAGGCATGGTGGTGCGCACATGTAGTCTCAGCTACTCAGGAGGCTGAGGCAAGAATCGCTTGAACCTGGGAGGTGGAGGTTGCAGTAAGCGAGATGATGCACACCACTGCACTCCAGCCTGAGCAACTGGACTCTGTCTCAAAAAAAAAAAAAAAAAAAAAAGCACTCCCCTGAAATAGAAAACCACTGTGTCTAGCTACAGATCATTCATAGCTTGCCCTATGTTCCTTACTCTCTCCTCTTTCAGCCGGTCAAGATCTGCATTCTCGGTCCCCCTGCTGTGGGAAAATCCAGTATTGCTGAAGAATTGGCCAAGTACTACAAACTGCATCACATCCAGCTGAAGGATGTTATTTCTGAAGCCATAGCAAAACTGGTAACACTTTAAACTATTTTCCTGGGCATTTTAATTAATTACTGTATTGTTCTTAGGGTGAAAATATGTATATTATTCGAATTAGCCAGCCGGACGCAGTTTAGATGATCCCAATTTTGTTGGCAACATCCGAGGCGTCCTAATCAGTAGCCAGGGGAACATCTGGCTTCTCTTCCCCCTCAGGCCTGAGCAGAGTGTTGACCTTGGCCACACTGGCGTCAGGGAGCTTCTTCACAGCCTGTTGGATGTGGCGCTTTCTGGCTTTGGCATCCGCATTGAGTGCAAGTGTGTGTTTGTCTCCTCTCTTCTTCGTGGCCAACTCAGAGGCCGGGGGAAGTTAGTTGATGATGGCACAGTGGTCACGCTGGTTTCTCCTGAGGACACTCTTCGGAGGATATCGGGGCTGCCCCTGGAGCCGCAGTGTCCTGGGACACCAGAAGGTAGATGACGTTCAGATCTTCTTTTCTCTGTGGCTGTGGACACCTTTCAGCACTGCCTTCTTGGCCTTCAAAGCTTTTGCTTTTGCTTTGGCTTAGGGAAAGAAAGGATCTTCCTTCTTTACCTTCAGAGCCATCTTGTAAAATAGCTTTTTTTCTGGGGGGGGGATGGAGTCTCACTTTATTGCCCAGGCTGTAGTGCAGTGGTACGATCTCGGCTTACTGCAACCTCCGCCTCCCGGGTTCAAGCGGTTCTCCTGCCTCAGCCTCCCAAGTGGCTGGGATTACAGGCATGTGCCACCACGCCTGACTAATTTTTGTATTTTTAGTAGAGACGGGGTTTCACCATGTTGGCCAGGCTGGTCTAGAACACTCCTGAACTCAGGTGATCCGCCCGCCTTGGCCTCCCAAAGTGCTGGGATTACAAGTGTGAGCCACCACGCCCAGCCTGAAATGGCTTTTAACTACTTTATTGGGAATTTTGACATTTTTAGAAATGCTTTTTTTAGTTTTATAATAAACAAGTAACTGATTTTATATGTCAGTAAACAGAAGATGTTATTTTCATTGAATTTTGTTGTTGCCCCCAGTTATGAAAACACAGAATCTACAGGGCTTTCCTCTGAGATGGAAGCAGCTTCCATGGGTTGCCCTTGAAATGTAGTCTGCCTCCAGCTGCGGTTCAAAGTGTAGCTTGTGTTCTCTCTGTTGCCTGGAACACTTTTAGGTGCTTTATTCGTGTTGTATGTTTCTCAGGGTATTATCAAACTTTATTTATAAACTGCTTTTTATCATTTTATTGGAAATGGCTGATACTGAGGTAGTTTTCATAAATGATTATTAAAAGTCTTGATTTCTACAACATGTGGTTCCTTCAAGGAAGATACAACCCAATACCTTAGAATAACACATTAGAAAAATGTTGACTCAAGCAGTTCCAGCATTAGCACAAAAATATACTAATCTCTTAAATATGCTGTTAAGAAAAACCTCAAGGATCTCATGTGTCTTTGTGGATATGCGCATCCTGCAAAATTTTGCATGACAGCTGTCATAGGGTACATGTCCTATTTGGGTCCCAAGCTTTTTCCAGGATCACCTGCCAGCTGATTTGTGAGTAGCCAATCAATGTGGGGCATCATCCAATGTGAATATCCCTGTGGTATGCAGGAGACGATTGTTGCCCCTAAGGATATAGGGGAAGGAGAAGAAGAAGTCGAAGAGGAAGAGGAGGAGGAGAATGTGGAAGATGCACAGGAGCTCCTAGATGGCATCAAGGAGAGCATGGAGCAGAACGCAGGTAATGCACACCCAGCAGAGAGCCGCGCCGCTCTTGTGAAGAGTGGCTATTTTTTAAAATCTGGTTATAAAAGACTGTTTACAAAAAGAAAGAGAAATAAAAGACTGTTTACTATTAAAAGTGAAGTACAGGCGGCATGGCTTATGCCTGTAATCCCAGCACTTTGGGAGTCTGAGGTGGGAGGATCACTTAAGGCCAGGAGTTTGAGACCAGCCTGAGCAGCATGGTGAAACCCCATCTCTACAAAAAAAAAAAAAAAAAAAAATATTAGCTAGGCAAGGCCAGGCGCAGTGGCTCATGCCTGTAATTCCAGCACTTTGGGAGGCTGAGGCAGGTGGATCACCTGAGGTCATGAGTTTGAGACCAGCCTAGCCAACATGGTGAAACCCCATCTCTACTAAAAATACAAAAAATTAGCCAGGTATGGTGCCGCACACCTGTAGTCCCAGCTACTCAGGAGGCTGAGGCAGGACAATCGCTTGAACCTGGGAGGCGGAGGTTGCAGTGAGCCAAGTTCATGCCATTGCACTCCAGCCTGGGTAACAAGAGTGAAACTCTGTCTCAAAAAAAATAATTAGCTGGGCATGGTGGCATGTGCCCGTAGTCCCAGCTATTGGGAGGTTGAGGCAGGAGGATCACTTGCACCCAGGAGGTTGAAGCTGTAGTAAGCCATGATCGTGCCCTTGCACTCCAGCCTGGGTGACAGAGTAAGATCCTGTCTCGACAAAACAAAAAAAAGAAAAAAGTAAAGTACAGAAATTATAACAAAAAAAAAATTCCTTCATAATCTCATTGTTAACATTTTGGTGATGATCTGTTGGTAGGATGGGGAAGAACTTCCTAAGTTAAAAAGAAAAAGAAAATCGGCTGGATGAGGTGGCTCACGCCCGTAATCCCCACACTTTGGGAAGCCAAGGTGGGTGGATCACCTGAGGTGAGGAGTTTGAGACCAGCCTGGCCAACATGGTGAAAACCCGCCTCTACTAAAAATACAAAAATTAGCCTGGCATGGTGGCACGTGCCTGTAATCCTAGCTACTCGGGAGGGTGAAGCAGGAGAATCACTTGAACCCGGGAGGTGGAGGCTGCAGTGAGCCGAAATCGTGCCATGGCACTCCAGCCTGGGTGACAGAGCAAGACTCCGTCTCAAAAAAAAAAAGAAGAAAAAAAAAATCACACGAGTTCATAAATTGGACAAACCAAGAAAAAATATTGTCACTGCTATGATAAATTAATATCCTTAATATAGAAAATGTTCAGGCAAATTGATAAGAGAGTTATGAAATCCTTAATAGAAAAAGAATGGATGAGGCCAGGCGTGGTGGCTCACGAGGTCAGGAGTTCAAAATCAGCCAGGCCAAGATGATGAAACCCATCTCTACTAAAACTACAAAAATTAGCCAGGCATGGTGTTAGGCACCTGTAATCCTAGCTACTTGGAAGGCTGAGGCAGGAGAATCGCTTGAACCTGGGTGGCAGAGGTTGCAGGGAGCCAAGATCGCGCCACTGCACTCTAGCCTGGGCAGCAAAGTGAGACTCCCTCTCAAAAAAAAAAAAAAGAAAAGAAAAAAATTGATTAATGAAATGGGCCAATAAGTAATACAGGAAGATGTATAAATAAATGGAAACTTATTCTTACTCGCTTAGTAATTAATTGTAACCAGTTTGCTGAACAAAGTAATCACAGTAAGGTGTTGCTTTAAACTCAGACTGGATTCGCTCTTTCCCTTGGATAGAATTTCAGGCTGGTTTCATTGCCACTCTTAGATAGTGAGTAGCCCCTTTGTTTATTCATGCTTTAGGAAGTCTGTTCCAATCAAATAATTACAAAGTGGGTTTTGAGCTGAGAGGTCTCTAAGGGATCTTGCTACCTGCAGGAAAGCAGTCAGTAGCAGTTATTAGAAAAATAAAGCCATTTCTTCATTTTTACACTTGGACAGTTGAGATCCTCCATCATCTGGTTATTGTAGTATCGCCTTCAGACTCATCTAATGCAGTTTCTCCTCTTGCCGACTTCTCAATCACCTTTATTTTCTCTCCTCTTCCTTCCTCCTCCCTTCTTGCTGGTGGCCATTTCTGATCCTCCAGGGATCAAGGACAGGGGAGAAGGACAGGGACGGATGTGGCCAACTCAGATGTAAGTTGGCATTGGATGACAGACGGCATGCTCACTGCTCCTTCATCATCTCTCAGGGGCTCTTGAGATTCTCCCACTGAGAACTGCCCACTGCACCGCTGGGGCATGGCTCTTGACTGCCTCCATGGCCATCACTGGTCTTCTGGTTCTCCACCCCTTTGTCCCAGAGGTTGCCCTCTTCCCAGTTACTCACCTCCACCTGGGTTGGAGACCCAGTTTCCCTCTCCTAACTTCATCCTATTACCTACCAGGTGTCCACATCACCCACGTTCCACTCAGGGAACCAGCGACTGTCCGGGGGCTATTTGCCATTGGCCAGCTTGAGGAGGGTTCGCTCTGGTCCCTGGTCCTGGTTCCTTATGTTTGTCACTGCCCGCTTCCATCGAGGTCTCTAGTCCCCCGACCCTTTCCCTGAAGGCCAGGTTAGCCCTGAACCTCTCTCCTCCTCCCCTCTACCAGATCAACCTAGTTTTCTAGGATGGAGAGGTGGTTTCGTGTGCAAACACCAAGTGTCCGCTGAAAGCAGCCCATCATCTGAGTCTTGGTTTCTGCTTCCTTGTGAGCTGCACCAGAAGGAAATGGCAGCTGGAATTCCAGAGAGATTTCCCAGAGGGGAAAGGAGTGCACAGACGAATGCTTGGGGGTATAACGTTGCCTGTGCCTTCCCATAAGGCATTTGGGGATCACTATTTTGGTTTTAGAGAGTCTAAAAGGGTGGAGTTGGGCACGGGGGCTCATGCTGTATTCCCAGTACTTTGAGAGGTCAAGGTGGGAAGATTGTTTGAGGTCAGCCTGGGCAACAGAGCAAGACGCCCCATGCCTACAAAAAAGAGTCTAGCAGAGTTCTGATGCTCACCTTTTGGGTGAGGTGGAAAAAAACAAGACATTCCATTGTGAGGACATCTGTCGATGGATATCTGTCAGGGCCACATTGACGGGTGTGGGGCTGGGAGTTTTAGGAAGCCACAGTGTACATGGCCATGTGTAAGTAAAGCTTACAGCTGGGGTGTAAGGCTAGAAACAGGGTGCCAGGAGCAAGGAACTATGCCAGCCCCTAAGGAGAGACAAGAATGTCTAATAATCAGGCTAACAGGACTCAGCAAACATTGAACTTTATTTATCTACTTATTTATTTATTTTTGAGAATGAGTCTCACTCTGTCACCCAAGCTGGAGGGCAGTGGTGTGATCTCGGCTCACCGTAACCTCTGCCTCCCGGCTTCAAGCAATTCTCAGCCTCCTGAGTAGCTGGGATTACAGGCACGCACCACCACACCCAGCTAATTTTTTGTATTTTTGGTTGAGATGGGGTTTCGCCATGTTGGCCAGGCTGGTCTTGAACTCCTGGCCTCAAGTGATCTGCACACCTTGGCCTCCCAAAGTGCTGGGATTACAGGTGTGAGCCACTGTGCTTGGCTGAACATTATTTATTGACAGAGGCCTGTATAATTGGCCTTTGCAAGGGCCCAAAAATCTTATCCAAGGCTTAACCTAACAGTTAAGTACCAACTGAGCTCTTTTCATGCTTGGGGAGGTGACCACATGGAACAAGAATTAGAGCAGAGACAGTGCCCAGCTGAGAACACTCACTGAGGCCCCCAGGCTCCTGAAGGGCCTGTCCTCGCACTCTGTTCTTCCCCCAGAGGTGAGAGGCCAAACAGGTTCAGCAGCCTCTGTCAAGAGAGATGTAAGAGGGGCCCTGGGAGGGGGCAGAAGAAGTGGTCGTGTGGGGAAGATAAGTCTTTAGAACAGCCAGCATCCTTCGAAGCTGCTCTCCCACATGTGACTCTCCGCTCCCCCACTTCCTACAAGATTGGAATCATTCAATTCCTTTTCACTTTCTCAGGTGTGTCCAAAAATCCCTCCGATCCATATTTACCTGAGACGAAAACATAGACCTGACCTATGTTTGAACAAAACAAGACCTTTGAACCCATGGCACTGAGGTCAGCTCACTTTTCCCTCACATGGCTGCATTTGTTATCACATGATTCCAATGATTCTAGCAAAATGAGTTTCCCAGTCCCACAGTGAGGCCCCTCCATGTCCCAACTCCACTCCCATCGGCCCCTGACGGTGCAGCAAAATAAGGGCTTTGTTACACCATAGAGTGTGCTAATTACAGATGTTGTGTTCACTTTACATATTTCAAAAGCATTGTGAAATTACTGGATCTAGTTGGTAGGATTCCTGGTGATCACTGGACTAGTCTTTCAACTTTTCTCTGAGTTTGAAAATAAAAAGGGGAAGAAAAGTCTGTAAATGTACCAACCTGATGTCTCTACTATACATGGGTCATTGTAAAATCTTGGCTTGCAGCTATCTAATTTTTTAAAAAACAAAACGCAGGCCGGGCGCGGTGGCTCAAGCCTGTAATCCCAGCACTTTGGGAGGCCGAGACGGGCGGATCACGGGGTCAGGAGATCGAGACCACCCTGGCTAACACGGTGAAACCCCGTCTCTACTAAAAAATACAAAAAACTAGCCGGGCGAGGTGGCAGGCGCCTGTAGTCCCAGCTACTCGGGAGGCTGAGGCGGGAGAATGGCGTAAACCCGGGAGGCGGAGCTTGCAGTGAGCTGAGATCCCGCCACTGCACTCCAGCCTGGGGGACAGAGCGAGACTCCGTCTCAAAAAAAAAAAAAAAAAAAAAAAAACAAAACAAAACAAAAAAACGCATGTTACTGTAATCAAGGCAAAGTTTCTTAAAACAGTTAACGTTGGCCGGGCATGGTGGCTCACGCCTATAATCCCAGTACTTTGGGAGGCCAAGGAGGGCGGATCACAAGGTCAGGAGTTCGAGACCAGCCTGGCCAACATGGTGAAACCCGTCTCTACTAAAGATACAAAAAATTAGCTGGGTGTGGTGGCGGACACTTGTAATCCCAGCTACTCGGAAGGCTGAGGCAAGTTGAACCCTAGAGGCAGAGGTTGCAGTGGGCTGAGATTGTGCCACTGCAATCCAGCCTGAGCGACAGGGTGAGACTCGGCCTCAAAAAACAAACAAACAAACAAACAAAAAACAGTTAACTTTGGCAGTGGAAGTCTAATCAGAACCATGACTCATGAATTAACATTGCGTTCTTTTCTGCTGTTGAGACTCACTGTTTCACATACTATCTTCCACAAGACTTTATTAAACAAGAAGATGAAGAATGCACTTGGAAGTCACAGAGCATGGCTTGACCACTTGCTTAGTTCCTCACTTCAGACCAGTCACTGCCTCTCTCTGAACCTGTTTCATCCTGTGTTAAAGAAAATAATAATAATAAGGGAGAGGAGCCGGGCACGGTGGCTCACGCCTGTAATCCCAGCACTTTGGGAGGCCGAGGCAGGCGGATCACGAGGTCAGGAGATCGAGACCATCCTGGCTAACACAGTGGAACCCCGTCTCTGCTAAAAATACAAAAAAATTAGCCGGGAGTGGTGGTGGGCGCCTGTAGTCCCAGGTACTCAGGAGGCTGAGGCAGGAGAATGGTGTGAACCTGGGAGGTGGAGCTTGCAGTGAGCCGAGATCGTGCCACTGCACTCCAGCCTGGGCGACAAAGCGAGACTCTGTCTCAAAAAAAAAAAAAAAAAAAAAAAGAGGAGAGGAGAAGACAGAATAAATCCACCAGCTTGGAGGATTAACTGAGGATAACATAATGATAACCAAGGGAACATGAATGAAATTGCACTGTAAACTCTAAAAACTTACACAGAGTACAGTATCACCAATAACAGGGAAGGGTGGGAATCACCACCGAACGGTCTGTGTCCATGGAAGCCTGGACATGGCTGCATTACAGTCACTGAGAATTCAATCCTGGCGCAATGTTACCAGAAAGGGGGTCTCATCCTAGATCCCAGGAGCAGGTTCTTAGATCTCACGCTGGAAAAAATTGAGAGTGAGCCGCAGAGTATAGTGAAGTGAAGATAGTTTATTAGAGACTACCCTATTACAGAGTAGGGTGTCCTCAGAAAACAAGAGAAGGAACGCCCCATAGTGAGAAGAAAGAGTTTATTGAAAGCTACTCTGTCACAGAGTAGGGCGTCTTCAGAAAGCATGAGGAGGAAGGCCATACTATAAACAGTGCTTGATTGTACAGGTTGTTTTTTTTTTTTTTTTTTGAGACGGAGTCTCGCTCTGTCGCCCAGGCTGGAGTGCAGTGGCCGGATCTCAGCTCACTGCAAGCTCCGCCTTTTGGGTTCACGCCATTCTCCTGCCTCAGCCTCCCAAGTAGCTGGGACTACAGGCGCCTGCCACCTCGCCCGGCTAGTTTTTTGTATTTTTTAGTAGAGACGGGGTTTCACCAGGTTAGACAGGATGGTCTCGATCTCCTGAACTTGTGATCCGCCCATCTCGGCCTCCCAAAGTGCTGGGATTACAGGCTTGAGCCACCGCGCCCGGCCTGTACAGGTTGTTAAGAACAGTATACTTGGCCAGGTGCTGTGGCTCACACCAGCACTTTGGGAGGCCAAGGTGGGAGGATCCCTTGAGGCAAGAAATTCCAGACCAGCCTGGGCAACATAGCAGGACCCCACCTCTACAAAAAATACAAAAAAATAGCCAGGTGTGGTGGTGCATGCCTGTAGTTCCAGCTACTTGGGCGCAGACACAGGACGATGGCTTTAGCCCTTGAGCCCAGGAGGTCGAGGCTGTAGTGTGGCCAAGATTGCACCACTGCACTCCAGCCTGGGTAACAGAGCAAGACCCTGTCTCCAAAAAAAAAAAAAAAAAAAAAAAAAAAAAAAAAAAAAAAAAAAAAAGGAGAGAATGAGAGAATAGTGTACTTTTTTATAAAGGCTTATGATCAACTTGTGACAGGCTATTAGTATTGTTTCTTATGTTACTTAAGAACATAAGTATGCTATGTTACTATTGATTTCAGCGAGAATTTACAAGTGTACTATTTAAAGCAAAACCTATTCTTAAACTAAGAATGCTTTTTGTTCTCGAAATATCAGGACATTTCCTTAAGTTCTCAGTCTTTAGTTAGTTAGCATCATTAACTCGGTCCCTCAACCATAAACATCTTGTGACCAAAAGTGCTCAACCCCCTGGGAATGTTACCCAGCAGGTTTGGCTTTATCTGGCCTTTATTCAAGATGGAGTCACTCTGGTTAGGACAAAGGATATTCATGACCAAGTCTCCAGACCCACTAAGGATGTATCTAGCTTGACAAGCCACTTAGTACGGATCCAACTGTACCCTAGAAATATTTTGTCAGTTTTATTTTACCTTAATATACATTTGTACAGGCAATAATTAAACAACTATTACACAACAATTCAGTGAGTTTACTAATTTTCAAGAATAATGCATGTAGTTACAAATGAGAGGCAGAAACACTGTATTAAAGACCTAAAAATAAGGCCGGACACAGTGGCTCACGCCTGTAATCCCAGCACTTTGGGAGGCCGAGGTGGGCAGATCACGATATCAGGAGATTGAGACTATCCTGGCTAAAACGGCGAAACCCTGTCTCTACTAAAAAAATACAAAAAAATTAGCCAGGCGTGGTGGTAGGTGCCTGTAGTCCCAGCTACTCAGGAGGCTGAGGCAGGAGAATGGCAAGAACCTGGGAGGCGGAGCTTGCAGTGAGCCGAGATCGCGCCAGTGCACTCCAGCCTGGGCAACAGAGTGACGACCCGGTCTAAAAAAAAAAAAAAGACTAAAAATACAAACATCATATAAATCAATGTCCACATTAATTCTGGAATTCCATACAAATAAGGTAAAAATTATATTACTTTGTCAAAGTAAAGGAAAATCATGTTTGTTTTTGTTTGTTTTTATCAATACACTAAAAGTAGATTAATGCCAAAAAGCTTTTATGAAACTTGTCAGAGTTCAGATTATTATGTAAAAGGATTAAAATAAAAGGATTAAACTGGTGAATGGTTTACCCAAGTATTCAAGTAGGTGAGTAAAAGAAACCAAAGAGGCCGGGCACAGTGGCTCATGACTGTAATCCCAGCACTTTGGGAGGCCGAGGCAGGCGGATCTCAAGGTGAGGAGTTAGAGACCAGCCTGGCCAAAATGATGAAACCCTGTCTCTACTAAAAATACAAAAATTAGCCAGGTGCGGTGGCAGGTGCTTGTAATCCCAACTACTCAGGAGGCTGAGGCAGGAGAATTGGTTGAACCCGGGAGGCAGAGGTTGCAGTGAGCAGAGATCACGCCACTGCACTCTAGCCTGGACGATACAGCAAGACTCCATCACAAAAAAAAATATATATATATATATACACACACACACACACACACACACACACACACAACATAGGAAGGAATGATACTTGGAGGAATTTTTTTTTTGGCGGGGGAGGTTAGGATTTTGCTCTGTCACCCAGGCTGGAGTACAGTGGTGCAATCATAGCTCACTGCAGACCCTATTTCCTGGACTCAAACAATCCGCCCACCTCAGCCTCCCAAGTAGCCACCATGCCTGGCTAATGTTTTCTATTTTTATTTTTATTATTTATTTTATTTTATTTGAGACGGAGTCTTCTCTCTGTCACCCAGGCTGGAGTGCAGTGGCACGATCTTGGCTCACTGCAAGCTCCGCCTCCCAGGTTCACGTCATTCTCCTGCCTTAGCCTCCCGAGTAGCTGGGATTACAGGAGCCCGCCACCACGCCTGGCTAATTTTTTTTGTATTTTTAGTAGAGATGGGGTTTCACTGTGTTAGCCAGGATGGTCTCGATCTCCTGACCTCGTGATCCACCCGCCTTGGCCTCCCAAAGTGCTGGGATTACAGGCGTAAGACACCACACCTGGCCTTGTTTTTTATTTTTTTTATTTTTTTTATTTTTTTGAGACGGAGTCTCGCTCTGTCGCCCAGGCTGGAGTGCAGTGGCCGGATCTCAGCTCACTGCAAGCTCCGCCTCCTGGGTTCACGCCATTCTCCTGCCTCAGCCTCCCGAGTAGCTGGGACTACAGGCGCCCGCCACCTCGCCCGGCTAGTTTTTTGTATTTTTTTTAGTAGAGACGGGGTTTCACCGTGTTAGCCAGGATGGTCTCGATCTCCTGACCTCGTGATCCACCCGTCTCGGCCTCCCAAAGTGCTGGGATTACAGGCTTGAGCCACCGCGCCTGGCCTGTTTTTTATTTTTAATAGAGATGAGATCTCCCTATGTTGTCTAGGCTGGTCTCAAACTCCTGAGCTCAAGCCATCTTCCTGCCTCACCCTCCCAAAGTGCTGAGATTACAGGTGTGAGCACCTGGCCCGTTCCTGGAGGGATATTAGCTGCCTACATACTTCATGATTAGGTATTTGGTGAACTTTGGGGATTAACATGAAAAATACACAGCCGGAGAGAGCTGCCCATTTTCCTAATAGAAAACAAACCTCATTTTTCACTAATGTCATGTAGAAACTCCATACCATTAATAAGCCTTTAGATCACCAACTTTGTTTTGGCCTTATTAAAATGCTGGAGAGTATCTCTTGATTTACAGTATTTTTTTTTTCTTTTTTTTTTTTTTTTGAGACAGAGTTTCGCTCTTTTTGCCCAGGCTGGAGTGCAATGGCGCGATCTCGGCTCACCGCAACCTCAGCCTCCCGGGTTCAAGCGAGTCTCCTGCCTCAGCCTCCCGAGTAGCTGGGATTACAGGCATGTGCCACCACCCCGGCTAATTTTGTATTTTTAGTAGAGACCGGGTTTCTCCATGTTGGTCAGGCTGGTCTTGAACTCCCGACCTCAGGTGATCCACCTGCCTCAGCCTCCCAAAGTGCTGGGATTACAAGCGTGAGCCACCGCGCCCGGCTACAGTATTTTTTTTTCTAATACTGCCCAAATAAACCTATAATGAACCTAAAGTCACGGGTAGGAATGGACATTCTGCATGCACAATAAAAAATGCAACTGAAAGCAAATAACCAACTCAAAATATTACTGAGGAAATCTGTAAGTGTAGATGAATATGCAAAAAAAAAAAAAAAAAAGTTCACATGAACACAAGTTTTGACCAGTTAAAAGTTCACTAGAGATTACATAAGAATTTTGGAGGCCGGGCGCGGTGGCTCAAGCCTGTAATCCCAGCACTTTGGGAGGCCGAGACGGGCGGATCACGAGGTCAGGAGATCGAGACCATCCTGGCTAACATGGTGAAACCCCGTCTCTACTAAAAAGTACAAAAAACTAGCCGGGCGAGGTGGCGGGCGCCTGTAGTCCCAGCTACTCGGGAGGCTGAGCCAGGAGAATGGCGTAAACCCGGGAGGCGGAGCTTGCAGTGAGCAGAGATCCGGCCACCGCACTCCAGCCTGGGTGACAGAGCGAGACTCCGTCTCAAAAAAAAAAAAAAAAAAAAAGAATTTTGGAAAGTGTATATGTATAATCAAGTAAAATATTTTAAACTAGTCCATCATGCCTCAGTTAGTTTTAAATTGCAAACTCCAATACACAGTTCTTTTAATAAATTAGTGCAATATGAAAGATTTGGGAATATTAATGTATCCATATTAGATCAAATTGAAGATTCCAAAATTTCTTCCAAGAGCCATCTTTTGCTGCTTCTTTTTTTTCTGGAGATGGAGTCTCACTTTGTCACCCAGGCTGGAGTGCAATGGTGCGATCTCGGCTCACTGCAAACCCCGCTTCCCAGGTTCAAGCAATTCTCCTGCTTCAGCCTCCCGAGTAGCTGGGACTACAGACGCACATCACCACACCCGGCTAATTTTTTTGTATTTTTAGTAGAAATGGGGTTTCACCGTGTTGACCAGGCTGGTTTCGAACTCCTGAGCTTAGACAATCCACCCACCTCGGCCTCCCAAAGTGCTAGGATCACAGGCGTGAGCCACCCTGCTGGCCGCTTCTTCTTAAGGTATTTCTTCCCTGAGCTGCTTACAGATACATTACCTGATTTAGACAAATTTATCCAAATATCAAACTGCCTGGATGAGATGTAGATTTTTAAACTTCTGTATCTCAGCAAAAAATGGAGTTTTACCCATTGCCTGGTGAAGTGAGTAAAAAGCCACTCATTTTGTTTCATTTCTAATTACCTTTAAGAATAGCTGTATGGATAATTCTAGTTCTGAGGTACATTTATTTACCAAGCTCAGGCTGGGACCCAAGTGGAACACTTCTGCTTCTGCTTCTACAAAGAAAAAGGAAAGTCACATACGGTGGCTCAACGCCGGTAATCCCAGCACTTTGAGAGGCTGAGGCTGAGGCAGGAAAATTGCCCGAGCCCAGGAGTTTGAGACCAGCCTGGGCAGCATGGCAAGACCCTGTCTCTACAAAAAAAAAAAAAAAAAAAAAAAAAAAAAAAAAAAATTAGCTGGGCATGGTGGTGCGCGAGGCACCACCTGAGCCCAGGAGGTTGAGGCTGCAGTGAGCCAAGATCCCGACATTGCACTCCAGCCTGAGTGGCAGGAGTAAGACCCTGTCTCAAAAAAAAAAAAAAAAAAAAGAAAGAAAGGGTGATCTCTCCCATGAGGCAGATTTCCTACAAATACATAGCTGTTGGACTCTTTCCTTTCTGAAATCACCGCTTGCTGTTTGGTCATCATCAGTTATGACAGTGCAGTTTCCTGGGGATGAGGGAACAGAAGCCAAGCTGTAATCCCAAATGCATTCCCTCACATTCCCACCACTGCTCAGGGGAGCAGCTCTCTATTTGTAAACATGTTTTAGTAATTATGAGTATGTGTTAATATGAACATTTTGAATATTACTGGTATTTGAAAGATACATTTAAATTTTTTTGTTTTTTTTTTTTGAGACAGAGTCTCGCTCTGTTGCCCAGGCTGGAGTGCAGTGGCACGATCTCTGCTCACTACAAGCTCCGCCTCCCGGGTTCACACCATTCTCCTGCCTCAGCCTCCGGAGTAGCTGGGACTACAGGTGCCCGCCACCACGCCTGGCTAATTTTTGTTGTATTTTTTAGTAGAGACAGGATTTTACCATGTTAGCCAGGATGGTCTTGATCTCCTGACCTCGTGATCCGCCCCCGTCGGCCTCCCAAAGTGCTGGAATTACAGGCGTGAGCCACCACGCCCGGCCAAATGTTTTTTTAGAAAAAGGATGACGTTTTTAAAAGCTATGTAGGAGGGCTGTGCTCATTCATTTTCAAACAGCACAGTTGCTGGCCATAGAGCTGAACCCTGGCCAAAGGTCATCGGATTATCTCTAAGAGATCACATTTCTCAAGAGAAAGGCACTTGGGCTGGGTCCTTTGTGTACTGGGTCACGCCTCTTAAACATCCCATAATTACCAAAAAATGCTGCTGAAGGTCCCTTCTTAATTACTGAGCACTTTCGTTCCGAATCAAGCAGAAATGAATGGCTAAACTCAGGGCCTGAAATAAACTGAGGGAGGCATTGAAGGGAATTGCAGCTAGATTTCTAGATTAAGTGCATTTAATTTAATAACAAAGCCATTGAAAAATGAAAATAGACTGCTTAGGCCGGGTGTGGTTACTCATTCCTGTAATCCCAGCACTTTGGGAGTATGAGGTGGGTGGATCACCTGAGGTCAGGAGTTTGAAACCAGCCTGACCAGCATGGCAAAACCCTGTCTCTACTAAAAAATACAAATAAAATTAGCCAGGTGTGGTAATGCACACCTGTAATCCCAGCTACTCAGGAGGCTGAGGCATGAGAATCTCTTGAACCCAGGAGGCAGAGGTTGCA
The DNA here is from genome assembly GCF_043159975.1 of Macaca nemestrina. Lineage (NCBI taxonomy): Eukaryota > Metazoa > Chordata > Mammalia > Primates > Cercopithecidae > Macaca > Macaca nemestrina. The sequence goes on along the minus strand of NC_092131.1, from coordinate 11,330,859 downwards.
GTGAGCCAAGATTGCACCACTGCACTCCAGCCTGGGAAACAGAGTGAGACTCTGTCTCAAACAAACAAAAAAGAAAATAGACAACTTAATAAAATCAGACTTAGAATATTAGTGAATCCTTTGACATGTTTTTATTTGGCTTCATTTTTTTTTTTGAGATGGAGTCTCGCTCTGTCGCCCAGGCTGGAGTGCAGTGGCCGGATTTCAGCTCACTGCAAGCTCCGCCTTCCGGGTTTACGCCATTCTCCTGCCTCAGCCTCCGGAGTAGCTGGGACTACAGGCGCCCGCCACCTCGCCTGGCTAGTTTTTTGTATTTTTTAGTAGAGACGGGTTTCACTGGGTTAGCCAGCATGGTCTCGATCTCCTGACCTCGTGATCCGCCCGTCTTGGCCTCCCAAAGTGCTGAGATTACAGGCTTGAGCCACCGCGCCCGGCCTGGCTTCATTTCTTGGCACCCCTGTGAACCTTACTGGGAAGTAATGTAGAATCATTCGGAGGAATTTCATTATGTTAAATACTACTTAAGATTTTTTTTTGTCTTAGCCATAATATTTAAATTTCTGAAAGACACAGTTATTTTCTGAACGTGTTACTGCCTAATGGGTGGTGTGACACTGAAAGGTAGAAGAAGGGAGAGGTGTTTTTTTTGTTTGTTTTTTTGTTTTGAGACAGAGTTTCGCCCTTGCTGCCCAGGCTAGAGTGCAATGGTGCGATCTTGGCTCACTGCAACCTCCGTCTCGCAGGTTCAGGTGATTCTCCTGCCTCAGCCTCTCGAGTAACTGGGATTACAGGCATGTGCTACCATGCCCGGCTAATTTTGTATTTTTAGTAGAGATGGGGGTTTCTCCATGTTGGTCAGGCTGGTCTCGAACTCCCAACCTCAGGTAATCAGCCCGCCTTGGCCTCCCAAAGTGCTGAGATTATAGGTGTGAGCCACTGCTGGGGGAGGTGTTTTAATTAGATCAGTTTATTGTCATTGATAGAGTAATAAAAAGAAGGCTGAACTTATTTATTTTACATTATGTAAAATGAGGGGGGGGAGGGAAGGAGGAGGGGGAGGATGAGAAGGGGGAGGAGAAGGGGGAGAAGGATGAGGAGGGAGAGGAGGAGGAGGACTCACTGATAAGGTAAAAGAGTAGTACAAACTCTGGCAAGAGCTTTGAAGATCAAGTTCTCTAACTTGTCAAACTTACATTACTATAATGTACACATTAAGCAAGGTAAGGATAGGGCTGTTTCTTGAACATTGTAGCTGTTCGATAATTATGATGGAATGATAGATGAATATTGTGGTGGAGTTGCAGCATGTTGTTGTTAAACCACTGTACCGGTTTTAGAACAAACTCCTCCCTCCTCATCCTCCCCAAGCAGTGCCAGGAACCCAGTGTCAGGGCTTGAGAGGGAACTGTCCAGTGGGGCTGAGGTCAGAAATGCCAACTGGAAAAGACAGGGAGAAGGGAGCCACGTTCTTTTCTGAAGCATTACAGAGAAAAGTGCCTTTGAGGGTTGGGTCAAGTTTGATTGTTAGTCAAATCCAGCACCTTCTTTTAGTAAATCATGTGCTAGCAACATCCATGAATGCTATCTCACAATTCTCACAACAGAAGCATTTATTATTGTATAGTAAGGTTACAGAGGTGTAATATCAAAACAGAAACCCTGCGGGGGGTTGCAGGGAGCTCTCTGCATTGCTCCAGTTGCTTCTCCTCAATCAATTTCACCACAAATTGGGATTACAGAACATTTTGAAAGTGCAGACATCAGCACTCGCCCATGCTCTTTCTTGCAGATGAGTTCACTGGGTTCTCCTACATTATTGTGCATTAGAATTCACGTCACGTTCAAAATACAAAATCACATATTTTTTACTTTAAGGGCCAAAATGTAATCCCAGCATTTTGGGAGGCCAAGGTGGGAGGACTGCTGGAGGCCAGGAGTGCAAGACTAGCCTGGGCAAAATCGCAAGACCCTTTCTCTATAAAACATTTAAAAATCAGCTGGGTGTGGTGGCAAGCGCCTATAGTCCAGCTACTTGGTAGGCTGAGGTGGGAGGATTGCAGAGCCTGGGAGGCTGAGGCTGCAGTTAGCTGTGACCACACCCCTGCATTCCAGCCTGGGCGACAGAGTGAGACCCGTCTCTTAAAAAAAAAGCAAAGCAAAACAAAATAGGGATTTCCAATAGTACCTTTGACTACACAACAATTTTTGAGATAACTTTAAAACAACTCTTATGCAGAATATGACCCCACAGTAATATTTACATATATGCTTTTTTATCAGGTCAACTAGACGATCAATATATAATTAGATTTATGAAAGAAAAGCTAAAATCAATGCCTTGCAGGAATCAAGGTTACATTTTGGATGGATTCCCAAAGACCTATGATCAAGCAAAAGACCTGTTCAATCGTAAGTTTGAGTGTTCTATTTTGAGTATTTATATTCAGGTAAGTTGCAACTTTATTGTTCAGAGAAATAGTCACTCAATTAAAGTAAACAGAAAACTAGAGAGACTATTTTTGAGCCTTGGCTCACCTTTCATTAGGTAGCTTTTTTTTTTTCTATGTTTTTCCCCCCCAGATGATGGCTCAAGGTGCATAGCCTTTTACAAATTTTTTACAATTTTATTGTATTGTATTGTGGCACAAACACTTAACATGAGATCTGCCCTCGGAACGGGTTTTTAAGTGTGCAATACATGATCATTGGCTATAGGCACTGGGTTGTTCAGCAGATCTCTAGAGCTTATGCATCTTTCCGGATTAAAATTTCATGCCTGTTGATTAGTAACTTTTGTATTTCCCCTCCCCAGCCTCTGGCAACCACCATCCCACCCTTTCATTCTTTGAATTTGACTACTCAAGTTCCCCATTTAAGTGGAATCATGCAGTATTTGTCTTTCTGTCACTGATTTCACTTAGCATAATGTCCTCAAGGTTCATCCTTGTTGTTGCACAAAGCAGAATTTCCTTTAAAAAAAAAAAAGCAGACCATTCGTCACCCCAGCTGGAGCACAGTGATATATATGATCACAGTTTACTGCAGCCTTGCCCTCCTGGGCTCAAGCGGTTTTCCTGCCTCGGTCTCCCGAGTAGCTGGGAGTACAGGCGTGCATGAGCACACCCAACTAATTTAAAATTTTTCTGGAGGTTTCACTCTGTTGCCAGGCTGATCTCTGAACTCCTGGCTTCAGGTGATCCTACTGCCTTGCCCTCCCAAATTATTGCGATTACAGGTGTGAGCCATGGTGCCCAGCCATTTCCTTCTTTTTTTTTTTTTTTTTTTTTTTTGAGACGGAGTCTCGCTGTGTCGCCCACGCTGGAGTGCAGTGGCGCGATCTCTGCTCACTGCAAGCTCCACCTCCCGGGTTTACGCCATTCTCCCGCCTCAGCCTCCAAGTAGCTGGGACTACAGGCGCCCGCCACCGCGCCTGGCTAGTTTTTTGTATTTTTAGTAGAGACGGGGTTTCACCATGTTAGCCAGGATGGTCTCGATCTTCTGACCTCGTGATCCACCCGCCTCGGCCTCCCAAAGTGCTGGGATTACAGGCTTGAGCCACCGCGCCCGGCCCATTTCCTTCTTTTTAAAGGCTGAATAGTATTCTGTTGGATGTCTATACCACATTTTCTTTATCCATGCATCTATCAATGTACATTTAGTTTGTGAGACTATTTCTAAAAATACATGTGCTCTTTATGGCTAGTTTTCATTAGTGCTTGCTACTTAAGATATTTGGATTTTTTTGCTGTGATCCATGGTAATAATATATTAATAAACACAATGAGGAATATTTTGTTTTCTTAGAGGAAGATGAGGAGGAGGAAGATGAAGTCAGAGGCAGAATGTTTCCCTTTGATAAATTAATTATACCTGGTAAGTTTATTTTCCCAAGATCACATTTAAAAGAATGTAAAATGAGGGGGGAGGAGGGAAGGAAGAGGGGGAGGATGAGAAGCGGGAGGAGAAGGGGGAGAAGGATGAGGAGGGAGAGGAGGAGGAAGATTCACTGATAAGGTAAAAGTAATTTTGTAAAACTACAAAAATTAGCTGGGTGTCGTACTGTGCACCTGTAGTCCCAGCTACTCGGGAGGTTGAGGCAAGAGAATCACTTGAACCCAGGAGACGGAGGTTGCAGTGAGCCGAGATCACGCCACAGCACTCCAGCCTGGGCAACCGAGAGGGACTCTGTCTCAAAAAAAAAGAAGAATGCTGTCTGATACCTGTCTCTTTTTTCTTTCTTTTTTTTCTCCCAGTAGCTGGGACTACAGGTGCCTGCCACCATTTCCAGCTAATTTTTGTATTTTTAGTAGAGACGGGTTTTCACCATGTTGTCCAGGCTGGTCTCAAACTCCTGGCCTTAGGTGATCCACCTGCCTTAGCCTCCCAAAGTGCTGGGATTACGAGCGTGAGCCACCTTGCCCAGCCTCTTTTTTTTTTTTTTAAACTACTCCTTAAGGAGCAGGGCTACACCATAGGCAGTGTGCCTAGAGTAGCCCCGATACCCCTTTTGTGCCAAAACAATCTTTTTGAGTTTAATAAAGTAGGATTTTTTTTTTTAGGAAAAAAATTAAAAGATATTCTCAAGCATAAACTTGCAAACTAGAGAATGCACCGAGGGATAAACATGAGGAATATTAAATTGCTGAAATGAATAGAAATCCCTGTGGGAACATTGTCTTCCACTGCTCTCTCCTGTAACAAAGCAAAAGGTAGCAAATCTATTGATGGCTTGACTTCCTGAGTCACGTAGGCTCCTTCCCTGCCCTGGTTTTGGTGCTAACCATGCCATCATCAAGACCTTCAGCTTCTGACTTGAGATTGCACAGGTCCAAAGCTTTTCAGCTCACTCTTAACTCCACAGCGGTTTTATTCCATCACATATTTACACAGGATTTCACAAAGTACTCTTGAAAGCAAGGCATAAGCAATTTATCGTACACAACAGGATTTATTTAGTACTGAGCAGGCATTTCTTGTGACCTTCCTACAAACGTTAACAAGTGTTGTTTTCAGTCAGTTTGCTTGAGGTGTATATTCATAGGGAATCATTTTGGGTCATAAGATCACTAGAAGAAAATCTATTTTCAGCAACTTAGGACAAGGCTGTAACTGAAAAGGGCCTGCCTGCTCAGTGGTATCCAGTCCCCAACGAAGGCAGCTTGTGTCTGTTACCTTCTCTTGGTCCAACACAGTTTGCAGAGAAGCTTCTGGAAGCACTGAGGCCACCAGATAGCAGTCATCCTTGGGGATGGATATTTATTGTTTGCCTGTAGGCTGTGAAGCCAATGGCAGAGGCATGAAATGCCACAGGGATGGTTTGTCTCAGATTTCCCATTAATTTAGGCAAATGCCTCAGAAAAAGTTAAAAACTAAAGTTGATTGGCCAGACACAGTGCCTGTAATCCCAGCACTTTGGAAGGTCAAGGTGGGAGGATCTCTTGAGCTCAGGAGTCAGAGACCAGCCTGGGCAACATAGTGAGACCTCATATCTACTAAAAAAAAGAAAAACAAAAAATCAAAAAAATTAGCCGGGGTGGTGGCATGCACCTGTAGTCCCAGCTACTTGGAAGGCTGAGGTGGGAGAATCACCTGAGCATGGGAAATCAAGGCTGCAGGTGCCCTGATTGCACCACTGCACTCCAGCCTGGGCAACAGAGCAAGAACCTGTCTCAAAAAAATTAATTAAAAAAATAAAATAAAAAGTAAAGTTTATTGTTGATTATTAGATTCTGGGTAGGTATGTCCAGTGTATGTATGTTTATCACTTCTAGGCAATATTCACTAATTGCAAACTGCGCTAAATCATAACACCCTCACTGGGGCAGCTGGATACATTTCAGCTCAACTGGCAATTTTTCGTGTGCAATTTGTCATGTGCCGGGCACTCATTGAACCTTTTCACAATCCTGCAAGGCAGGAATTACACCCACGTTTACCCAATCCAGAAGCTAAAGCCCAGAGATGTATACAAGTCCACTCACTAGTAAATGGTAGGGGGATTAAATTAAAACTCAGGTCTTCTCACTCCACCGCCTCCAAAACAGAATTAACGAAACCTGCCTGTAAGATAAGGAAATGGAAGCACAGAGGTCAAGTGACCAAGAACTCTTAAACGTAGGCCACTGGGCTGTCCTCTCTTTGTTGGACACAGTGCAAACACGTCTAAGACGTAATCTATTTGGAATGTTAATCTGTTGTTAGCAAACTACCCTCTTTCCAGAAATTGTCCCTATTTTCTATTTCCCTAAAAGAAATACCTGTGGGATTTTAATTGAGGGAGGGAACTGAATGGTAACACGGAAAGGTCAATGCCATTGAAATAATTTACTGCTTAGGATTCCCTAGAGATGGGGGCACATGGGGAATGCCAGGTTTGGTCAGGCGGCAGAAGCAAGAACAAAGGGCAAGATCTAGATTAAAGCCGTTGTTGGGGTTTCTTTGGGAAAGCCGAGACAGGCCACAGTGAACCATTCAGGACTGGCTAGTTTGAGTTTAGGGGTGGTCTCTAGTTGCCTGGGGCCTGGTCCTGGGATGATTTAGGGCAAGGGAAATACTGGCTTGCTGTGTGAGATTAGATAAACGGACTGAGTGGCTTGCATAGGAGGGGCATTCCCAAGTAAGTTGTTACTATCTTTAGGTATTGGCTAGGCCTGGGAAGGGCAGCAGTCTCTCCCCAGATCTGTAAGGCCCCCCTCAAGATATCAAAACAGGCCAGGTGGGTGGCTTACGCCACCTGCAATCCCAGGGAGGCTAATGCAGGAGGATTGCTTGAGTCCAGGAGTTGGAGACCAGCATGGGCTACATAGCAAGACCCCCATCTCCACACACACAAAAACATTTTTAATTAGCCAGGTGTGGTGGCATGTGCCTGTGGTCCCAGCTACTCAGGAGGCTGAGGTGGGAGGATATCTTGTGCCCAGGAGGTCAAGCCTGTGGTAAGCCTTGATCATGCCACTGCACTTCAGTCTGGGTGACAGAGTGAGACCCTGTCTCTTAAAAAAAAAAAAAAAAAAAAAAAGAAATCAAAGCATAAGACGGCCGGGCGCGGTGGCTCAAGCCTGTAATCCCAGCACTTTGGGAGGCCGAGACGGGCGGATCACGAGGTCAGGAGATCGAGACCATCCTGGCTGACACGGTGAAGCCCCGTCTCTACTAAGAAATACAAAAAACTAGCCGGGTGAGGTGGCGGGCGCCTGTAGTCCCAGCTACTTGGGAGGCTGAGGCAGGAGAATGGCGTGAACCCGGGAGGCGGAGCTTGCAGTGAGCTGAGATCCGGCCACTGCACTCCAGCCTGGGTGGCAGAGCGAGACTCCGTCTCAAAAAAAAAAAAAAAAAAAAAAAAAAAAAACAAAGCATAAGACACAGAAAATAAAAGAAACACATTCCAACCTATGATAATCCAGTTCTAGATGGTATTCTCTCCCAGTGAGAAACCACTGCATTTTACCACTGCTGTTAGCCTATGTCCAGTTTGATCCTTTCAAGACCTTAGTTGAAGGAGATAAGTTTAAAGTTGTACCTATCTGATGAATATTTGGAAATTTGTTAAAACAGATTTTTCGGCCCAGCACGGTGGCTTACACCTGTAATCCCAGCAATTTGGGAGGCCGAGGTAGGCAGATCACCTGAGGTCAGGAGATCAAGACCAGTCTGGCCGACATGGTGAAACCCCGTCTCTACTAAAAATATAAAATTAGCCAGGCATGGTGGTGCATGCCTATAATCCCAGCCTATAATCACTCGGGAGGCTGAGGCAGGAGAATCACTTGAACCCGGGAGGTGGAGGTTGCAGTGAGCCGAGACCGCGCCACTGCACTCCAGCGTGGGGTACAAGAGCGAGACTTTGCCTAAAAACAAAACAAAAACCCATAGATTTTTCATGTGATTCCAGATAGCCAAATACAGTGACCTCCTTGTTATCTACAGTCTCACCAAGCAGAAATCTATTACTTGCTATCCACAGTTAGCCAGTGCGAGGACAATAGACATTCTGAATAACTGTCTTGAGATACTGCAGAATCTTGAAGTTCTCTGTGAGTCACAAAGAGAATGAATGAACATTTTTTTTAAAAATCATCTAGTGAGAAGTATATTTTATCATATTAAAAATCTTTGCAAATTGGAAAGCCAAGGATGTTACTCATTATTTGATTAACTGGAATCTTACACCTCCCGATCAGCCTGGAAGAAAGGTAGAATATATTTTTGAAATTCACAGATTATTAACATAATTCACACATTTTCTAACAAATGAGTATCATGTTAGGGAAAAAAATAAGAAAGTTTTCATATAGATGTCTGACATCACAGAGCTTAAATGGATTCAATTTTCAGCAAATCTGTTGACATCATTTTGATTTCAGTACCGTACCAGCATTTGGGGGTTCAGATGTCTACCTTCCTTTTCAAAAGGCAGCCACTCATGAAAATCATGACAATCAAATGGTAAAAGATGAGCAAAAGATAGAACAACTTCCTTGCGAAACTGCCTCTCATATGCAGAATGGAGGTAGTATCAAACTATTATGAATTTACAGGATCTTATTCCACAGGCTGTCTCAGCCTTTGCTTTCACAGTTAGTATCTGCAGCAGATGATGTTCACATATGTCCACATGCCTCGGGGACACACCTCCTGTGGGCTTTCCCCAGTGCGCTTTCCCTTTTCACCCACTCAAGGAAGCTTATTAGAATACAAGTAAACAAGAATGGCATTATGATGTTACAAGCCAATACAATTTTAGAACAAAAATCAAATCATTCCTAAGTTCTGTTGAGCTCTAATAGATAGCAAGGTATTTGTGATGCACCCAGCCACTGATCTGGGCACCAGTGTACACTGGTCCTGTAGTTGAGAACCTCTAGGCCGGGCGCGGTGGCTCAAGCCTGTAATCCCAGCACTTTGGGAGGCCAAGACGGGCAGATCACGAGGTCAGGAGATCGAGACCATCCTGGCTAACACAGTGAAACCCCGTCTCTACTAAAAATACAAAAACTTAGCCAGGCGAGGTGGCAGGCGCCTGTAGTCCCAGCTACTCGGGAGGCTGAGGCAGGAGAATGGCGTGAACCCGGGAGGTGGAGCTTGCAGTGAGCTGAGATCCGGCCACTGCACTCCAGCCTGGGTGACAGAGCGAGACTCCGTCTCAAAAAAAAAAAAAGAGAACCTCTAAGAATCACAACTCACCTTGGAAAGTTTATTTCACTGATCCACACCTGAATCTCTCATTCACTCAACAATTATCCATTGAATTTGTACTAGAAGCTGAAGGAACAGCTGCTTTCACAGTTTAAAAGAAAATCACAGGTGGGTAAAATGGTCATTATTAACATGATCTGTGTGTTGAATTTGATAAGTGCTGACCATATCATGTTGAACGTGTTTCATAGTCAATGGCATTGAGGAAAGAGCTGGATCCATTAAAATTCCAAGAGGTGTTCCCATTTTTATTAATTTGGCAAACTGGCCATCAAAGCATGTTGCTTGTAGCCATAGTTCTCTTTGGAAGCCTGTGATAACTGTGCTGGACAGGAGGCAATGTGAGGCCAGGAGCCGTGGCCTATCCCTGCCAGCACTCGGGGAGGCCAAAGTGGGAGGACTGCTTAAGGCAGGAATTTGAGACCAGCCTGCACATAGTGAGACCTTGTCTCTCTCTAAGATAGATATACATACATATATGCATATATATGTATATATTTTTTAAAAAAGAGAAAAGAGACAATTTGAAAATTAGGAAGCTGATATCACAGGGTTATCTGAGATTTGCTACTTATGATTTCTGCTGCTTTTATTCGGAAGGGAGGAAGGGAGGAAGGAAGGAAGGACCGAGGGAGGGTGGGGGAAGGGAGGGAGGAAGGAAGGAAGAGAGGGAGGGAGGAAGAAAGGGAAAATAACAGATTGCACAAAATAGCAATTGGGCCTCATAGGGTGGTCTCTGGAAATGGGGTGATTTTCATCTATTTATCCTCCATGAGAGGCAGCAAAGCCAATTGGACAGGCTATTTGTGGCAACAGGAGGTCCTGGCGGGTAACCAGACACTTGGGTTACCAGGGCCCATGCGTTCTCCAGCACCCTGCTAGTTAGCTGCGCTGTACTGTGCCAACTCTGGAGTCTCTCCTTCTCCCCAGAATTCGTTTGTGCACTGGATGCTTCGGATGAGTTTCTGAAGGAGCGTGTGATAAACCTTCCTGAGAGGATCGTGGCCGGGACCCACTATAGCCAAGACCGATTCCTCCGGGCTCTGAGCAACTACCGGGACATCAATATCGAAGATGAGACTGTCTTCAACTATTTTGATGAAATTGAAATTCACCCGATACATATTGGTATTAAATGAATTCAAGGATAATGTGAATGTCCAGGACCCCCAGTAAAGCTTGGTGCAGGTCTAGCTGTAATTGTGGGGCTGGGGGAGGGTGGGGAGTATAACCATGGGTTGGGGCACAGGAAGCCATGGAATACACAGGGCACTCCTTCTGGGGAGTCATTCTACGTGGGGATTTGGTGGTGGGTGTTATTATTGTATGAGAATTTATGGGTATATTATGAAGTAAAATGACAAATCCTTTGTTTTTGAGACGGAGTCTTGCTCAGTTGCCCAGGCTGGAGTGCAGTGGTGCAATCTTGGCTCACTGCAACCTCTGCTTCCCGGGTTCAAGGGATTCTCCTGCCTCAGCCTCCCAAGTAGCTGGGACTACAGGCATGCACCACCATGCCTGAGTAATTTTTGTATTTTTAGTAGAGACGGGGTTTCACTATGTTGGCCCGGCTGCTCTCAAACACCTGACCTCATGATCCACCCACCTCGGCCGCCCAAAGTGCTGGGATTACAGGTGTGAGCCACCATGCCTGGCCAACAAACTCATTTTTTAAAAAAGAAATGTGTGTTCGGTGCTGGCTGCTTGGCCATTACCCCAGGTTCCTTGGGGGCAGTGCTCTGTCCCTGTTAAATTATTGGGCACTGGTGCTTTTCCAGACCCTTTCCTGGCCTTCTGACTGGCCAGCCCATCCCCGTAGCTACCCAGAAGAGCAAATAGCTCTTCACCGCATTCCTTCTTCTTTCCTGTAAACACAGCGCTGAGCTTAGCACCAGCAAGCACTTGTGATCCCGCATCACATCGTCACATCGGCCTCATCACCACCATTATGATTCCTGGCTCCAGCTCTTAGCTTTCACAGCTGCTGCGACTTCCCTGGGCTTGTTGAACCCCTGACCTACCTTTCTGGTTTTCTGGACCTTGACACTTATTCCTCCTTTGGGCTTGGTGAGAAAGAACCAGCTTCTGCCTGGTGGAAGCTTCCTGGCCAGGCCCACCCTTGGGACTCCAGGGGCTGCTCTCTACCCCCAGCTGCCCAATGGGAAAGCATTTGGGCCCTGGAGTATCGGGAGACTTAGTGCTAAGGGATAATGTCAGCAGGAGGAAGGAGAGCTAATTCCAGTTGTGGCTGGGCCTCAGTTTTCTCATCTGTGAAATAGGAAAATAATCAGGCTTGCAGGATTGTTATAAACAGTAGAGATGAGAGACACAAAGTGCCTGGCATGTTGAAGGAGTTCAACAAGTGGTCATTTTGTTATTCCTACCAATACTAAGGCATAAAATGACATACTATTATGAAATTTAAAAATGGCTGGGTGCGGTAGCTCATGCCTGTAATCCCTACATGTTGGAAGACCAAGGTGGGTGGATCACCTGAGGTCAGGAGTTCGAGACCAGCATGGCCAACATGGTGAAACCCCATCTCTACGAAAAATACAAAAATTAGCTGGGCGTGGTGGTGCACACCTGTAATCCCAGCTACCCAGGAGGCTGAGGCAGGAGAATCGTTGGAACCCAGGAGGCAGAGGTTGCAGTGAACTGAGATCATGCCACTGCACTCCAGCCTAGGTCACAGAGTGAGACTCCGTCTTAGGAAAAAAAAAAAAAAAAAAGAAATATAAAAATAACAATTTGTAAATCTGCAAATCTTTCTTGTCTGCACCCTCAGCAGTCACTGGGTTTTGTTCTCATCTAGACATGTTTCTGCATGTTGGACATGCTTTATATGTAAAAGCTAAGGGTTCTGCACCTCCTAGTATGGAAATTAGTTTACATTATTTAGAGAACTAGGAAAGAAGGAAGAATATATTTCAGAAAAATAGTGATTGTCATCTTTTCAGTTAGGTCCAGAAAACTGTTTACAGGAAGATCAGGAGAGCCCAGGGAAAAATGTTGAGAAAAAAAGAAATAACAGGGAGGAATGAATGAGTGGCCATTGTGTTCCGTCTCATCCTGTGCCCACCTCATTTGGCCTCATCTGCAGCTGACAACTGGGAAAGAATATAAAAGCATAGGGGAGAAATGCATCCTAAGGATGGGAGGCGGGGAGGGCATCTCACGGTAGGGGATGCAGCCCAGCCTCTGCAAGGTCTGGAATGGGGCCCTGGAAAGATGCTGGGAATCGCATCCTCTCATCAGCTCTGGCCTCTGCTTCTCTCTCAGTGTCTCTTTGTCATCTCTCTCTTTAGGCCAGGGTTCTCTCCCGCTCTGTGGCCTGTGTGGTAGGCTGAGGCCACCCCACACCCAGAGTTACAATGCTACACTGGGAGCTAAGGCCAGAGCTGACTTTACTCTGTTCAGTCCCACATTCCCTGAAGGGCAACTCTGCTGGTCACAGTTTGGGCTGAGGTGCCCCACCCCAGTCTAATCAGCAGTGGCCCGGCTCTGGGGTCAGAGTGGAATATTGCCAGGGGGAATCATTCCTGAGTACCTTCTCAAAGGTGTCCAGTTAGTGATATCAAGGTTGTAATTACTCAGAGTAATCAGGGAGAAATGCATTTATATTATATTATTTTATTTTACTTTTTCTTTTTGAGATAGAGTCTCCCTCTGTCACCAAGGCTGGAGTGCAATGGCACAATCTCAGCTCACTGCAACCTCTGCCTCCTGGGTTCAAGCAATTCTCCTGCCTCAGCCTCCCAAGTAGCTGGGATTACAGGCGTACGCTGCCATGCCCAGCTAATTTTTGTATTTTTGGTAGAGACAGGTTTCACCACGTTGGCCAGGCTGGTCTCAAACTCCTGGCCTCAAGCAATCTGCCCACCTCGGCCACACAAAGTGCTGGGATTACAGGCATGAACCACCACACCCAGTGAGAAATGCATTTAAATGTCACAGGTCAGGCAATGAGGAGCTACTCGATATGACTTTTTCTTTTTCATTTTTTTGAGACAAAGTCTCACTCTGTCACCCAAGCTGGAGTACAGTGGCTCAATCTCAACTCAGTGCAACCTCTGCCTCCCGGGTTCAAGTGATCCTCCTGCCTAAGCCTCCCAAGTAGCTGGAACTACAGGCGTGCGCCACTATGCCAGGCTAATTTTTGTATTTTTAGTGGAGATGAGGTTTCTCCATGTTGGCCAGGCTGGTCTTGAACTCCTGACCTCAACCTACTCGGCCTCCCAAAGTGCTGAGATTACAGGTGTGAGCCACCGTGGCCAGCTGTTTTTTGCTTTTTTAAGGGCTTGCTTCTGTTCACCAACTAGTGCATTGGCTCTGCTCCTCCCCTCTTCCCATGTTAGAACCCGGTGGTGCTTCTGGTCTAGGTCAAGGTCATACAAACATGGGAGGGGTGGTGGCTCATCCCTGTAATCCCAGCACTGTGAGAGGCAGAGGCAGGAGGACTGCTTGAGCTCAAGAGTTGAAGATCAGCCTGGGCAACATGGGGAGACCCTGTGTCTACAAAAACAAAACAAAACTATAAAAAACAAACATGGGTGGGGTGGGCACAGCAGTGACTATGAATGGGAGTGGGGTAAGCAGTTGCCCAGAGGAAGGTCTGAAGGGGCTTAGTACCAAAATTTGTCCGCTGCACACCGTTCTCTGCAGACACCTTCCAAGCAGCCCTAAGAAAGTGGTATAGAATTTACCACCTCAATGACCGTGGAGATCTCAGTATTTATCCATACACCATTTTTCTTTTTCTTCTCTTCAGTCTTGATACTAACATTTTTCAGATATTCTGGAGTCTGGATTTTTTTTTTCCTATTCAAGTAGACTCACTGAAATGGTTATTTTTTTGTGAATTGAAAACGTATCCCAGAATCGTTGATTTTCAGAAAGGTCACCCTGTTTGGCCTCCCACAAGTGCAGGACTTCCTTCTGTAGAAACCTCTGAAAGAAGTGTCCCAGTCTTTGCTTGAATACTTCCAGGCATGGAGAGCTCATTACTTTTCAGGCAATCCATTCCCCCATCCAACCACACTAATCAAGTCATCGTTAGAACTCATAGACCCAAGTCCACATTTCCCTACCCACGACTCTCAGACTCTGGTCTGATATTTGCCCATGAGGGAAAAAAGTCTGAACTATGCTGGCAATTAGAAAAGAAAGCCCCATGTGGTAATTTACATAATTGACTATCACAAGTTTATAGTAATAAAGAATTTTCCCAATTGCAGGCAGGCCTAGAATATAAGTATGTGTTGATCTCTCTCCTGGTATTTAAAGATGTAGGAAAACTTGAAGATGCTCAGAATAGACTTGCTATCAAACAGCTCATCAAAGAGATTGGGGAGCCTCGAAATTATGGTTTAACAGATGAAGAAAAGGCAGAAGAGGAGCGGAAGGCTGCGGAGGAGCGGCTGGCCAGGGAGGCTGCTGAGGAAGCAGAACGCGAGCACCAGGAGGCCGTGGAGATGGCAGAGAAGATAGCTCGCTGGGAGGAGTGGGTGAGTGGTGTGTGTGTGAGTCTGTGTGTGTGCGGAGCAGGGGTGCGGTGCCTGGCAAAGCCATTTAGGCCAGTTCCACTTCCCATCCTGCTTTAGGGAAATGTCATGAAAATACCCCAAACAAATTTGCGTTTGCTTTTTGTCATTTGTAACGTTTGAAAAAGGATATCCATGGTCTTTTGCTTAGTTTTTTCCCTTTTTGTTTTTGTTTGAGACAGGGTCTGGCTGTGTCGCCCAGGCTGGAGTGCAGTGGCGCAATCTTGGCTTACTGCAACCTCTGCCTCCTGGGTTCAAGTGATTCTCCTGTCTCAGCCTCCCCAGGGGCTGGGACTGCAGGTGTGCACCACCAAGCCCAGCTCATTTTTCTGTTTTTAGTTGAAATGGGGTTTCACCATGTTGGCCAGCTAGGCTGATCTGAAACTCCTGATCTCAAGTGATCCGCCCGCTTCTGCCTCCCAAAGTGCTGGGATTGCAGGCGTGAGTCACCGTGCCCAGCTTGCTTAGTATTAATAACAAAAACTAGCCATTATCAGGTGTATTAGTCATACAAATTCCTATAAATATGTAACATTTTACTATGCATTGACCTCATTATTTTATTTTATTTTCCTCCATTTACCCATGTAACCTACCCAGGTGGTCAGCTTCATTCAACCCCTCCTCATTCCCCAAATCACTGAGTGTAGCAAATAATTCTGCTTCCAAAAATAGCACTCTTAGGCTGGGCATGGTAGTTCATACCTGTAATCCCAGCACTTTGGGAGGGTAAGGCTGGAGAATCACTTGAGCTTAGGTGTTCAAGAACAGCCTGGGCAACATAGCAAGACCTTGACTCTACTAAAAATAAAAATAAAAATTAGCTGGGCATAGTGGCATGCCTGTAGCCCCAACTACTAGGGAGGCTAACGTGGGAGGATTGCTTAAGCCTGGAGGATTGTTTGAGCCTGGGAGATTGAGGCTGCATTGAGCTATGGTGATGCCACAGCACTTCAGCCTGGATGACAGAGTGAGACCCTGCCTCAAAAAACAAATACCATCACCAAAAATGACACCCAAATCTGTCCCCAGCTCTCTAATTCTGATTAGGGGCAGTGTTTCTCATCCGAATTATGCAGTGCTTTCTCACTGTCCTCCCCAACTCCAGCCTGGTCCATCTCCAGTCTGTTCCCAAGCAGCTGCCAGGTGATCCTTCCAAACTGCAGACCCACCATGGCCATTCTCTGCTTACAGCTCCTCACAGGCTCTCGATTATCACAATTTGATAAAAGTCCAAACTTGTCATTGTGGTCAAGGTCCTTTGTGACCTGGCTTCTTCTGATACTTCCTAGTTTCAAACAGTGCACCAATGATGGTCATCTGCATGACTCACTGCCTCACAGACACATGGCATCTTGACCAGAAGTCGTCTTTCTAGTGAGGCATTTCCTGGTCTCTGTAAAATTCAATGCCTACCCCTTCCCACAACCTGTCACATCCCCTTTTACACTTTTTAATTTTCCTCTTTGTACTTACTCTACCTATTTTACAGTTTATGTATTTACCTTGTTTCTTGCCTTTTCTCTGCACAGAACTTAAGTTACATGAGGACAGCGATGTCTATGTTGTTCACTGCCATATATCCAATGCTTAGAATAGTGCCTGGCACGTAACAGGCACTCAAAAAATGGAAGGAAGGAAGAAAGGAAGAAAGAAGGGAGGGATGGAGGGAGGGAGGCAGGCCCAATGCACACATTTTGGGTGCCTGATTAATCTTAAATTCCTAAAGTTTGCTGTGTCAGACTAGACATGGTTTAAGTTTTGATACATATTTTATTTTATTTTATTTTTTATTTTTATTTTTATTTTTTTTGAGACGGAGTCTCACGCTGTTGCCCAGGCTGGAGTGCAGTGGCGCGATCTCGGCTCACTGCAAGCTCCGCCTCCTGGGTTCACGCCATTCTCCTGCCTCAGCCTCCTGAGTAGCTAGGACTACAGGCGCCCGCCACCATGCCCGGCTAATTTTTTGTATTTTTTTTTTAGTAGAGACGGGGTTTCACTGTGGTCTCGATCTCCTGACCTTGTGATCCGCCCGCCTCGGCCTCCCAAAGTGCTGGGATTACAGGCTTGAGCCACCGCGCCCGGCCTTGATACATATTTTAAAACTGCCCTCCAGCAATGGCAAACCAGTTTACGTATCATCTAACAGGTGGTTATTTCCCTACACCTTCTCTAAACCTACTTTCTCAATTTTGCTCGCACATGTCAGGCTGATAAAAACTGTTCTCATTGTTTTGATATTCATTTCTCTGATCACTAATCTTACAGCTTTTTCTATGTTTGTTAAGCATTTATGTTTCTTCTCATGTTGCATATTTTCTCTGCCCATGTTTGGGCTGTGTGTCTCTTTCTAATTATTTTGCAAAAAGAACTCCTGATAAATTAGTTCAATAGAAACAGGAATGGCTCCAGTTGGCCTCCTGAGTCGTGCTGCTAGAGTTCAAATCCCACTCCACTCTCTCTGTAGGTATGTGGCCTTGTGCAGGCTCCTCTCTGTGTCTCAGTTTCGCCATCTGTAAAGTGGGGATAATGATAGTACCTACTTCATACAGTCATTGAGGTGACTAAAGAGGTAATATACGTAAACTATGCACAGCGCCTGGCAAGTAGCGTGCATCACGTAATATCCTCATCACATCTTTTTTATAATGTGTTGCAGTTTTTCTCAATTCATCATTTATCTTTTAACATCATTTATGATATTTTCTCTGACCACACAAAAGTTTCATGTTTACATGTAGTCAAATCCATCCACCTGTTTCCCATTTTGATTTCTGGGTTGGCAATCTTGCCAAGACCTCCTTTCAAACAAATATCAGCTAGGACTCTTTATCTTGCAAGTGATATTAAAAGCAAACTCAAAATGACTTCATCATAAAGAAACCCAGAGAAGTCCAGGGGTAGGGCTGGCTTCAGGTAAGGTGTGATATAGTGGCTCAAATGATGTTGCCAAGGACTTAGGATCCCCCTCTCTGTCCTGCCTTGCATGGGAGGCTTCATTCTTAGGTGCACCTACCATGCATGGCAGGGCACTTGATGTGCTCATCTTTAACTAGAATTTTTTAAAAAGACAAGTCAACAATTTACAAGTTATTATTAGTCATATATTTGTACTAGTACTGTTTACAATTTAGGTATTGTAAATTGTAACCAATTTTGATGTTGTGCCGATCCTTAATTAGAATCTATGGCCAGGAGGTGGCTGGATGATGGGTTTAAATCCCACTCAAACTAAACCACTATGCTGAGAAGGGAGATTTCTCAAAAGAAATCTGGAATTATGACTCCCACAAGAGAGGGTGGCTGTATGCTGAGCAAAGAATTGCACACGTCACTATCCCAATGCCCTCCAGACTTTCTAGTGGCATTTTTTTTTTCTTTCTATTTTGCTTCATCTGGGCAGCTAGACATTATTTTGGTGTAAGATGTGATCCAATTTATTATTTTCCAAATGACTAAGTTGTTATAACGCCATTTATGTATTTTCCCTGCTGATTGGAAATGCCATCTGTATCATAGATGGTGACTATTTCTAGCAGTGTCTCAGTGCACTCTAAGGTGAACTGTGTGAGTGTTCTCCCCTTTCTCACTACATATTTACTTTGCCCCCAAATGTTCTATT
This sequence comes from Macaca nemestrina, assembly GCF_043159975.1. Lineage (NCBI taxonomy): Eukaryota > Metazoa > Chordata > Mammalia > Primates > Cercopithecidae > Macaca > Macaca nemestrina. The sequence continues at coordinate 11,312,499 of NC_092131.1, read as the reverse complement.
TTAGAATAAACGACTAGAGGAAGTGAAAAGAGAAGAAAGAGAATTACTGGAGGCTCAATCAATTCCCCTGAGAAACTATTTAATGACCTACGTGATGCCAACTCTTATTCAGGGCCTGAATGAATGTTGCAACGTCCGACCCGAAGACCCTGTTGATTTTCTGGTAAAATATTTAATTATTTTAAACATTTGAGGTCGGGTGCGGTGGCTCACACCTGTAATCTCAGCACTTTGGGAGGCCAAGGTCAGGGGATCACTTGTGGTCAGGAGTTAGAGACCACCCTGCCAACATAGTGAACCCCACCCATCTCTACTAAAAATACAACAACAACAACAACAACAACAACAAAAATTAGCCGGGCATGGTGTCGCACACTGTAGTCCCAGCTACTCAGGAAGCTGAGGCAGGAGAATCGCTTGAACCGGGAGGCTGAGGTTGCAGTGAGCCGAGATCGCACCACTGCACTCCAGCCTGGGCACGACAGTGAGACTCCGTCTCAAAAAAATAAATAAATAAATAAAACAAAATCTGCCTGAATCTTTTTTTTTTTTTTTTTTTTTTTTTTGAGACGGAGTCTCGCTCTGTCGCCCAGGCTGGAGTGCAGTGGCGCGATCTCGGCTCACTGCAAGCTCCGCCTCCCGGGTTCACGCCATTCTCCTGCCTCAGCCTCCCGAGTAGCTGGGACTACAGGCGCCCACAACCGCGCCCGGCTAATTTTTTGTATTTTTAGTAGGGACGGGGTTTCACCGTGGTCTCGATCTCCTGACCTTGTGATCCGCCCGCCTCGGCCTCCCAAAGTGCTGGGATTACAGGCGTGAGCCACCGCGCCCGGCCTTTTTTTTTTTTTTTTTTTTTTTTTGAGACGGAGTTTAGCTCTGTCGTCCAGGCTGAAGTGCAGTGGCACGATCTCGGCTCACTGCAACCTCTGTCTCCAGGGCTCAAGCGATTCTCCTGCCTCAGCCTCCTGAGTAGCTGCAATTACAATCCTGCACCACCACCCCAGGCTAATTTTTGTATTTTTAGTAGAGACGGTTTCACCATGTTGGTCAGGCTGGTCTTGAATCCTGACCTTGTGATCCGCCCACCCAGGCCTCCCAAAGTGCTGGGATTACAGGGGAGAGCCGCCACGCCCAGCCTAATCTGCCTGAATTTTAACAGAAAACCAGTCGAGATAACAAAATTATGTTTCTGGGCCGGGCGCGGTGGCTCAAGCCTGTAATCCCAGCACTTTGGGAGGCCGAGACGGGTGGATCACAAGGTCAGGAGATCGAGACCATCCTGGCTAACATGGTGAAACCCCATCTCTACTAAAAAATACAAAAAACTAGCCGGGCGAGGTGACGGGCGCCTGTAGTCCCAGCTACTCGGGAGGCTGAGGCAGGAGAATGGCGTGAACCTGGGAGGCGGAGCTTGCAGTGAGCTGAGATCCGGCCACTGCACTCCAGCCTGGGCGACAGAGCAAGACTCCGTCTCAAAAAAAAAAAAAACAAAAAAAAACAAAATTATGTTTCTGGTTATTTGGGAAATAGCTTCTAATACATTCGCCATTTATAATAAGATTTTTTTTTCCTCATTGGTCAAACCCATGTAGGATTTTTATTATTCATTTGAAAGTAAAAAATGTATGTACTTTTACTTATTTATTTATTTATTTAAGATAGAGTTTCACTCTTGTTGCCCAGGCTGGAATGCAATGGCACCATCTTGGCTCACTGCAACCGCCACCTCCTGGGATCAAGCGATTCTCCTGCCTTAGCCTCCCGAGTAGCTGGGATTACAGGTGCCCACCACCACACCCAGCTAATTTTTTGTATTTTAGTAGAGATGGGGTTTCACCAAGTTGGCCAGGCTGTTTTCGAACTTCTGACCTCAAGTGATCCACCGGCCTCGGTCTCCCAAAGTGCTGGGATTATAGGCATGAGCCCGGCCCTAGATGATTTTTAAATTGTTACTAATACAAATACATGACTAATAATAACTTGCAAATTGCTGACTTGTCTTTTTTTCAATTGTAGGCAGAATATCTCTTCAAGAACAATCCTGAAGCGCAGTGAAACTTTAAAGATCTAGTATTATCTACCTTTACAGAACCACAGATCACTTATTGTACTTTGAAAAACTGCTTTGAAAAATGCTTTTCCAGTTCTTAGAAAATTCTTTTTTTGTAGACAAATATACTATCAACTAGAATCCCTATTAAAAGCTATATGACATGAATGACTACGTCATTAAAACTGTATTTAAAATGTAAATTGATAAAGACATTTGTGCATAGCTCATGAGACAAATACCAATTGAACATTTTATTTGTTAGTCAGGTCTAAATATTACCGCTTCTGTACACTAATGTTTATAGGTATTTATAGCATGAAGAAAATCAGACTATATATTGTAGACTATATATTATTCTAACATGTAGGCTAATTTACATGACTTGTTATTGCCCCAGTAACAATGTTATTAGAAATGGAAATAAACTGAAGTGGTTTATGCCTGTTGACTCACAGTAAATCAGACAAGATTGGTGTCTGTAAGATTGCTTTTTTTTTTTGATGAAGCAATGGCTAGGGAAAGGTGGCTTTGAGTTCCGGGTCAGGATCCCAGACAATGAATCAGAGAAAACTGTAAACCTTTAGGCAGAGAAATTTGCATAACAGGATAATTCCAATCTTTGTGATAAGTAAGAAGTTGCTAAATATTTTCAACACACTTTATAACATAGGCATAAGTTATCAATCCTATGGTCTTTTCCAGTTCTAAAAATCCCGTAAGATTCCTAGAATTACCCTAAATGAGAAACTAGGTTTAACGGCATATGTATTTTATCCCTTTAAATAATGTAACCTAATACAACTGCCTGATTTTTTATTTGTGGTAAAATACATGTAACATAAAATTGACCACTGTCACCATTTTAAAGCATATAATTCAGTGGCACTAAGTTCATTCACAATGATCTGCAGCCACCACTATCTAGTCCAGAACTTTCTCATCACCCCAAATGGAAACCCAGCACCTATTAGGCAGTCATATTCCATTATTCCCTCCCCCGAGTTCCAGGCAACCACGAATCTGCTTTCTGTCTCTATGGATTTACCTATTATAAATAAAACCATACAATGGGTGGTCTTTCATGTCTGGCTTCTTTCACTAAGCAAAATGTTTTCAAGGTTCATCTATGTCATACAATGTATTAGTACTTCATTCCTTTTCATAGCTGAATACTATTCCATTGTATGGATATACCACATTTTGTTTAATTGTTCATTTGTTCGTGGACATTTGGGTTGTTTCCACCTTTTGGCTACTGTGACTATAACTGGCATGAACATTTGTGTGCAAGTTCTTATTTGAACACAGGTTGTCAGTTCTGTTGGCTAGATACCTAGGATTGGAACTGCTGTCATGTGGTCATTCTATGCTCAACTTATTGAGGAACTGCCACACTGTTTTCCACAGTAGCTGCACCATTTTACATTCCCACCAGCAGTGTATGAGGGATTCCAATATTCTGCATCCTCACTAACACTTGTTATTTTCTGTGTTTTTGTTTATTGTTTTTTTTTTTTTTTTTGAGTCAGAGTCTCGCTTCTGTCACCCAGGCTGGAGTGCAGTGGCCGGATCTCAGCTCACTGCAAGTTCCGCCTCCCGGGTTCCCGCCATTCTCCTGCCTCAGCCTCCCGAGTAGCTGGGACTATAGGCGCCCGCCACCTCGCCCGGCTAGTTTTTTGTATTTTTTAGTAGAGACGGGGTTTCACCGTGTTAGCCAGGATAGTCTTGATCTCCTGACCTCGTGATCCGCCCGTCTCGGCCTCCCAAAGTGCTGGGATTACAGGCGTGAGCCACCGCGCCCGGCTGTTTATTGTTTTTAATGGTGATCATAGTGGGTGTGATGTGGCATCATATTGTGACTAAGCATCTTTCAATGCACTTGCTGTCCATTTCGATGTCTTCTCTGGAGAAATATACAGGCATACCTCATAGATATCGAGGGTTTGGCTCCAGACCCCCACAATAAAGCTAATATTGTAATAAAGCAAGTCACCCCAATTTTTTTGTTTCCTAGTGCATATGTTATTTTTCCACTATATTTTACACTATCTGTTAACTGTGCAATAATAGCATTATGTCTAAAAAACAAGGTGCCTATCTTAATTTAAAAATAATTTATTGCTTCATGCCTGTAATCCCAGCATTTTGGGAGACTGAGGCGGGCGGATCACGAAGTCAGGAGATCGAGACCATCCTGGCTAACATGGTGAAACCCTGTCTCTACAAAAAATACAAAAAAATTAGCCGGGCGTTGTAGCTGGCGCCTGTAGTCCCAGCTACTCGGGAGGCTGAGGCAGGAGAATGGCATGAACCCGGGAGGTGGAGCTTGCAGTGAGCCGAGATCGTGCCATTGCACTCCAGCCTGGGTGACAGAGCAAGACTCTGTCTCAAAAAAAAAAAAAAACTTTATTGCTAAAAAACGTTAACAATAACTGGAGCCTTCAGTGAGTTGTAATTTTTTTGTTGTTAGAGGGTCTTGCCTCAATTCTGATGGCTGATGACTGATCAGGGTGGTGGCTGCTGAAGGTTGGGGTAGCTGTGGCTATTTCATAAAATAAGACGGCAATGGGCTGGGCGCAGTAGGCTCATGCCTGTAATCCCAGCACTTTGGGAGGTTGAGGCAGGTGGATCACCCCAGGTCAGGAGTTCGAGACTAGCCTGGCCAACATGGTGAAACCCCATCTCTACTAAAAATACAAACATTAGTTGGGCGTGGTGGCGTGTGCCTATAATCTCAGCTACTTGGGAGGACGAGGCAGGAAAATCACTTGAACCCAGGAGGTGGAGGTTGCAGTGAGCTGAGATTGTGCCACTGCACTTCAGCCTGGGTGACAGAGTGAGACTCCATCTCAAAAAAAAAAAAAAAAAAAAGACAGCAATGAAGTTTGCCACATTAACGGAACTCTTCCTTTCAAGAAAAATTTCTCTGTAGCATGTCATGTTGTTTGATGGCATTTTACCCACATTAGTATTTTTTCAAAATTTGAGTCAATCCTCTCAAATTCTGATACTGCTTTATCAATTAAGTTTATTAAATGTTCTAAATCCTCTGTTGTACATTTCAACAGTGTTCACAGCATCTTTACTAGTAGATTCCATCTTAAGAAACCACTGTCTTTGCTCATCTAGAAGAAACAACTTCTCATCTGTTTAATGTTTTATCACGAGATTGCAGCAATTCAGTCACATCTTCTGTCTCCACTTCTAATTCTACTTCTCTTGCTATTTCCATCACATCTGCAGTTACTTCATCCATTGAAGTCTTAATCACCTCAAAGTCATCCAAGAGGGCTGGAATCAACCTCTTTCAAACTCCTGTTAATGTTGTCATTTTGACCTCCTTCCATGAATCCGAAATGTTCTTAATGGCATATAGAATGGTGAATCTTTTCTAGAAAGTTTTCAATTTACTTTGCCTAGATCCATCAGAGGAATCACTATCCATGCCACCTTTAGCTTTATGAAATGTATTTTTTTTTTTTTTTTTTGAGACAGAGTCTCACTCTGTCACCCAGGCTGGAGTTCAGTGGCCGGATCTCAGCTCACTGCAAGCTCCGCCTCCCGGGTTCGCGCCATTCTCCTGCCTCAGAGTAGCTGGGACTATAGGCGCCTGCCACCTCGCCCGGCTAGTTTTTGTATTTTTTTTTTTTTTTTGAGACGGAGTCTCGCTCTGTCATCCAGGCTGGAGTGCAGTGGCCGGATCTCAGCTCACTGCAAGCCCCGCCTCCCAGGTTCACGCCATTCTCCTGCCTCAGCCTCCCGAGTAGCTGGGACTACAGGCGCCCGCCACCTCGCCCGGCTAGTTTTTTTTTTTTGTATTTCCTAATAGAGACGAGGTTTCACCGTGTTAGCCAGGATGGTCTCGATCTCCTGACCTTGTGATCCGCCCGTCTCGGCCTCCCAAAGTGCTGGGATTACAGGCTTGAGCCACCTCGCCCGGCCTAGTTTTTGTATTTTTTAGTAGAGACGGGGTTTCACCGTGTTAGCCAGGATGGTCTCGATCTCCTGACCTCGTGATCCGCCCGTCTCGGCCTCCCAGAGTGCTGGGATTACAGGCGTGAGCCACCACGCCCGGCCTGAAATGTATTTCTTTCTTTTTTTTTTTTTTTTTTGAGACGGAGTCTTGCTTTGTCACCCAGGCTAGAGTGCAGTGGCCGGATCTCAGCTCACTGCAAGCTCCGCCTCCCAGGTTCACGCCATTCTCCTGGCTCAGCCTCCCGCGTAGCTGGGACTACAGGCGCCCGCCACCTCGCCCGGCTAGTTTTTTGTATGTTTTAGTAGAGACGGCGTTTCACCATGTTAGCCAGGATGGTCTCGATCTCCTGACCTCGTGATCCGCCCGTCTCGGCCTCCCAAAGTGCTGGGATTACAGGCTTGAGCCACCGCGCCCGGCCTCTGAAATGTATTTCTTAAATAATAAGGCTTGAAAGTCGAAATTACTCCTTGATTCATGGGCTGCAGAATGTTTTGTTAATAACACGAAAACATTAATTTCTTTGTACATCTCCATCAGAGCTCTTGGGTGACTACATGCATTGTCAATGAGCAGCAATATTTTGAAAGGACTCAGTTTTTTTTTTTTTTTTTTTTCTGAGCAGTAGTTCTTAAACAGTGGACTTAAACTAGTCATTAAACCAAGCCATTGCACAGCAGTTCATGCCTGTAGTCCCAGCAAGTCAGGTGGCTGAAGCAGGGGATTGCTTGAGCCCAGGAATTTGAGGCTGTGATATGCAACGATCACACCTGTGAATCGCTACTGCACTCCAGCCTGGGCAACATACTGACACTCTGTCTTTTAAAAAAAAATTTTCAGTAAACCATGCTGTAAATAGATGTGCTGTCATCCAGACTTCACTGTTCCCTTAAGAGAGCACAGGCAGAGTAGATTTAGCTATACTCTTCAGGGCCCCAAGATTTTGGGAATGGTAAATAGACATAGGCTTCAACTTAAACGTACCAGCTACATTAGTTTCTAACAAGAAAGTCAGTCTGTCTTTTGAAGCTTTGAAGCTGAGCATTGACTGCTCTTTAGGTAGGAGAGTCCTAGCTGGCGTCTTTTTCCAATACAAGGCTGTTTTCGCTATGTTGAAAATGTTGTTTAGTGCGGCCACCTTCTTAAATGATTTTAGCTAGATCTTCTGAGTAACTTGCTGCGGCTTGTACATCAGTTTCACCTCGCACTTTTAGGTTATAGAGATGGCTTCTTTTCTTAAACCTCATGAACCAACCTCTGCCAGCTTCAACTTTTCTTCTACAGCTTCTGCACCGCTCTCAGCCTTCATAGAATTAAAAAGAGTTAGGCCCTTGCTCTGGATTAGGCTTTGGCTTAAAGGAACGTTGTAGCCGGTATGATCTTCTGTCCAGACCATTCAGACTTTCTCCATATTAACAAGAAAGCTGTTTCACTTTCTTATCATTTGTGGGTTCACTGGAGCAGCACTTTTAATTTCCTTCAAGAACTTTTCCTTTGCATTCACAACTTGGCTAACTGGCACAAGAGGTCTAGCTTTTGGTCTATCTCAGCTTTCAATATGCCTTCCTCACTACTCTTAATCATTTCTACCTTTTAATTTAAAGTGAGAGACTTGTGACTCTTCATTTGAATAGTTAAAGGCCATTGTAGGGTTATGACGTGGTCTAATTTCAATATTGTTGTGTCTCAGGGAAAAGGTAGGTCCAAGAAGAGGGACAGAGATGGTAAAATGGCTGGTTGGTAGAGCAATCAGAATACACATTTATCAATTAAACTTGCTGTCTTATATGGGAATGGTTTGTGGCGCCCCAGAACAATTACAATAGTGACATAAAAAAAATCACTAATGGGCCGGGCGCGGTGGCTCACGCCTGTAATCCCAGCACTTTGGGAGGCCGAGGCGGGCGGATCACAAGGTCAGGAGATCGAGACCACGGTGAAACCCCGTCTCTACTAAAAATACAAAAAATTAGCCGGGCGCGGTTGTGGGCGCCTGTAGTCCCAGCTACTCGGGAGGCTGAGGCAGGAGAATGGCGTGAACCCGGGAGGCGGAGCTTGCAGTGAGCTGAGATCCGGCCACTGCACTCCAGCCTGGGCGACAGAGCGAGACTCCGTCTCAAAAAAAAAAAAAAAAAAAAAAAAAAAAAAAATCACTAATGAATAATAGCAATAAACTTAGAAACAGTGCAAGAATTATCAAAATATGACACAAAGATATGAAATGACCACATGCTGCTGGAAAAATGGTGCTGATAGACTTGCTTGATGCAGGGTTGCAAAAACCTTCAATTTGTAGAAAATGGTATCTTGCAAAGTGCAGTAAAGGACAATAAAATGAGGTGTGCCTGTATATTCAAGCCCTTTGCTCACTTTTTATTTGGGTTGTCTTTTTGTTGTTGAATTGTAAGAGTTCTTTACATGTTATGGATACAAGACCCTTGTCAAACGTATGATTTGCAAACATCTCCCCCATTCCATGGGTCTTTTCATTCTGTTGAGAGTGCCTTTTAAGACACAAAAGGTTTTAATTTTGAGGAAGTTTAATTTACCTATTTTTGGTTTTGTTTCACTGCACTATTTTTGGAAACTTTTTTTTTTTTTTATAATTTCAACTTTTAGTTTAGATTCAGCGGGTAACATGTGCAGGTTTGTTACATGGGTATATTGTGTGATGCTCAAGTTTGGGACACAAACAACCCCATCACTCAGGTGGTGAGCATAGTACCCAATAGTTAGTTTTTCAACCCTTGTCCCTGCCTTTCCTCCCACCTCTAGTAGTCTACAGGGTCTATTGTTGCCATCTCTATGTCCACGAGTACCCAATGTTAATTAGCATAGGATAATGGTCCCGAGCTGCATCCATGCCGCTGCAAAAGGCATGATTTATTTTTCATGGCTGCACTCTATACTATTTTTGACCCTTATATTTTAATAAAAAATCTCAATAAAAAGAATACATTTTCCACAGTTTGAAATCATTAGTCTTTATAATAGTTACATTTTCATGCCTTCATTTCATGACCTTGCTTCCTGGTTTACTGAAAACTAACACAAAAAACAAATCAAATCAAAAAACAAGCCATCAAAAGAGAGCTTCTTTGTCTTCATGGGGCATGGAACCAGTAAAAGAAAAAAAAAGAATAAAAGAGAGCTTCTACATTCTCCCACTACAAACCTCTCTCTGCCTTCCCATTTGCTACAGAGAACTGTGTGTGCTCACATCTGAGGTCAGCCCTCCACTTCTGCCCTCGCTCCTGTCCCTCCTCACATAATCAGATTCAACTCTTAAAATTGTCTGCTCTCTCGTAGCTTAATTTTTCTCTTACTTCTGGATCATCATGCCAAGCTTTAAACATGAGGTACTAGCTTCCGTACTTCAAAACAAGACAAAACCAAATTAAAATGCAAAAACCTTCCCACACCTCCACATCCTCCTCCAGCTATGGTCCCAATATAGCAAGGTTACTAGCCAGCTCCATATTTCCAAATCCAATTGGTAATTCTCAGGCCTCATCTTACTGGGTGTCTCTGAACATCTGACACATTTTATCATTTCCTCCTTGAAACACTTTCTTTCCTCCATCTGAATGTCTCATAGGCATGCTAAACTTTAACATGGCCAACGCTGATTCCTGATCCCCGTCCTCCCTCCCCTCTACCTGCCGCTCCCCCATCTTCCCACCTCAGTTATTGGCAACTCCATCCTTCCAGCTGCTCAGGCCCAAAACCTTGGAGTCATTCTCTATTCTTTTCCTTTTCTTTCTCTCTCTTTTTTCTTTCTTTTTTTTTTAGATGGAGTGGCTCAATCTTGGCTCACTGCAACCTCTGTCTCCTGGGTTCAAGTGATTCTCCTGCCTCAGCCTCCTGAGTAGCTGGGATTATAGGTGCCTGCCACCACACCTGGCTAATTTTTGTATTTTTAGTAGAGACGGGGTTTCGCCATGTTGGCCAGGCTGGTCTTGAACTCCTGACCTCAGGTGATCCACCTGCCTCGGCCTTCCAAAGTCCTGGGATTACAGGCATGAGCCACTGTGCCCAGCTCTTTTCTCTTACCCCCCCATCCAATACATCAATGTATTATATTGGCTCAACTTTCAAAACGTATCTGGAGTCTCTGTGCTTCTCATCCTTCCAACACTACCATCCATTAATCCATTAACCCATGATTCCATTAATCTATGAATAGGTTAATGCATGTATGAGGACAGGGCCCACATCACCCAAACATCTCTTAAGGGTCCCACCTCTTCATACTGCCACATTGGGGATTAAATTTAAATATGAGTTTTGGAGGGGACAAATATTCAAATCATAGCAAGCTATCATTTACAATAAAACAGGTAGGGGTAACCTAAGGAACATGTGTAAGACCTCTACAGAAAATTATAAAACATTACTGATAGTAATTAAACATGAAATAAATGGAGAAATGAAGGGACAGACCATATTAATACTTTATAAAACCCAATATTGTTAATACTTCAATTCTTCCCCAAAAATGATTTATAGAATCAATGTAACTCCAATGAGAATCCCAGTATCTTTCTCTCCTTCCTTCCTTTCTTTTCCTTCCTTCCTTCCTTCCTTCCTTCCTTCCTTCCTTCCTTCCTTCCTTCCTTCCTTCCTTCCCTCCCTCCCTCCCTCCCTCCCTCCCTCTCTCCCTCCCTCTCTCCCTCCCTCCATCTTTCTTTCCATCTTTGCTTGCTTCCTTCTACCTTTGTTTTTTGGGGGGATGAAAATCAGTAATCTGGGCCGGGTGTGGTGGCTCATGCCTGTTATCCCAGCACTTCGGGAGGCCGAGACAGGCAGATCACCTGAGGTGGGGAGTTCAAGACCTGCCTGACCAACATGGAGAAACCCCATCTCTGCTAAAAATACAAAATTAGCTGGGTGTGGTGGTGCATGCCTGTAATCCCAGCTACTCGGGAGGCTGAGGCAGGAGAATTGCTCGAACCCGGGAGGTGGAGATTGCAGTGAGCCGAGATCACGCCATTGCACTCCAGCCTGGAGCAACAAGAGTAAAATTCTGTCTCAAAGAAGAAAAGAAAATCAGTAATTTGGTTCTAAAATGTATATGGCAATGCAAAGGACCTAGAATAATCAAAACAATTTTGAAGAACAAACCTAGAGAACTAAACTCTCCAGATATCAACACTTATTACAAAGCTACAGTGATTAGAACAGACACATACATCAACGGAGCAGAATCAGGAACCCAGAAATGGACCCACACATTTATAGTCACTTGACTTACAGCAAAGGTGCCATGGCAATTCGATAGGAAAGTATGATCTTTTAAATAAATGGTGCATCAACTAGAGATCCACATATTAAAAACAAAGCCAAGCCTTGTTCTCTATCTCATACTGCACACAAAATTATTTTGAAGTGGAGCATAGAATTAAATGTGAAAGTCAAAATAATAAAGTGGCTGGATGTGGTGGCTCATTCCTGTGATTCCAGCACTTTGGGAGGGCAAGGCAGAACTGCTGGAGGGCGAGGTAGGAGAATTGCCTGAGGCCAGGGATTCCTGACCAGCCTGGGTGACATAGCTGGGACCTCATCTGCACTAAAAATGAAATAAAATAAAAATTAGCTAGGTGTGGTGGCATGCACCTGTAGTCCCAGCGACCTGGGAGGCTGGGGCAGGAGGATCAGTTGAGCCTGGAAGAGGGAGGCTACAATGAGCTATAATCACAGCACTGCACTCTAGCCTGGGTGACAGAATGTAAGACTTTGTCTCAAAAAATAGATATATAAAATAAAAGGGGATATGAATTTAATGAAAGGACTGCTCAAGAGTATAGTACTCATGGGATAAAAATGCTTATATTATTATTTTTATTTTAGTAATTAATAAGTCTGGTCTTTAATTTTTTGAAAAGTATTGGCCCAGTGGATCATCAGAGTTCATTACCGGGATAAAAATCTCTGTGTCACACAGTATCTCCTATGACTACTCCTAAATGACAATAAAACACAATTCATGTAGTTCCCTCTGTATGAAGAGTTTCTGCTCTCAAAAACATTTTCATGTATTTTTTGTTTGTTTGTTTGAATGCACTGGGGGCCTCTGGGAACCAGTTTTGAAATTCTTTCCACTATTTATGACATTGTTCTGTGGAAAATGCAATCCGAATGACACAGTAGTTCCCCCGTAACTGGGGTTTCTCTTTCCTGTTTTGGTTACCTGTGGTCAACTGTGGTCTGAAAATAGTAAATGAAAAATGTTAGAAATAAACAACTCATAAGTTTAAAATTCCCTACCACTCTGAGTAGTGTCATAAAATCTTGCGCCTTCTTGCTCAGGTGGACATGAATCATCCCTTTGTCTGGTGTTTCCACACTGTATACACACACTGTATACACTGCCCGCCAGTTAGTCACTTAGAGCAGCCCTCTCCATGATCAGATCAACTGTCCAATAGTACAGTGCTTGTGTTCAAGTCACTCTTATTTTACTTAATAATGGCCTCAAAGTACAAGAGTAGTCATGCTGGTATATTGTTCTAATTGTCGTATTTTATTATTGTTGCTGTTTACCTCTCACTGTGCCTAATTTATAAATTAAACTTTATCATAGGTATATATGTGTAGGAAAAAACATAGTAAATACAGGGTTTGGCACTACCCTGTTTCAGGCATGTGCTGGGACTCTTTGAAGGTATCCCCTGGGGGTAGAGAGAGATTACTATACTTAAAATTCCAGTAGAACACATCTTCCCCCTTCTCTGCAGCCAGAAGAAAACAGGCACTAGGTGATGGGGCAATAGTCATGGAGACCAGCAGCAGCTGGAGGGAGGTGTGGGCAGGACTCAGGACAAGCAAGGCAAGGGTAACAGTAGACTGTACCAATATACTATTAATTGGTCTTATCTTACTCTTCACTTTCCTTGGCTAGAGTTTTATTCTTAACTGGGTCCTAAATAGGATCTGTGAGCATCTAGCTCGTTACTCATTCATGAAATTTGAGTTGGAGTAGTCGCTGGGTGTATATAAGGTCCTTCCAGAGCCGAAACATGATTCCAAGCCATGATTCTTGTTTTTAGAGTTTATAATGTTTCCAGCTCAAATTTCTCCTCTTAGCTCCGGAAGCATATTTTCAACTGCCTCATAGACATTTCTGAATGTCCCACAGGCAGTTCAAAATCAACACATAGTTACTACTCTCTCAATCTCATCCACTTACCTAGTTATACTCCTCTATTTCCTATTTCATTTATCAGTAGCTCCAATCATTGTCACCTGCCCCCATCCAGAACCTCTGAAATCACTTTGGTCTTCTTCCTCTCCAACACTTCTCACATCCAGAATTAGCTATGCCTTCTAAATCTTTCTCAAATTGCTCCCTTCTTCTCTTCCTTATTTCAAACTTCATTTCTCATCTGAATGATCGCAAGAGCTACCTCACCCATCTTCCAGCTTCAAAACCTCTCCTAGTTCAAATTCATTCCTTACACTTTCTGTCATCTTTCCAAAAATATCAATGTAACCTCACTCCTGTTTTAAAACTTTCAATGGCTCCTCCATTCACAAAAAGAAAAATTTTAAATCTCTCAGAATTAACTTCAGGTCTCAGCTCAAAAGTCAGTTCCTCTGAAATCCTTCTCTATCTGAAGTTGGCCTCCACCACAACTCTAATGCCTGGTTTACTAATGCCTCTTATCACAATCTATAATTCCCTTGTCTATTTATGGAGTCATTATATGCTCTCCCATCTCCCCCTACTCCCTTTATTATGAGACATGGTCTCATTCTGTCACCCAGGCTGGAGCGCAGTGGCATGATCTTGGCTCACTACAGCCTTGACTTCCCAGGCTCAGATGATTCTCCCACCTCAGCCTTCGGAATAGAGGACTACAGGTGTGCACCACTATGCCCCTTATCTTCTGCCTCTCACTTTCCAGCTTTATTTTCACCACTCCTCACTAAATATTTTGTGGTTTAGTCACTTCAAAAGTCTCCCTTTCTCCAAATAAATTATTTGCACTTTTAAATTTTTATTATTATTATTTTTAGATGGAGGTTTGGTCTTGTTGCCCAGGCTGGAGGGCAATGGTACAATTTCGGTCCACTGCAACCTCCGCCTCCTGGGTTCAAGTGATTCTCCTGCCTCAGCTTTCAAGTAGCTGGGATTACAGGCACCCGCCACTATGCCCAGCTAATTTTTTTGTATTTTTAGTAGAGATGGGGTTTCACCATGTTTGTCAGGCTGGTCTCCAACTCCTGACCTTGAGTGATCTTCCCGCCTCGGCCTCCCAAAGTGCTGGGATTACAGGTGTGAGCCGCCGCGCCCGGCCTCATTTTATTTTTAAAAATTGTTCTCTTTACCTGAGATGCCCTTCTATTCCTTCTGTCCACTTACCAAACCCTAACATATCAGGACATGTCTGAAGTGACCTCTCTTACATGAAGTCTACCTTGACTCCATCCTCAACCCTCGATATTGTTCCTTTTAAATGTCTTAGGCAAGTAGCGTGGTATCTAGCACATTCTAGGTACTATTCATCAGCTGGCTATCTAGCGGCCTCATTCTATGGAAGGCTGAAACAAAAATAGTTTGAAGCAATTATAGACCAAAAGCATGGATGTTTAGCATCCCTCTCTTCACTGCCTTCTGAGATGCCTGGCAGAGGACAACATAAGCTGAAAAAGTCCCATTCTTTTATTCATAAAGTACATCATTAGTGCATTTTTTTTTTTTTTTTTGGACAAGGTCTTGCTCTGTTGCCAAGCTAGAGTGCAGTGGCATGATCAGGGATCACTGCAGTCTCGACTTCCTTGCCTCAGGTGATCCTCCCAACATCAGCCTCCCAAGTAACCGGGACTACAGGTGTGTGCCACCAAGCCCAGTTAATTTTTTTGATTTTTTTTTTTTTTTTTTTTTTTTTTTTAGTAGAGACAAGGTCTTGCCATGTTGCCCAGGGTGGTCTAGAACTCCCGAGTTCAAGGAATCCTCTGCCTCCCAAAGAGCTGGGATTACAGGTGTGGATGAGCCACTGTGCCAGGCCCCAGGGCATATCTTTATAAGCAGCTTTTAAGTCCACAGCCTTAATACATTATTGAATTTTCTGGATCTCAGATTTTCAGTCTTTTAGGGACAACTATGCTGCTGGGTCCCCAGCCAAAGCCACCTTGATGACAAAAGGAAAAGAGACTAAGTGGAAGAAATGAGAATCAAACATAAGTCTGTTTCCAGATAAGTACTATTTAATGGAAATGAAGGCCACATATATAACTTAAAATTTCCTAGTGATCACATTTAAAGAAACAGGTAAAATTAATTTTAATAGTATATATATATATATTTTTTTTGAGACAGGGTCTCATTGTGTCATGCAGGCTGGAGTGCAGCAGAGAGATGACGACTCACAGCAGCCTCCACCTCCCACTCCAGCAATCCTCCTACCTGAGCCTTCGGAGTAACTGGGACCACAGGCACGTACTACCATGCCCAGCTAACTTTTTTTTAACTTTTTGTAGAGACAGGAGTTTCCCTATATTGCCCAGGCTGGTCTCCAACTCCTGCTCAAGCGATCCTCCCACCTCAGCCTCCTAAAGTGCTGGATCACAGGTGTGAGGCACCGTGCCCGGCTTACATTTTCTTTACCGCAATATATCCAAAATATTTCAATGTGCAATCAATACAAAAAGTGATCAGAGAGGTATTTCACATTCCTCGAACTGACACCCGTGCGTATTTTGCACTTCCAGTGCATCCTAAACGAACTAGCCTCATTTCAAGTGCTCAGTGGCCCTAAGTGGCCAAGGGGCTACCCTAATGCACAGGGCAGGTTTAAGGACAGGTCCTGTGCTTTTCCCACTCGGAGTCACTAGTCCTACTAGACATTCTGTGAAAAAGGGGAAAGCCTTTGTGAAACTTCCTGACGACTCACAAATGCGTATTACATTTAAGAGTTTAAAACTTTGGTTAATGCAGCGTCCTGTATTTGATTCTTTCCCTCCTCCTCTCCACTAACCCCCTATGTGACACCGTAGAACTTATAATTCGTTACAATTCGCAGATGGAGGGCATATGAGAGAGGAGGCTCTGCCTCAAACACTTTCTCACACTTTTGCCGAGAGGTCGCTACAAGGTAGACTTCCAGGTCCCACCCGAGATAGATGACGGGCTGGAAACACAGTCAAGGGAAAATTATGACCAAGACAGCCTTTGCTAAAATGCCAGCGGTGACTGCCATTGATGTTCCTATAAAACAGGTCAGCTCTGTCAGGAAGTTCCAGTGCATCATTTGTTCAAAAGTAAAATCAGCCCGTGTTCCTGTATTCGGGGACTGTCCTCACAGTCCTAACCTACACATTTATTAGCTCAACAAATACTTCAGAGCCTGGGTCAGGCATCACGTGTTAAAACAGACGGAAAGCTCCATCTGGGTCCACTGGGTGGGACGCAGTCTGGGAGGGAAACGGAGTACTGGGGACATGTTTTCGTCGGCTGTGGGATAAGACCTCGCGCCGTGTCACACGCGGCCGGCACCGCTGCCCGGTAAAGTACTTGTTACTTTGCAGTCGAGTACGAAGCGGCTGACTAACCGGTTCCAACCCAAGGCAGCGACTCCTGCGAGTCGTTCTAAGCGCCGCGCTGTGGGGTACACACGGTGCACGCGTGGGTGCCTCAGCCCCCTGGCAGCGCCTTCAGGGACGCCGCTCCAGGAAAGAGCAGCCGCCGCGACCTCAGGCGGCGGGAAAGGTGGGACCTCACAATGCGCCGGAAGCGGTGCCTCGTGGGCTTGGGATCTCTCCGGGTTCTTCCTTGCGCCGTCCACGCCGCACTGCCCACGAGAGCGTCCCCGCCCAAGGCACAACTCACCTCCCGGAGCCTCCCTGACCGTTCCCTTCCACCATCTGACACCCACAACTAAGCAGGAGAAGACCGGCGTGGTAACTGCCGGGCCGCCGGCTGCCGTAAGAACTCCGCTTCCCGTGAGGCTTCGCGGCGAGCGGCGCTGGTGCGCAGGCGCGCGCACGGCGTGCGTGGTGGCGTCAGCAGTTCTAGAACGTTGCTGTGGTAGCGCTCGGGCGCCATGTTAGGACGAAGGGGAAGGAGGAGAAGCGCTTAAAGCGGCGGGAGCGGTGCGGGAGAGGGGTTGGACCCAGGGCTGAGGCAGGCCCCCCCCTCCCTCCCGCCTCAGTGGATCATGCCCAGGGCGGCAGCGGCGGCGGTTGCGGGGGGGAAGTGACTGGGCGGTGCCGGCGCAGGAGACGATGCCGTTGTAAGTAATTTGTATTCTGTTTTCTTTCGCTCGCCGGCTGGGCCTTGGGGGGCGTCCGGGAAGGGGAAAGGGTAGGCGGAGAGGGTGGCACGCGAGCCCGACCCTCCCCCCGGTAGGAGGCAGGCAGGACTGGGGACCTTCCTGTTTCCTCGCCCGCTCGCCGCCGCACTTCTCCCGTGTGCTGGGTTCCCGCGTCCCCCGACCCTTCCTGGCTGGGTCACCTGCCGTCGGGCCGGGGGCCTTCCCCTTCCGGAAGAGCTGGAGGAACCTCTAACTAGCCCGGCCACTCCAGCTTCTCCGCCCCGTCCACAAAGAAAACCAAAACAACCCCAAAACAAAACATTGCCTGGCGGCGGGGAACCGAGACCCTGCTCCACGCGGGATCAGCACTTGGGGTTCGGGCTCGCTCTCGGCGCCCCTCGGGCCCATTCGATGTTGCTTTTCAGTTCCTGGTCTGCCTCAGCTTGCTCACTCTGTTCCATTTCCAGATGCCTGTGTTGTGCGCCAGAGTTAGCTCCTTTCCACTGACCTTGTCTGAATGTAGGAGCACGAGTTAAAAGCCCAGCTTTGAGTGTTGAGTCCCCCTGCCTCCACCTCCGCCCCAGTCCTCCCTAGCGTTCACGGTCGGTCGGAGAAGGGGGCACTTCCCAGGGTGCCCTCCTCCGAAACGGCTTATGTATTGCTTTCCCTGTTTTGTTTTGATGGGGTAACCGGGTTTCATTCTGCTTCCTTTCTCTGTCTCTGGTGATACTTTTTTTTTTCCCCCCCTGGTTGTAAGGCTTAAAGCTAGTCTCTTTATGCTTTCTAATCCCACTACGCCTTTTTCTTTTTTTAGAGGATTTTTAAAAAGTTTTTTTCCTCCCCTCCCCCTTTCTGATAATGAGATATAATTTGGCAGCTCATTGCCAGTAGATTACGGATTTTTTTTTTCTGCAAATATACAGCATT
This sequence comes from Macaca nemestrina, assembly GCF_043159975.1. NCBI lineage: Eukaryota > Metazoa > Chordata > Mammalia > Primates > Cercopithecidae > Macaca > Macaca nemestrina. The sequence continues at coordinate 11,294,291 of NC_092131.1, read as the reverse complement.
GTAGAGGCCTAAGTAGTGAGACCGCATTTTTCCATTTTTGAAGATTGAAGCGTAAGAGTGCCTCTTTGAGACCAGGGACCGAGTTTTCTTCATCTTAGCCTCAAAACGCAACATGTAATTGACACTCAAAGTTTTGGTTAAATTCAGGATAAAGATTTTTGTGGTTTCTAGACATCGAATGTAGTAACTCAGGTCTATTTTTTTTTTTTGAGTAAGGATAATTTCTTTTGCATATAATCACCGATTGTAGTTTTACGATTATATGTGTGTGTGTCGATGTGTTTCTTTACAGGTGAGACTTTAACTTTGACACAGACCCTCATGACTTCTATCGAAATTTATGTATTTTAAAATAATTTTTCAAGGCTCCCACCCACCCCCTTATGTTATTAGGAAGTTTATCACATTACTTCTGTGATGAAAACGTTTGTTAGACTTAATTAACTATACATGTCTAAAATCTTGGAATCTGCATGGTTTCTGTTTATCGATTTTTTCCCTTTCATGGAATGATAAGAGACCCTAGGAGAACTGAGTCTAAGCAAGATTTTTGTGGTGTTTCTCAGTTCAGTAGGAAATAAATGTTTGCAGTGATGTCATGTGATGACGGCGTTATGAACAGTTAACATTTTGCTGTCTTTGAAAAGGGACTTCTTTTTCTTATAATCATACCAGCATTAAAAATGATAGATGTACACCTTAAAAGGCTTCAATGAAGAAATAACATTAAGTAATTTTGTGTCTTATTTCTAGGAATTAAAAGTACTTTTTTTTTTTTTTTGAGGCGGAGTCTTCACTCTGTCGCCCAGGCTGGAGTGCAGTGGCACCATCTCGGCTCACTGCAAGCTCCGCCTCCCGGGTTCGCGCCATTCTCCTGCCTCAGCCTCCCGAGTAGCTGGGACTACAGGCGCCCGCCACCGCGCCCGGCTAATTTTTTTTTGTATTTTAGTAGAGACGGGGTTTCACCGTGTTAGCCAGGATGGTCTCGATCTCCTGACCTCGTGATCCGCCCACCTTGGCCTCCCAAAGTGCAGGGATTACAAGCGTGAGCCACCGCGCCCGGCCAAAAGTACTTTTATACCTACTTTCCCCCAACGTTCTTTGAAGAGGGAAAGTATACATTTCTGTGAAAGACCTTAGGTATTTCAAATTCTTCGTGAGTTCGTTGAAGTGTGTAAAATGGAAGACGAGGCCAGGCGCGGTGGCTCACGCCTGTAATCCCAGCACTTTGGGAGGCCCAGGCAGGTAAATCGCTTGAGACCAGGAGTTTGAGATCAGCCTGGGCAGCATAGCGAAACTTAATCTCTACAAAAAACACATAAATTAGCTGGGCGTGGTGGCTCATGCCTGTAATCCCAGTTACTTGGGAGGTTAAGGTGGGAGGATTGCTTGAGCCCCAGGAGACCGAGGCTGCAGTGAGCCTTGATCATGCCACTTCGTTCCAGCCTGGGCGACAAAGCGAGACTCAAAAACTAAGTATACCATAATTACTATAGTGAACAGTAGAGAGCCCAAAGAATTAAAGAAATATAGGGCTTCTTCCTCATGAATTTGCTTGGTTTTTCATGTACTGCTGTCACACTGTCATAAATTTTGTTTTTTTGATGTGTTGGATTGTGATTTCCCCGCTATGTTGTGTTTGACTTTCATTTTTGGTACACCTGTCCTAATGTTAAATTTGGATGGGTGAGTGGCATTGGGGAATGGACCCTAGGTGAGTTGTCAGAATGAATTTAAATCAAAATTATCGAATTTTAGGATGTTACAGAACATTTTGATCAAGTGTCCATATTTTGTCTAAATTTCATATGTAGCTACAAACATACTTTTGAAAAGATTATAGTCTGATTTAAGAGCTATGGTGGTAAAGCTTCTGAAAGTTTTGATAGTCTTTGGATTCATTAAACAGAGTTTCTCACCTACTCATTATTGACTTTTATGCCAGATTCATTCCTTGCAGGTGCCTGTCCTGTGTATTGTAGTTTGTTTAACAACATCCTTGGCCTTCCACCTACTGGATTCCAGGAGCTCCACCCCTCCATTTCCCCAGTAATGACAACCAAAAATGTCTCCATGTATTGCCAGATGTGCCCTGGGGTGCAAAATCTGGTTGAGAACTATGACATTAACAAAAAGTGTGATGCCCTTATGGAAATTAGATGTATTTCTGCCCTACTCTGTGTTGGTCAGATATTTTTGGCATCAGCTCAGTTCTGAATATCAGACGGATGATAAAAAGGTGTAAAGTAAGAGTAACCAGTATCAGTAACATTTATGCTTCACGCATAGAATGTTGTCGAAGTTACCAAAAAGAGTTACTGCAAGACTTAGGTGAGACAATAGCTTTCCTCTCAAATATTTGCGGGTGCTGCACAAAAAAGAGGGAATTGGAGTACTTTTACATCGCCATAACAAGCAGAACCAGTACCTGCTGGTAGATGTTCTGTACTTCCCAGAGCGTGATCTGTGGATGCTTGGGGAGGGGGACCACTGAGATCTTAAAGAGGGTACATAATATTAAAACAGTTTTCATGTTACTGAGATGTTTTGTCTTTCAACATTTGTACTTATAGTGCAAAAGCAGTGGTGGGAAATGCTGTATCCATCATAGGAACAATCAAGGCAGAGATCCGGTATTGTATATAGTCATTTCCTTCCTTCCTTCCTCCCTCTCTCCCTCCCTCCCTCCGTTCTTGCTGTCGTCCGTTCGTTCGTTCATTCGTTTGTTCATTCGTTCATTCGTTCGTTCGTTCGTTCGTTCTTGACAGTCTCACTCTGTCGATAGGCTGAAATGCAATGGCCCGATCTCGGCTTACTGCAACCTCCACCTTCCGGGTTCAAGCGATTCTCTTGCCTCAGCTTTCCGAGTAGCTGGGACTACAGGTGTACGCCAGCCACCACGCCCAGCTAATTTTTGTATTTTTAGTAGAGACGAGGTTTCACCATGTTGGCCAGGATGGTCTCTATCTCCTGACCTCGTGATCTGCCCACCTTAGCCTCCCAAAGTGCTGGGATTACAGGCGCGAGCCACCGCACCCGGCCGTCATTTTATTTCTTAAAGACTGCACACTCATAGTTTAAAAAAGCTTTTGATGAAACAGTAAAAGGAGGTTAATTTTTATCAAATCTTGACACTTTATCTTTTTAATGTACTGTGACCATGGAAAGTACTTGTGAAGCTGTGTACTGGGGAGTAAAATGGTGGTTTTGAGGAGCACTTGTATGTTGATTTGTGAGCTAAGCTGGTGTTTTCATGGAGCTCCGTTTTTATCTGAAAGAACAAGTGATGAACTGTGGATATTCATATTTGAGTATTTAGGAGACTTACATGAGAATAAAGCAAGTCTGTCACTTCAAGGTAAACAACTGACTGTATTCCTGGCCAGTGAAAAATTTGAGCTTTCAAGCAAAATATAGAATTTTAGAAAGCTTGCTTTTCTGACATGAGCTTGACAGTTTTTCCCAATACTTAAAAGATGTTTCTGCTGACATTGGTGGATTAATGCATATAGTTTCAATGCTGTATAATGTGTGCTTAAAAAAATAACGTTTTTTAATATTTGGTAGACCTGTATAATTCAGTGAACCCAAGTTTTCCAAATGACCATTTGTGATGTAATAAAATCGTGTATGCATTCAAGGGTACAGAGTGCAAGGTAAATCAGATTTTAATGCAACAGAGTACCGAGAGTTTATTAATAGGGTTTTAACTTTCGTATTGTAACTAATCTTTGCAAAACTACCACTTGGGGAGTTCTGGTGTAGTATCAAAGAAGACTACCCATAATGAATTGAAAAGACGAAATACTGCTCTTTTCCAATTACAGTGTTGCTCCCAGCACTATGGGAGGCCAAGGTGGGAGGATTGTTTGAGCCTATAAGTTCAAGACCAGCCTGGGTGACATAGCCATCTCCACAAAACAAAAACAGTTATAATGTTGGTTTGATGCCAAGTTTTCTTCATATGCTTCAACTAGAACAATTTGTTGCAACAGATTGAATGCAGAAGCAGCTATGAGAATCCAGCCATCTTTGATTTAGCCAGAATTAAAGAGATTTACAGAAATGCAAAAGCATGCCATTCTTACTAAATTTTTTGTTTTGGAAAACAGTTTTTTAAAGCACGTTAACATGTAATGAGTTTCTTGCTATTTAAATGAATAAATACTTTACAAGTTTTTCAGTTATAATTTCCAATGCAGTGGATATTGGTAAGCATAATACATGTAAGTAAGAGCTCTTTGCAGTGCTCAGTACATTTTAAGAGTTGTAGAGGGGTCCTGAGACCAAAATGTTTGAAAACTTGAGAAATCCTGATTGAGAACAGCTGCCCCAAGATGAAGTTGACTTTTCAGTGGTGGTGTGAGCTGCTCATGCAGCACCTCTGGTGTTTTTTTTGTTTTTTTTGAGATGGAGTCTTGCTCTGTTGCCCAGGCTGGAGTGTTAGTGGTGCTAGTTCAGCTCACTGCAACCCCCACATCCCAGGTTCAAGCGATTCTCCTGCCTCAGCCTACCGAGTAGTTGGGATTAGGCCTGTGCCACCACGTCCGGCTAATTTTTGTATTTTTAGTAGAGACAGGGTTTCGCCGTATTGGCCAGGCTGGTCTCGAACTCCTGACCTCTGGTGATCTGCCTGCCTTGGCCTCCCAAAGTGCTGGGATTACAGGCCCACCACACCCGGTCTCTGGCGGTTTTCTGAACACTGTCTGGGGATGGACCTGCACCCCACTCCACCCCAACCCACTGTGATTTAAATAAAATTTTTTTGTTGTTGTCAGTGAAAAACAATGTATTAGATAACCTTTAGGAAAGATAACAGAACTGTGAGATTTTGATTCTCAGATTTTAAAATTTGGAGTTTTTATAGTGAATTGCTGCTCAGTAAATGTTGACTATGGTTTTGAGATGTGGTGGTTTACCTGAAACATATTTTCAGTCCATATTTTTTGGTAGAGAACTTGGAAGGGTATGGGAGTTGAGTAAATTTATGAGCCTGCTCAGTTCCTATCCCTGATTGTTTTCCTCACTTTCTTAAGGCAGAAGCCAGTTCTGGCTTGATAACGACTTTAAAAATGTTTTGACTCATCAGAACATTCTATTCCTGGTTAACTAAGTCAACTTTAGGTTAGCATTACAATTAAATTTCATCTTTAGTTTTATCTAGGCAAGTTTATAAAGCTAGCTTCTTTCAGGTAAAAAGAGACCATTTGACTTCTCAGCTAGTTCTAATTTTGGGAGGGTATGTGTATCTGTTTTATTCTGTATGTTCAGGGTTCTAATTACTTAGCAGCTTTTAAATAATTGGACAATGCCAGTTTATGATTTACAAAGCAGCAACATTATAGGAGGTAATTGGTTCCCCTAAAAGTTGGTTAAAGTGGAGGCTCAAAAGAATACTTGACAGAGGTCATAAAGGTACTAAATTGTAGATTGGGGCTTAAATCAGCTCTGGATTCCATGTTCCATTCTCATTCCAGTACACTATACCATTTCCTGTGGACACTGTAGGGAACCATGTGTGGTTAGCTCAGTTGGAGTCTTTATTTTTGAGACAGGGTGTCACTGCTACCCAGGCTGGAATGCAGTTGTGTGATCATGGCTCACTGCAGGTTTGACCTCCCAGGCTCAAGGGATCCTCCCACCTCAGCCTCCTGAGTATCTGGGACTACAGGCATGCCCCACCATACGTGGCTAATTTTTGTATTTTTTATTGTGAGAGTGTTTTGCCACGTTGCCTAGGCTGGTCTCAAACTCCTGGGCTCAAACAATCCCGCTTTGGCCTCCCAAAATGCTGAGATTACAGGCATGAGCCACCACGCCTGGCCAGTTGGAATCTCTATATAGTTTCAAGTAGAAATAATTTTCAAGCTCAAGTTTTTTGTGTGTATAACATTTAAATCTCAAAGTATTTATATAGTGAAAAATACATACAAAAGTATATAAACCAAAGTAACATATAGTATATACTTGTAGTATATGCAGAATGTAACATACTATAGAACCTGAGATCTTGTGCATCGCTTAATGATTGGATATATTCTGAAAAAATGTGTTAGGTGATTTTACTGTGGGAACAGTGTACTTACACAAACCTAAATGGTATAGCCTACTATGCACCTCGGCTGTGTGATACAGCCTGTTGCTCCTAGGCTGTAAACCTGTACAGCGTGTTACTGTACTGAATACTGTAAGTAGTTGTAATACATTAGGAAGCATTTGTGTATCTAAATGTATGTAAACACAAAAGGAATAGTAAAAATACGGTCTTATACTGTTACGGGACCATTGTTATATATGTGGTCTGTCCTTGACTGAAAAATGCTGTTATGTGGCACACGACTATACTTTTAGTGACTTTATTTGTGTATATATTCTTATTTAAAGCCATGCACAGATTTGCCACTTACAGACCCCACTTTGTGGCCAGTACCTTTTGTGGGAGTTGCCTTTTTTTTTTTTTTTTTTAAATCTTTGGATTGTATGTAGGCCTGCTGAACTGTATAGCAATCTCATTTGTGGAAACTTAAGGATTTGGGAAGAAAAAATAGAGGCATTCTGTTAGATTTCTTTCTTCCTCTTTTGTTACATAATTATTTTTCAAATTTGTATTCCCTCTGTATTTTGTCCAGAAATTGGCTTCTTGCATTTTATGGCAGTTTTTATAACTTTTGGGTTGATCAAGTATAGTGTTTCCGTCATTTTGATCCTTAGAAACATTTAAATTGCATTTCCTGAAATTAGTAGTATGAATCTGTAGCACTATGACTTACTATGATTTTGATTATTTTCTGATACATTTTCGCACTCTTTCATACTTCTTCAGGTCCTGTTTCATACTTTATTAAATTTACATTTCTTTCATTTGCAAGTTGTACTTGGCAAGTTGATGTAGGAGTGCACAATTCAACTTTTTTTTTTTTTAAGTTTCTCCTAGCCATATGAGAGAGAGGGACATACACACACAAATACATGCACTTGTGCGCAAAGGGGCAGTTGGAAGTACTCTTATGAAGTGAGGAAAAATAACTTGGCTATTGTAGTAATTGAACAGCAAGTACCCTTTCTGTGCATAAGCAACCTTGAATTTTCAGTTTGGCCTTGGGCTTTATCATACATGCTTTATTCTCCTTGAGCGTAAACAATTATGTCATCTTTGAGCCTCTGCTACTGCTTTACTAACTATTGACTGGATTGCCCACCTGCAGTACATTTTTAAGAATATAGTGGGGTCTAAATATTTTTATTACCACTTACACAGAACACCTTATGGTGGGCCATTTAACCAGCCTTTTAATTTCTTAGCATATACGTTATTTTGGCAATATTCTTGCCTCTAAACTACTATCATCATATGCTGCATACCTTGTTAAAAAGGAGATTGTATTATTTTGGCTCAGAATTAATATTTAATGCACATTGAGATACTTAGAGAGATCCCTGTGTCTTTTTTGTTCATGTCCTTCGAATGAGCACATTAAGGTGGAGACCTTTCAGCAGCACCTGGTACTGTGGGGAATTGTGCCTTCTGTCAGTTACTGCAGTCTCTCCGATGGCTTCCAAAGAACAAGATTAGCAAGTTTGGCTTTCAGTTTTAACTCCATCATGCACATCATCAAGCATTTTCTGTTAAGTAGTAGCTATGAATTGGGACAGTTGACTCTGTTAATATCATGGGCCACAACTTGTTCCAAATGCCTACTATCAGTAGTGCCTGATGAGCTTTGTATACATTGAGACACAGGCGGGCTGTGGTGGCTCATGCCTGTAATCCCAGCACTTTGGGAGGTCAAAGTGGGAGGATTGCTTGAGCCCAGGCGTTTGAGACCAGCCTGGGCAACGTGGTGAGACTCCGACTCTGTTAAAAAAAATTAAATTGAGATGCAAAGTACTTAAACATTAACTATTTGAGGAAAACACCAATGGAAATACGATATTCTGTCCTTTTGTGTGTTAGTAGTCGTCTGTCTAGATTGCGCTTCTCCCTTCCAATCATTTACTGTGTACACCTTAACCTTCTGGCATAGTCATGTTTTTATCTTTGTTTCTTTAATTTTTTTTTTCCAAGCTTCTACTTTGGACTTGTTTAAGGATCTGAATCCCAGACTAAATTTGAGATTGTCATTGAAAACAGAGACTACCTTAAGCATCTTTGTATATCTGATTTTATTTAACATTGTCTTTTATGCATATTTAGGAATTCGGTACATTTCAACCTAATAAATACTGTACTTTCTGACAAAAGGTAGATGAGAAAAAAAGTGCTTTTAGGAAAATTGAGTTGATGTTTAATAACCTTGGTTGGCCTAGCAGCTTCCTGGAGCAATAAATAAAGCAATATTTGCTTTGGATTTACTATTTCTAGCCACAGAGTATTGCACTAAAAAGCTATTTAAAAAATCTTGGTTTGTTTCACAAAATAGTGTTTTAATTAGCATGAACTGAGTTTTTAGCTAATAACCAAAAGCGAATTATTTTAATTTGAGGATTTATTTGGTGCCCCTTGCTGACATTTTAGGGGTGATTTTAGCCTCTTTGCTATAACTATTCTAATTTAATGGTGAATGGTAGAATTAGTTGACTTTCAACTTTTGCAAGATTATTAATATCTACTTTAAATAATTTAACAAGTTGAAACAAGTTTATAAAATATAAGGCAAAATATTATGGTCTCAATTCTGCTTGGTTGTGTTTCTATGAATGTGTTATAGACATAATATACAAATAGTTAAAAATAAATAACTAGGCCGGGCGCGGTGGCTCAAGCCTGTAATCCCAGCACTTTGGGAGGCCGAGACGGGCAGATCACGAGGTCAGGAGATCGAGACCATCCTGGCTAACACCGTGAAACCCCGTCTCTACTAAAAATACAGAAAACTAGCCGGGCGAGGTGGCGGGCGCCTGTAGTCCCGGCTACTCCGGAGGCTGAGGCAGGAGAATGGCGTAAACCCGGGAGGCGGAGCTTGCAGTGAGCTGAGATCCGGCCACTGCACTCCAGCCCGGGCTACAGAGCAAGACTCCGTCTCAAAAAAATAAATAAATAAATAAATAAATAAATAAATAAATAAATAACTGGGTGTCATGGTGCATGCCTGTAATCTGAGCTATGAGGGAGGATCACCTGAGCTCAAGAGTTTAGATCAGCCTGGGCAACAGAGCAAGACCCCATCTCTAAAAACAATAATAATAAAAAAACTGTATCTATATGACTACATATTGTAAGTGATGTACAGAGGTGCTTCAGTATAGAGATGATTATTATAGACTATGAAATCAGATATCTAGGTTCATATTCTGGTCCAGTAAACTTAGTCAAGCCTTCTTTCTTAGTTTAATAGTAAGAGTTGTTAGAAAAGTTTAGGAATAATGTAAAGTGCTTGACTTAATATGTGGGATATGTTGAAATTTCAGTAGATGGCAACTGATCATAATTATATTCTGCCACTTTTTTTTTCTCCTGATATGCATGCTGCTACATGTACTATCTCATTTCTTTATTGTGGCATAGTTTTAAGTTGTAAGCATGTACTGTAATTAACCAGTTCTTTATTGATGGATATTTAGGTGGTTTCCAGTTTTACTTCATTGCATACTCTCCTCAGTGAACAACCTTGAATACCTTTCTGTGTTAGTTCTATGAGAAAGGTTCAAATTCCAGAACCTATGAGATCAAGAGAGTTAACTTACAAATGAATGAACTAAGTACCAAATGAACTCCCTTTTTAGGGGATAGCCCTGGGATAGACACTGCTCATTTCAAGCTTATTTCTATTGTGCCGGAGTTTGGGTCCCTATTTTGGTCTGTCTTCCAGTCTTTGCACCCATACTCTAGGAGTGGCTGGAAATTTATATATTTTTTATTGTTTGTTTTTTACTTTTTTGGGGGATGGAGTCTCGTCACCCAGGCTGGATTGCAGTGATGTGATCACGGCTCACTACAGCCTCAGCTTCCTGGGCTCAAGAGATCCTCTTGCCTCAGCCTTCTGAGTAGCTGGCACTACAGGTGCATGCCCCTACAGCTGGCTAATTTTTAAACTTTTTGTACAGATGGGGTCTTTCTATGTTGTCCAGGCTGGTCTCAAACTCCTGGGCTCAAGGGATCCTCCTGCCTCAGCCTCCCAAAGTGTTGGTATTACAGGTCTGTGCCACTGCACCAGGCCTGGGGATTTAGCTTTTTATGTAATATTTTATAGTTTAAAAATGTGTGATTAAAGAGAATATGTCTTCCAACTTCAGGGCTTTCAGTTTGAGCCTTCTGCCCTAGTATTTCTGTCCTAGTATTTCTGTAATAAGTAGATCGCTGGAGATAAAGTTGCTAGACAAACTTTTAAAATTGGTATGTGCATTTTTAATTTTGATAAATACCAGATTGCTTTTTAAAATGATGTAACAAGTTTGCTTTCATCCTGATGAATAAGGGCTCATTTTTTTTTTTTTTTACACCATTGCCAACATTGGAGGTTTTTTGGTCTTTCATTCTTACCACATACATTAAATTTTGTTTTTCATTATCTGGTTGTGTTAATTTGCTTCCCTGATATGCAGTGAAACTTTTTAAAAAATTGATGAATTCTTTATGTATTCAGACTATTACTGTTTTGACATAAGTTGCATGTATTTTCTCCTTTTATCATTTGCTTTAACTTTCCTTATGTGCTATATTGTTACTATATAAAAGTTGGAATATTTTGATACAGGTAAACCTGTTTTTATGGCTTTTGCGTTTTGTGTCTTGCTTGAGTAAGGCTCTGAAAATGTTTTTTATTTTCTTTTAGTGCCTTTATGCTTTTTAAATATTTTTGAAATAGCATCTGGGATTTAGATTTTACTATGGACAATCAAGGCCATTCAAGTATTTCATAGTCGTCTTCACTGACTTGAAATGGGATCTTTGTATGTGCGAAGATGATCATACTTTGCCTATTTGAATGTATGACCATTAAACTCCAGTTAACAAATCATAGGAACTTGCACTGTTTGCATTAGATTTCTAACTACTGTACCAAGGTGGTTCTTGATAGTTGAGATTGTATGTATTAGTTAAGTTGAATGTCTAACCTTTTGAAACAAATATCCCGCCAAAATAGCCAACAGTCAACAAAAATGTCACTATTCTAAGTTCCTAGATATTTATCCTAATTAGAGTCATCTTGACAGCCCTGAATGGGGAAAGGAAAGACCTGTGTCTCAGCTTTGGTCTAAAAACTTTTGTATTTGGAAACTTCTTGTTAGTGTTATATGCTGTACTTGTAAAATTCCTAGTTTGTTATCCAAAGTAACGAAGAGATATAATAATTCTAAGGTAAATCCACAGAGATGCAGCTTACCAAGAATAATATAACTAGTGGCAGAAATGAAACCAGAGTAATACGATGAGTAGAAGTGGAATCAGGCTTGCTTTCTCCCTTTTTTATCAGATTATTTTTGAGTTGAGACCAGACTTTGTAGTCTGTCTTGAATGCCATTACCAGAAGTTACAGTTTTTTAGTATACAGTTGTATTTTAGGAAGACATACTTAGTAGTAGTATGCCTGGTGGAACCATGTGACAAAGGAGTAGAAGGAAAGGAGTTGGAACCACGATTGCCAAGAGTTAGAACTAGAATAGTTGAAAAGGAATTGTTATATAGAATGCTAAAACAATTAAAAGGCATGTGTTCTATGTGAACTTTGCCTTGATGAAAATAATTTAAATATTATAAAGAAAACTCTGCATATTCTAAGGAGAGAAGAGTTCTGAAAATTCTTTATACAATACCTTGAACCAGTAAAAAAAAAAGGTGTTTGTAGGGGAGGAGTGTTTGGCTGTCTTTTGTGGTTTTGAGAGGGGGCAGAATTCATATATGTACTATTATATGTAGGTATCTATTTATGTGTAACTCTGATCCAGAAAGGATGAAAACTTTTAAGAATGCTTTAGTCATAATATTAAAAACTGACAAGATGTTTGCATTAGATGTGGATGAAAAGGAAGAATAAGGATAGATACACAATGGAGCAAAAAATTGGGTTACTAAAAATAGTTCTTAAGGAAATACAGTAATTTTTGTATTTTTATAGAGTAGAGAGCTTGCTAGATGGCTGCCAGTCACACTCTAAAAATTCAGGCGGTACCCTAAAGGTAAATACTAATTATATTGGTGAGATGAAAATGGACCAGTTGCTCAAGCAAAGCACAGTGTTCTTGATATTAAAAACCAGGAAGACATTTTAAGGAATCACAAATACTGCAGCTATATGTCTGGTTTGTGTTTTTTGTTTTTGTGTTACATAAGTTATAGAAGTTTATTTTTCAAAGTACAATAGTATCTGAAGAAAATTAAATACTGGTAAAATGTTTCTAGAATGGATAGATGTCTAGTGCGTTCAAAAATGGGAGGAAGAACTTTGTATTCTTGGGGTTGGTAGCTGTCTGGTGTATGGTTCCAGGAGAGTGTCAGTGCATATATAAGGCAGAAGAATCCTTAATCTTTGGAGGTTTATGTTCCAGATTGCCCAATATTGGAGTATATAGTTTTGTTGGAAGGAGAACAGCAACAAAAAGATTTCTTAAACTGTTTTATCATTCTACTTTATTTCTAATGTTAAATGGAAAATCTTCACTTTCATTTAAAGTGTTATAATGTTTAATGTTTCTACTTTGGACATTTTGGACATTTGAAATATCTGGGAGTCTGGAATTCTTAGTCTAGCTCCTTAAGCTCATGCTGAGCCATTTTTATTGGATACACAAGTATCTTGTAAATTTCAGAGTATGCATTTGTTTTTTTTTATTTGGTAGGTCTTGTTACATAGTTTTTCCTTTACTTTCTTTCCTTCCTTCCCCTTCCATCCTCTCCTTCCCTCCATCTCTCCCTCTCTTCCTTCTTCCCTCCCTCCCTCCCTCCTGGGTTCCTATCTCAAACTCCTGGGCTCAAGCCATCCTCCTGCCTCAGGCTCCGGAGTAGCTAGGACTACGGGCTTGTGCCACTAAGCCCAGCTAATTTTTATTTTTCATACAGATGACTGTCTCGCTGTGTTGCCCAGGCTGGTCAATTCCTGACTTCAAGTGATTTTCCCCTGCCGTGCCTCCTTAAGCATTGGAATTATAAGCATGAGCCACGGTTCCTGGCCCATATATGTTCTTTCTTGAATTAGGTGGAATACATGTGGTTTTATATTGACACAAAGTAATACTGAGGCTGGATGATGTGCCTACATTTGGAATAAAGTAAATAAAAATTTCCAGCTTGCATGTGATTTATTTCCCTATCAAAATGTTAGTGTAATCAGTATTTTTTCAAATTAGGCTGAGCAAATCTTGTGCACGTTTAGAAATCAGGGCCTGTATTCTAACATTCTAGTGAGAAAGTTAAAGTAGACAGGAGCTTTCCAAGCGTTGTTTATTATGACAATGAAAGTCTGAAGATTTGAATAAGAAAAAAATGGGAAAGATAGAGGAATCTTACAATGGATACTCTGTTTTTTTAATGATCCAAACTGAACTGGTAATGAATTTAATTCCTTGAGAATGGAAAAGAATGCAGAGAAACATATTACTTGCACAAAACAAAAATAGAGATTTATTGCTTGAGGCTACAAAAATACGATTTCAGCTTATACTTGACTTACAAGCTTTCCTTGCTTGAACCAGATCTAGCCTAGACAAAATGAAGTTTTTACACTTCTTTTTTCTGGCTTTACTCATGTTAAAATCATTTATGAAAGCATTCATAATCCCAGGATAATTGTGAAGGACTGTAGTTTACTAAGAAAAACTCATGAAGCAATGAATAACACAAGATAATACAATTACGTTAGGATAGGTGGTAAGCATAGTTTGTATTGTGCACTTGAAAATTTAAGAGTGATCTCTGCCGGGCGCGGTGGCTCACGCCTGTAATCCCAGCACTTTGGGAGGCCGAGGCGGGCGGATCACAAGGTCAGGAGATCGAGACCACGGTGAAACCCCGTCTCTACTAAAAGTACAAAAAAAATTAGCCGGGCGCGGTTGTGGGCGCCTGTAGTCCCAGCTACTCGGGAGGCTGAGGCAGGAGAATGGCGTGAACCCGGGAGGTGGAGCTTGCAGTGAGCCGAGATCGCGCCACTGCACTCCAGACTGGGCGACAGAGCGAGACTCCGTCTCAAAAAAAAAAAAAAGTAAAAAAAAAAAAAAAAAAAAAAAAAAGAGTGATCTCAAGTTCCGTGCTCTTACGGCAGAAAACCAGAGGGGCACACAGGGAAACTTTTGGAGGTAATGGATGTGTTTATTACCTTGATTATGCTAATGGAACTACAAGTGTACGCATATGTCCAAACTTACCAGATTATATACATTAATTACGTTCAGTATTTTTGGTATGTCAATGATACCTCAATAAAACTAGGGGGAAAAAAAACCTGTGTGTAATGACCAAGACATTATGAATTCAGTTATACTTCATGTGTATATTTTAACCTTAGGAGATGCTGCATATGATTAGAAAACAGAACATTTTTATTTCGTCTTCAGCAAATACTTTTTTTTTTTTTTTTGAGGTGGAGTTTTGCTCTGTTGCCCAGGCCAGAGTGCAGTAGGTGCTGCATACGATTAGAAAACAGAACATTTTTATTTCGTCTTCAGCAAATACGTTTTGTTTCGTTTTTTTTCCGAGGTGGAGTTTTGCTTTGTTGCCCAGGCCAGAGTGCAGTGGCATGATCTTGGCTCACTGCAAACCTCCACTTCCTGGGTTAGAACGATTCTCCGGTCTCAGCCTCCTGAGTAGCTGAGATTACAGCATGTCATCACACCTGGTTGATTTTTGTATTTTTAGTGGAAATGGGTTTTCGCCTTGTTGGCTGGGCTGGTCTTGAACTCCTGGCCACAAATGATCTGCCCTCCTCGGCCTCCCAAAGTTTGCTGTGATTACAAGTGTGAGACATCATGCTTTTTGCAAGTCTTCAGCAAATGCTTAGTGCTGATGTGGATGAACATTGTATCGAGTAGCTATGCAGCTTAGATTAAAGGGGCAAGAGGAAACGATCCAACGTGAATTAATTTCTGCAAGAGATATGTCTGATTCGTATTTATTCAGTAAATGCTGTTATAAAATCTGAATTAAAATTAAGACAGTATGTAACTAGACCAGGCAACAGTAAACAGATGACATGCAGTCCAGCAGCTAATTAGTAACATACAGTATGGGCTTCCTGGCATTCTTAGATCTGTGTTGATATCACAAGACAAATTACAGAACAGTCTAGCAGTCGCAGTGTAGACCAGAACCCAGTGGATTTGTGTAGTAAATGCATCATAAGCCTTACCTGTATAGCATTCTTAGATTTAGCACTTTATTGCTTATGTAGATTATCACACTTTAACTTATAAAGTAGAAATTGTATTTAGAACTTGGTAAAAAAGTAGCTGTGGTTGGGCTTGGTGGCCTATGCCTGTAATCCCAGCACTTTGGGAGGCAAAAGGGAGCAGATCACTTGAGGTCAGGAGTTTGAGAGCAGCATGGCCAACATGGTGAAACCCTGTCTCTACCAAAAATACAAAAATTAGCCAGGTGTGATGGCATGCACCTGTAATCCCAGCTACTCGGGAGGCTGAGGCAGGAGAATCAGTAGAACCCGGAAGGCAGAGGTTGCAGTGAGCTGAGATCGCGCCACTGTACTCCAGCCTGGGTGGCAGAGTGAGACTCCATCTCAAAAAATAAAAAGTAGCTGTGTGTGTGTGTGTGTGTGTGTAAAATACATTTTTTTTTTTTTTTAGTAGAGACGGGGTTTCAACATGTTATCCAGGCTGGCCTCAACTCCTGGGCTCAAGCCTTTCTCCCACTTCAGCCTCCTAAAGTGCTGGGATTACAGGTGTGAGCCACCACACCTGGCCTATAAACACTTAATTTCTTAAGGAATGGAATTTGGAAGAAATAACTAATCCAGATTTGGGGTCTTTCCTTATCATATACTTGGTTTTGTATGTTATTCAACTGTTAGTTTAAAAATATTGTGTTGACTTTTTAAAGTTAATTTAATGAAAAAAATTATGAAAAAAGATTGAGTCAAATTTATTTCCAAAGCATTTAAAGCATGCTATGCCTTTTTACAAATTTGGAACTTATCTTAAGATGGATAAAAATGTAGCTGTGTGTGTGTAAAAGAAACCTTTTAGACTAGCATCATTATTGAAGTGTAAATCTCTTTAAAAGATCATTAACAAGCCTAGGGTGAATACAGTTCTTTCCCTTCAAATTTTGTTATGCTATTTGCTTCATTATCTATGAACTTCGTTCATTGTGAGTCAGATGCCAGGTTTCATTTGGGGAATGTCTTATATTGGTAAAATAACATTTTTGTAGCGTGTTTATCAATGTTTAAGAAACAGATTTTGGCTTATTTTCAAGAGGTGAAATTTTACAGAAGTTTACTATATTCTGGATAGTGTTTTCTCTAGCAGTGTATTTGGTCTGGATTCTAACTTAGGTGTTTAAGTAGTGACAGAGTTAAAATCCTTGGGGTAGAATTTTCTCTTTTTGGTCACTTGCTTTTGGTCACTTTTTGTCATAAAAATTTTGGGGGTATTGCAGGGAACCAATCATGTTTAGAAATGTGTGTTACTAAGTTAGTTTTTCTGGTCATGCTGATTTGTTTCAAATTGTAGAATTCTTTTGGGAGTAATTTTATCCAATTTTATTTATAGTCCAGTTACAACACAGGGATCACAACAAACACAGCCGCCACAGAAGCACTATGGCATTACTTCTCCTATCAGCTTAGCAGCCCCCAAGGAGACTGACTGCATACTTACACAGAAACTAATTGAGACATTGAAACCCTTTGGGGTTTTCGAAGAGGAAGAGGAACTGCAGCGCAGGTAAATAGATATTCTGTATTTTTTTAACTTGGAAATTTTTATTGATGTTAACATAAACTGATTTTGAGGCATTCTGTACTCACTCAGAAGGCCAGGGTTATTTGCCCAGATCTATATATCTGTTTCAGAGAAGAGCGATACTTAAGAGAGAAAACTTTTTTTTGTTTTTTTGAGACAGAGTCTTCCTCTTGTTGCCCAGGCTGGAGTGCAATGGTACGATCTTGGCTCACCACAGCCTCCGCCTCCTGGGTTCAAGCGATTCTTCTGCCTCAGCCTTTCGAGTAGCTGGGATTATAGGCACCCACCACCACGCCCGTACCCGCCACCACGCCTGCCTAATTTTTTGTATTTTTAGTAGAGATGGGGTTTCACCATGTTGGCCAAGCTGGTCTTGAACTCCTGACCTCCGGTGATCTGCCCGCCTTGGCTTCCCAAAGTGTTGGAATTACAGGTGTGAGCCACTATAACCGGCTGAAAACTTTATTTTCTACATAGAGTTCTCTTCCCTTAATTTTGATGTTGTTTATTTTTTTAAAGCAATAATTCTGATTTTTTAATGCTTTTGGTTATTATAGTACTGAATTGTCTGGAGAAAGAGGAATACCTTACTCAGGGTAACAGTGCCCGTATATATATAGAGAGAGAGAGAGAGAGAGAGAGAGCGCGCACGCGCGAGCACGTGCTAACTACAATATACTGTGTTTCTGATCACTTAAAAAATCATAATTTAGGAAGAATGCCTATTTAAAACTTTGAGAAACTTAATCAGTAATGATCTGGAATACTTGATTGATAATTGTTTTATCAACAGGATTTTAATTTTGGGAAAACTAAATAACCTGGTAAAAGAGTGGATACGAGAAATCAGTGAAAGCAAGGTAAGGCAACTTTTTTGTGTATAAAATAATTGGTATATAGCCGACTGAACACAGCAAATGTCTTATGTAACCTGTCCTTATTTGAGTAGATTTAGAGTCTTTAATGTGGAGTCAATTTTAGACTATTGATAACAGATTTTACATTACTTTTCTTTTTTTTTTTTTTTTTGAGACGGAGTCTCGCTCTGTCGCCCAGGCTGGAGTGCAGTGGCGCGATCTCGGCTCACTGCAAGCTCCGCCTCCCGGGTTCACGCCATTCTCCTGCCTCAGCCTCCCGAGTAGCTGGGACTACAGGCGCCCATAACCGCGCCCGGCTAATTTTTTGTAATTTTTAGTAGAGACGGGGTTTCACCGTGGTCTCGATCTCCTGACCTTGTGATCCGCCCGCCTCGGCCTCCCAAAGTGCTGGGATTACAGGCGTGAGCCACCGCGCCCAGCCTACATTACTTTTCTAGTTAATTTGGAAGCAGGAAAAACTGAACTGAGTTAAGCAATTTTTAAAAATAAGTACTGTTTGTTTGGAACATTTGAAAACTGAAACTCAGTAATTGTAAACTGCTCACACTCTTCGCAGAAATGATGGATGTTTCTCTAAAAAGGTGCTTTAAACATTTGAGAATCTTGTTGCCTTTTAAGAAATTCTGCCACAGTTTTTAAAAAAGGTTTTCAGGTATTTTTCAAACTGAATATTTGTTTATTTAGTGTTTTTGTTTTTAAGAGACAGGGTCTCGCTCTGTCGTTCAAGCTGGAGTGCAAGTGACACCATCATAGTGCACTGTAACCTCAAATTCCTGAGTTCAAGCAATCCTCCTGGCCTTAGCCTCCCAAGTAGCTGGGACTATAGGCATGTCCCTTCGCACCTGGCTAATGGTATATGTAGGGTCTTGCTTTGTTGCCCAGACTGATCTCAAACTCCTGGCCTCAAGCAGTCCTCTCACCTTGGCCTCCCAAAGTGCTAGCATTCCAGGCATGAGCCACTGCCTGGCCTATTTAGTTTTCTATAATAACATTCTTTGTCCTTTTTTCTTTCTTATTGAAACAGAGTCTCACTCTGTCACCCAGGCTAGAGTGCAGTGGTGCCACTGCAACCTCCACCTCCTAGGTTCAAGGGATTCTCATGCCTCAGCCTTCTGAGTAGCTGGAATTACAGGCGGGTGCTACCATGCCCAGCTATTGTTTTTATTTTTAGTAGAGACGGAGTTTCTCCATGTTGGCCACGCTGGTCTTGAGCTCCTGACCACAAGTGATCCGCCTTCCTTGGCCTCCCAAAGTGCTTGGGATTACAGCCGTGAGCCACTGCACCTAACCTCTTTCTTTCTTTCTTTTTTTTTTTTTTTTTTTTGAGACAGTCTCACTCAGTCGCCCAGGCTGAAGTGCAGTGGCACGATCTTGGCTAGCTGCAACCTCTGCCTCCCGCATTCAACTGATTCTCCTGCCTCAGTCCTTCAAGTAGCTGGGATTACAGGTGTGTGCCACCATACCCAGCTAATTTTGTATTTTAGTAAAGATGGGCTTTTGCCATGTTGACCAGCTGGTCTCAAACTTTTGGCCTCAGACGATCTGCCCACCTCGGCCTTCCAAAGTGCTGGGATTACAGGCGTGTTCCCAGCCTCTTTTTTTTTTTTTTTTTTTTTTTTTTGAGACGGGGTCTCCCTCTGTTGCCCAGACTGGAGTGCAGTGGCATGATCTTAGCTCACTGTATCCTCTGCCTCCCGGGCTCAGGCGATCCTCCCACCCCAGCCTCCCGAGTAGCTGGGACTATAGGCGGGGGTCGCCAAGCCTGGCTAATTTTTTGTATTTTTTGTAGAGATGGCTTTTCACCATGTTGCCTAGGTTAGTGTCAAACTCCTGGGCTTAAGATATCTGCCTGCCTTGGCCTCCCAAAGTGCCAGGACTACAGAGGTCAGCCACTGCCCCGGCCCCTTTGAATTTCTAACTCTTCATTATGAATACTTGTACATACAAGTCATAAGTACATGGCTAGGATTCTTCTGGTAGAGAAAATGTTTTTGTAGAGTTGTATATGGAGTTTGACCCATTTAAAAAAATAACATAGCGGTAATTTTTCCAGGGTAGTGCAAAATCCATGTTTATAATATAACTGAAAGGTTGAAAAGAGAACCAAGGGTAAAGGAAAAATTTCATAGAGCAGGGAGAAGAGGGTGTCATCTTAGAAGAAAAGTTGTAGTCTTTTGGTTTTAGTCAAATTTATAGGACTGTTTGCTTAAAGCAATGTATATGTATATTTCAAAATAGAAATTAAACTTCAGCAAATGTAGTATTCTAAATTGTGGACTTTATGTACCACGTGTTTCTTACTGATTTTAGTTTCTAATAGAAAATAAGATTTTTTGGGGGGTATGTTTGACATCTAATACTCTGAACTTTAAAATGAAAAAAAGATTTCACAAGTGAAAATGTTTTTCCATGACCTGAATTAAGAAATCTTAAATTTCTGGGTTACAATGATGATAATAGGTATAAAGATACTAATATCTATAAGTGTAGTTTATAATATACTAGTCACCAGCCACGTGAGTATTTAAATGGAAATTAAAATTAATCAAAATTAAACATTCAGATTCTTGACTACACTAGTTACATTTCAGGTGCTCAACAGTGATGAGTAGCAGTGACAGAATGTTTACATCCTTGCAGAAAGTACCATTGGAGAGTATTCTTCAAAAGGCTGTTATGTCTTAATAGAGAAGTCTGTGGACCAGTGTTTTAAGATAGTTTCTACTTCATCTCCTTTGTAGGCTACTTCTGCACACATCTTGCTGGCTAATTTTAAATAACCAGGTCAGCGTTGCCATTGAGGTTTTAAAATATCTAAACAAAGGAAGACAAAGGCTTTGCTTACTTTTAAGAAATACAACATTACAGCTGGGCACCAGTGGTTCACGCCTGTAATCCAACATTTTGGAAGGCTGAGGCGGGCTTATCACGAGGTCAGGAGTTCAAGACCAGCCTGACCAACATGGTGAAACCCCGTCTCTACTGAAGATACAAAAATTAGCCGGGTGTGGTGGTGTGCACCTGTAATCCCAGCTACTCAGGAGGCTGAGGCAGGATAATCACTTGAATCCAGGAGGCAGAGGTTGCAGTGAGCTGAGACTGTGCCATTGCACTCCAGCCTGGGGGACAGAGTGAGACTCTGTCTCAGAAAAAAAAAAAAAAAGACAGCATTACATACATAACTTGTCTATTTTCTATAGTGATGATTAAATATGCTCTTAAAAAAACATTCTGATCGCTTTAAAGAAAAAGATTATATTCAATGATTTTTACCAAATATCCCAAAGCATATTAGAGTATTTTTTTAATCATATCAAAAGTGACTTGAAAGCCAATACCAGCCACGCGCGGTGGCTCACGCCTATAACCCCAACACTTTGGGAGGCTGAGACGGGCCAACTGCTTGAGCCCAGATTGAGACCAGCTTGGGCAACATGTGAAACCCCGTCTCTACAAAAGATGTTTTAAAAATTAGCTGGGCATGGTGGCGTATGCATATAGTCCCAGCTAATCAGGTGGCTGAGGTGGGATCTCACTCTTTAGAACTTGTCTTTAGGGTTTTTTGGAGTATGAAATAGCACTTCATTTTATGTTCTTTTTTTTTTTTTTTTTTTGAGACGGAGTCTCGCTCTCTCGCCCAGGCTGGAGTGCAGTGGCCAGATCTCAGCTCACTGCAAGCTCCGCCTCCCGGGTTCCCGCCATTCTCCTGCCTCAGCCTCCCGAGTAGCTGGGACCACAGGCGCTGCCCCTTGCCCGGCTAATTTTTTGTGTTTTTAGTAGAGACGGGGTTTCACTGTGTTAGCCAGGATGGTCTCGATCTCCTGACCTTGTGATCCGCCTGTCTCGGCCTCCCAAAGTGCTGGGATTACAGGCTTGAGCCGCCGCGCCCAGCCTGTTCTTTTTTTTTTTTTGAGGGGGTGGGGAGGTGGTCTTTTACATGTTTTGGTACTGAATAGATACTTTATTATACCGAGGAGTTAGGTAAGAGGAAATATTGACTAAACACTTACTAAAATTGTTTTTGTTTGTACAGACCTTGTCATTCTTATGAGCAGGGCCATTGAATACTAAACTGTGAAGCCTGGGATTTTACACTAGTGCCAGGGCTAGGAAGGCAGTTTTTGAATGCTTTCTCCCTCTTCCTGATGACTCTACTCTTTCTGAGTAAGAAAAGTAAATTTAGCTGTTTCTAAATTACTTCACCAAAGCCTTTTGGAAATCTAAAAAACTAAGCAATTATTTACCAATATTGGCTTTCTCTTCTCTGCTTTGCTGTCCCCTTCCCCTTCCCTTCTTTGCCTTCCTCTTTTTTTTTGAGACAGGGGCTCACTCTGTCACCCAGGCTAGAGTGTAGTGGTGTGATCATGGCTCACTGCAGCCTCGACCTGTAAGACTGAAGCAATCCTCCTACTTCAGCCACCTGATTAGCTAGGACTATATGCATACGCCACCATGCCCAGCTAATTTTTAACACATTTTTTGTAGAGACGGGGTTTCACATGTTGCCCAAGCTGGTCTCAATCTGGGCTCAAGCAGTTGGCCTGTCTCAGCCTCCCAAAGTGTTGGGGTTATAGGCGTGAGCCACTGCGCGTGGCTGGTATTGGCTTTCAAGTCACTTTTGATATGATAAAAAAAATACTCTAATATGCTTTGGGATATTTGGTAAAAATCGTTGAATATAATCTTTTTCTTTAAAGTGATCAGAATGTGTTTTTATTATACTCTAAATTGATGATTCATTTTATGTACAGCATCTTTGTCAATCACAGTCTTCTTTATAGCAGTTTCTAGAAATAGGGCAAAAATCTAACAATGAAGAATAAACTTCTTTAAAAGTTGAAAATTGTTTGAATTTCAAATATGATTGATTTGAGGGGCTGGGGGCTGGTATTTTTAAAGAGCTTTTATAGACTTTGAATACCCTTTATATAAATTTATACTGTAATCTTTCTTGGGATCCACTCCCCCACCCAAGTGTAGTGTCATTTGAATAGTTGCCCTTGTGCTCCACTGGCAAAATAACCATTTTTTGTTTCAACAGAATCTTCCACAATCTGTAATTGAAAATGTTGGAGGAAAAATTTTTACATTTGGATCTTACAGATTAGGAGTGCATACAAAAGGTAAGTTTTATTTCATTTTTCCTAGAAAGGGACCCTTTAGTTCTTAAACATGATGACATACCCATCTCAGTTACTTGTGTGTCATATAGCTTAGGCTTGCGTGGAAGAGAGAGTGCTTTGAGGAGTCTAAATTTTCAGTAAGAAAGATGTAAAATAATGCTGACTTCTGTATCACCACTATCCAAAAGTAGTATTAAGATTAAATAAAATTAGCTTAGTGTGAAGACTCATATCTATAATCCTAGAAGTTTGGGAGGCCGAGGCAGGTGGATTGCTTGAGCCCAGGGAGGTCAAAGCTGCTGTGAGCTGTGATTGCACTGCTACACTTCAGCCTGGGTGACAGAACAAGACCCCGTCTCAAGAAACAAAAATAAAAAAAAATAAAAATTCAGAGTTTCAGTAGAGGTAGCCGCATTTTATATGTTCAGTAGCCACATATGTCTAGTGGTTACTGCATTGGAAAGTACAGATATAGAGTAGTTTTTCTGTTGGAGAGCTCTTTTGGACAGTGCTGCTATCTACATGTATATCATTTTCCCTTACCAGCAGAATATCATTCTGGAAATAGAACAAAAACGAATTCCAGCTTTTAAGAAAACCTCGTGGATGCCCCCGCTAATACCTTTATAGACAAATTATAAAATATAGCTAAGCAAAAACCCCAAAAATGTGTGTTCATAGCCATTGATAATCAGTTAATAGTTTATACTTGTAGTTATTTCCTCTATGCAGATAAATACACAATAAAAATGTTACCACGGCAAAGAACATTTATTGAGCTTCTTTTCTTTCACCGAGCACTGGGATCTTCATTATCTTATTTAGTTCTTCCAGTATTGTTATTCTCACATAACAAACAGAAGCCTGAGACTAAAAGAGGCAGTAAAGCTTGAACAGTTCTTCTCAGCCTTCTACTGGCAGGGTAGTGACAACTCACACATCCTGAGGCTCTACTGTCTTTGGGTCTTGCTCTGTTGCACAGGCTGGATGCAGTGGCACAGTCTTGGCTTACTGCACCCTCCACCTCCTGGGCTCAGGTGATTTTCAGACCTCAGCCACCTGAGTAGCTGGGACTACAGGCACACGCCACCATGCCTGGCTAATTTTTTTATTTTATTTTGGTAGAGACAGGATTTTGCCATGTTGCCCAGGCTGGTCTCGAACTCCTGGGCTCAAGCCATCCACTTGCCTTGGCCTCCCAAAGTGCTGGGGTTACAGGCATGAGCCACCACGCCCAGCCGAGGCTGTATTCTTTAACCATGAACTGTATCTACCAGGTTAGTGTTGTCTGTTTTCTAGTATCCTTCCCTTTCTCCATCTCCCATCACTCTGTCCCATTAGTACATTACTTTTGATATATCCTGTGTGCTATACAACCTTCCTCCTGTTCTTGAATATTCTATTATAATAAATAGCTTTCAGAGTCATACCTCAACATCTTGGCTTTTAGGAAAATGACTGTTGACCTGATTCCACATTAATCTCTCCCCTTTGTGACCCCAATTAGTTGATTTTAATTCTCCTTTTTAAAATTCTGCCTATGTACTCAGTGCTGGCCTCTTATCAAGCACTGAATTAATGACAAATATTTTACCATTGTCTACCTCTTTGGATTCTTCTGCTTGAAGTTTATTTTGTAGGTCCCATTTAGGGGCCTGGTAGAGAGCGTATAAGCACCAAACACGTAGTACATAGAGGAAAACTATGTTTTTGTTTAACCAATGAACATGGCTATGACTAATGACATCAAGATGTTGGGTGTATGTTTGAATAATTCCCTCTCCATGAAAGTACTTGCTGAACCATCTTTCTTTGGGCTCCCAGTTTATCTGGGCCACTATAAATAGAGGATGCTGCAGGATCAAAATATACCCCATCAATTAAAATCATGTTTGTCCTCCATTGACTGGTAATTTTTAGTAAGTTTCTAGAAGCTCACCAATATGTTAAACAGATTCTCAACATCAAATACTACCATGATAGGATGCAAAATAATTTTCTTGTAATATTAATTAGTGGTTGATGGGCTTAATTTTTTTTAGGTGCTGATATTGATGCGTTGTGTGTTGCACCAAGACATGTTGATCGAAGTGACTTTTTCACCTCATTCTATGATAAGTTGAAATTACAGGAAGAAGTAAAAGATTTAAGAGTGCGTAAATGTTCGGGGTGTAATGGGAGGAGTTATGAACTTTCATTTAGTCAGTTGAGTGAATTTTATGATACAGCCATCATTTATTGAGTTCTTGCAGTTTACCAAACCCTTCTAAGCACTTGGCATATGTGTTTGTGTTTTATTCTTTACAGCAAGTGTAAAATTATAAACTCATTAACAGATTAGGAAATTGAGGCAAACAAAATAAATATGAAATAATCTGGCTGCAGTCATACATCTGATGAGTGGGTGAAATCAAATGTTTGAACCTTGATTTCTGATCTGATTTGTCCAATTCAAGAGCTCAGCCTTAAAGCTAGCTATTTTTGTGTCAGGTGTTTTGCTAACGTACTAAAACTAGTAGAGGCCTAAAATGTAGTTTCAGAGACCCTAAACTTGTTTACTTTTCTTATAGGCTGTTGAAGAGGCATTCGTACCAGTTATTAAACTCTGTTTTGATGGGATAGAGGTAAGGTATAGTTCAAATTGACAGTTCTTGCTATGTGCTGTCACTAATTTTGATTGATATAGGTTAAAAACTTGGTTTATTTTAAAGTTTACAATTAGTAGTTGGTTGATATTAACGATTAAGGCTTTTAAATGGAAGTGACTGCCTGTTGTTTGTAGAATATACCATTTTAAGTCTTTTTAAAAATGCCAAGTGAAATTTGGAGCTAAAACAGAAGTAATGAAACCTTAAGATTGAAATGCTATTACAAAAAAGTTTTTTTGGTAGCTTTTCCATATGCCAGTTTTGTGTGCTTTTAGTCTCATTAAGGCAGTAGCATAATGTATTTTTGCAAGTAACACTTTGCTTTGACTTCATTTAAAAATTGGGAGGAAAGTGTCAGTGCTGAAATGTTTTCCAATAGGGGAGGATTTATGGACTCAAATTCTTGAGATGTTCATTTCTTCTTGCTGCTTTCCGTGTGTGTAATTAAAGTGATGAGAATAAAGTTGACAGTGAAGCAGCTTTAGTAATTCATTACTTTTGCTGTACCGAATGGTACTGGAAAGTCACAGATAATAAAGTGAAGATTGTAACAGTTTGGAAACTGTAAGAGAAATAATTTATTGAAGCTGGGCACAGTGATGTGCACCTATCAGGAAGCTGCTGCAGGAGGATCTCTTGAGCCCTTAAATCTAGCCTGGGCAACATAGCAAGACTTCATCTCTTTAAAAAATAAAAAGATAAATCACTGTTGTGCTACTTTGCAAAAAAAAAAATGGCTGCTTCTAAGGTTGCTGCGTAAGATGCTCAACTCTGTATTTTATGAAAAGTCAAGTGGCTGACCTTAATAAGTAGACATAAAATGTTACATTTGGTAAGAGATTATCAAGTTCATGTAGTTTTGATTTACTGTCAGTGTTTTAAGTAAATGTAAAAATAATCTGTAATATAAAGTATAAGGTGATGCCTCATTTTCCTTAAAAGAATATTACTGACAAAGAGGACATTTTTTTGGAAGGAGACCTGACCTAACTTTGTAAACGTTACAGGATCAAGATGGAAAGTTAGATGGCTACTTAAAGCATTTAATGTGTTAGTTTTCTATTATACATGCTATATTAAAAAATAGTATTTTAGGAACATAATATTTTAGGAAATTTAGTAATCATTTTCACATTTCAGTATTTTTTGAAGTAATTCCATCCTTTAAAAAATGTGTCAGTATTATTACTGAGTTGTTTTTTCAGTTATCTAGTTTTATGAGCCTATAATCTTTATTTCTGTCCAAATTGCGGAAGATACTAGACTTTGAAATCTGTTCTTTTTCATTGGACAGTTTATCCTAGACGACAGGTACTTATTTGTATAACAGTACAATTTTTTTTCTGTAGGTGTGTTTAAATGATATTTTAAAATGTGCTCCTAAAATAATGCTTTTTAAAAAATGATCTAATAGCCGGGCACAGTGGCTTATGCCTGTAATCCCAGCACTTTGGGAGGTTGAGGCGGGTGGATCACGAGGTCAGAAGATCGAGACCGTCCTGGCCAACACGGCGAAGCCCTATCTCTACTAAAAATAGAAAAAAGTAGCCGGGCATGGTGGCGTGCACCTGTAGTCCCAGCTACTCAGGAGACTGAGGCAGGAGAATCACTTGAACCCGGGAAGAGGAGGTTGTAATGAGCCAAGGTCCTGCCACTGCGCTTCAGCCTGGGTGACAGAGCAAGACTCTGTCTCCAAAAAAAAAAAAAAAGTTATCTTATAAAAGGCTTGTTTACAGCAGCATCCGCATTTTTGGAACCATGAAATCATACCCTCAGGGATAACTACCAAATCTGTGCTGTTTCTTTGCACTGTTACCTTTCCTTTAGAAAAGAAACAATTTTGTAAGCTGAATTCTATGTCTTCAAAATTAGCCTTAACTCTGGTTGTTTTAGACTGTACTTTCCCCAGTGTTTTTGTTTTACTTAAAACTCAATTGGAAAAACATACTGTAGTATTATAGACATAGAAGTTCTCAGATACAAAGAAACTCTCTTTATTGAGAGTTACTTTTGGCTAAATATAAGGATGCTTGCCTTATATTTGAGTACTTTTAAGTTCTCGTGTAATGAGATCTCCCCTTACTGAGAAGTATTTTTGGCTAACTGTAAGGCTATTTGCCTAAATTTGGGTACTTTTTAGTATGTAATCAGTCTCTAATTCATATAGATGAAGAACTAAACAGCTAACTTTAATTCAGTGTATGTATTTAGTAGACTTAGTATACCCAGTAGATGGATTTAACAACCTTAATAATTGTGATTAAAGTGACAACTGGGTATTTGTACATTTCCATTTCTGTTTTAAAAATATTGCCTTTTTTTTCCTCCCCTGAGACAGGGTCTCCCTTTACACAGGCTAGAGGCAGTGTTGCAATCACAGCTCACTGTAGCCTCAACCTGGGCTCAAGGGATCCTCCTACCTCAGCCCCCCAAGTAGGTGGGACTACAGACACTTGTCACCATGCCTGGCTAATTTTTAAATTTTTTTGTAGAGATGGGGCCTCGCTATGTTGTCCAGGTTGATTTCGAACTTGTAGCCTCAAGCAGTCTTCCTGCCTTGGCCTCCCAAAGTGCTGGGACTACAGGCGGTAGCCACCATCCCCAGCCTATATTGCCATGTTTTAAAATTATCTGGTTAAAATACCTATGATACGAAATAATATAGTTTGGACTTTTGGAGGGACACTGTCATGTTCCCAGATAACGAAAAGATCCTGGCTTTAAGGATAATTAAGTTTTTGTTTTGCTGTTTTGAGTCAAGAGTTTTACTCCTGTCACACAGGCTGGAGTGTAGTGGCACAGTTTTGACTCACTGCAACCTCCGCCTCCCAGGCTCAAATGATTTTTCTGCCTCAGCCTCCCACATAGCTGAGACCACAGGTGCGTGCCACCATGCCTGGCTAATTTTTTTTGTATTTTTTTTATAGAGGTGGGGTTTCACCATGTTGCCCAGGCTGGTCTTGCTCAAGTGTTCCACATGCCTCAGCCTCCCAGAGTGCTGTGATTTTTTTTTTTTTTCTTAATAGAAATGCCTTAAAAGTAGTTTGACAGATATGGATTGTTGTTTTGTTTGTGTTTCAGATTGATATTTTGTTTGCAAGATTAGCACTGCAGACAATTCCAGAAGATTTGGATCTACGAGATGACAGTCTGCTTAAAAATTTAGATATAAGATGTATAAGAAGTCTTAACGGTATGAGAAAGCCTACTTCCTTTTGTGTACTTCAGTTTTTGTCAGATATTAGTTATTTTTACACAAGTTTTGTATTGAAGCTTTTTATAGCTATATTGTTAACACAGTAGTGAGTTAAATAAAATGTACTTTGCCTAATAAACTACAGAAAGAGTATGTAGTAGTTTATTTCACTCTTACAGTATTTTATACTGTATTTCTTCTGTCATTAATGGTATTCAGGACACTTGAAAAGACCATCTGGCTTTTGTACTCTGTTGCTAGTGATTTAGGTTTCATGGCCTAACCCTAATTAATTTTGATCCTGTTATTCTTTAGTAATGCTTTCAGCATTGCTGAGATCAGAAGGACTACTTTGGTACAATTTTATATTAGCATAGCTTATTACTGTGCTCTTGAAGAGCAATTCTTGGAAACTTGAGTGGATTAAGTCTTCCTCAGTATATGTGGAAAGTTTTAATTGTGAGTCTAAAATTCAAAATTAGGCAGGTTACAGTTTACTTTGATTTCTTTGGTCAGTGCTTATGATAGGAGATAAATGCTTTAGTTTTTTTTTCCCCCTCTTAATTGAATTAGCTTTACTGGTTCTACCAAATGAAAATTTATGTTTACTTTTAACTTCAATCTCAGAAAATTTGGAAGCATTACCATTAAACTTTTGATGATTTAATGTTCTGTTTTTTTTGTTGTTGTTGTTTTGTTTTTTTTACCCCTATTAATTAGGTTGCAGGGTAACCGATGAAATTTTACATCTAGTACCAAACATTGACAACTTCAGGTTAACTCTGAGAGCTATCAAACTATGGGCCAAACGTGAGTTGAGAATTTGTTGGCTGGCTTATTAGAAATGTTCAAGCTTTTGTTCAACACTAACTTATCTTTTTGCTTTTCCCTTATCAACAGGCCACAACATCTATTCCAATATATTAGGTTTCCTCGGTGGTGTTTCCTGGGCTATGCTAGTAGCAAGAACTTGCCAGCTTTATCCAAATGCAATAGCATCAACTCTTGTACATAAATTTTTCTTGGTATTTTCTAAATGGTATGTGTTTAGATTATATTAAAATAAAATTGATTGTAGACACTGAAGTTTAGTCTTATTTCTATGACATTTCTGCAGCTGGTTTCAGATTCAAATTTTAGTTCATGATGTAGTCATGTAGGCAGCCTTGGAGATCACATTGTATTTAAAATGGCAAACTGAAACTCTATTTCTTTTCCCTAGTTTGGCCAGGATAGTAAGGCAGATTCAATTTTGCTTCCTTGCATAAACTTACCCCTGAATAAACTCTGAATTTTAGCAGCTAAGATCCAATTTATTGATAGGTTGGGAAATCGGTTACTATACTTTTGGATAAAAGTTGTACACACCACCTCTTGCACTCTTTGAATCCTCTGTCAGTATAGGCCATTAGTTTCCTGTGATTGTTTTTTTTCTTTTTGCTTTCAGCATTTATTTTGGCCTAATATTAAAGATATAAATTTTCATAAGAAGCTTTTAAAGAATAAATTAACATTAAGTGCTTCAGGACAAAAAAGGAATTTGAGATTAGTCATTGACCCAGGAGAGGTTTTTTTTTCTTTTTTTTTAAGTTTCTTCATTTCATTTCCACATTTGTCAACTATGATTTAAGAAAAAATAGGATAAAAGATTACTGCCATTTTATATTAATTGCCTTGGCCCAATAGGTGAGAGTTCTTGGTTTTTAATCAAATTAAGATAAATCGTCCATTCCTGTTCTTACGAACTCCTGCTCCTCCCTCTGCAAAAGAGATGTTCTTTTCTAGTAATTTTATAAAAATTAGAGTTATTTGAGACAATTTAGAACTGTGTTCAACTGGAGGAAAAATAAAAAAAATTTAGAACCATGCCACACTTTTCAGTACACATTCTGGCTGTTTGGGGATTTAGTAGCACTAATAACCAGGCGTGATAAGATTAAAGAATATCAGAATTTCTCTTAATGCTACACATATATAAGCAAATAATGTTTTAAGAAGCTAACCTTGATGTTAAGAATGGCAGGTGTTCTCCAGTTTTTACCTCTTTCATGTGGGACCAAAGTAGCTAGTATATGGAACACATATGAACATGTGTTTATGCCACCCAAGTTTTACTACTATACTTGTCTTACGACTTTTAAGTCATGAATCCTTATTAATTTTCATAATTATTCATACCCTTTTGCCTGTGATCAGAAGTAACTTTTAAAATTATCAGTTGACTTTGGATGGAACTAGTATAAAGGCAGGAATTTTGTCTTTCAGTGGAGATTTATTCTGTTCAAGGTTGAAGTGGACACATCATTATCTTGGGATGGTACTTCTTTATTTAAATAGTCCTTTAAAGTTCTTTGAGTGGCAGAGAATATATTTTGTTTCAGTCTGAGAAGGCTACCAGATGATTTAAGTTCATTTCATAGTTAGGAGAAAAAGATTTTTGAGTAGTATAATGTCGTCAGAAAGGAATAAAACGTTGTATGTACCAAGAAGGCAGAATGAAGAAGGATCACATTCACAAATGCTGTATGTTTAACAAAATACGTTTAGATGGTAATATCCAATAGTCTTATCAAGTGCTACAATCTTTTTAAACAGGGAATGGCCAAATCCAGTGCTATTGAAACAGCCTGAAGAATGCAATCTTAATTTGCCTGTATGGGACCCAAGGGTTAGTGTATTATTTTTTCCCCTACCAATTCACACTGTGCAATAACAAGTAAAAATCATCTGCATAAACTCCAGGGAGACTTCCAGCCTTTTACTTATGAGTGGTCATGTCCGTATTACACTTTCTTTTAGATAACCTCAACTATAATTGTCCTCAACTATAATTGATGTGAGAAGCATAATTATGTACCCTGTAAACCACATTTAATTGTACATAGTTTTTAATACAGATTTTACTAACATTTTAATTTATTCTATATAGAACTACCTTGTAAGTCAAAGTTGTGTGGGCATTTGTGCTTTTAAAAAAATAAAAGGATACTAAAAATCCCTGTATTTTTTTATTTTATCTAAGTATTTTGCTAAAGTTGGGTTGTTATAGGAAAGCTGTTACTTAATGTTTACATGTGGCATATAACTTCTAAGCAGTCTCACTTTAATTACCATGATGTAATTGTAAAAAAAAAAATTGGTTTAGATTATTTTAGAGATTATAAAAACATGGTTGGGCTAAAGAAGACCTTCCATTCTGTTTCTTGGGAAGTTACAACATTTACCACTTACTCATTTTAAATGTTAACAACATGCACTTTATAAACTGATAAAAGAAATTTAGGTTTGAATAAGATTTCCTAAGTTTATGAAATCCTATTTTTCTAAATTTATCTTACTGCAATATCAAAAATTTTAAATTCTGTTGAATTACATCAAGCTATGCATTTTCAGGTTTTCCAAACCTCAAGGCATTTACTTTTAGAGGATGTGAATTTACAACTTCCTTTGTGGAAGTGTGCCACTTACCTGATATACAGATTTAAAATTAACAGTATATCATTTCATTATCTCCTAACATTTCAACATGGATAATGTAGTTTCACCGTGTGTTAATAAGCTTGAACTCCTTAATAGTTTAAGGGTATAGTAAGAACTTACGTTTCTATCTTGTTGAAAATTAGCTTTACAAAACATATTGTAGCATGACATGTCTCTAAAGGTAATTGTATGTGCATCCCTATTTCTGTTGTTGAATAAAGAAAAACTAAACATCAATAGATTCCCAAGCAGAACTTTTTTGTTGTTGTTCAGCCAGGCACACTTTCTAGTAAGGTTGCCAAAATCCAAATTGAAACAGATCGTTAGTTTAGATGAAATCTTTGATTCTATAAAAAATTCCTATAAAAACAATGTCTCTACATGGTTTTTCTTTCTCAACTCCAGCTATGAATGAAATAAAAAATATAATCATTGGTTCAGTTTAACAAGGGGTAAAAAGCCCAAGTATCTGTTGCATATGTACTTGAAGAAACTGATTGGCTGTTGTTGTATGTAGGTAAACCCCAGTGATAGGTACCATCTTATGCCTATAATTACACCAGCATACCCACAACAGAACTCCACGTACAATGTGTCCGTTTCAACACGGATGGTCATGGTTGAGGAGTTTAAACAAGGTAAGTGTTTATCCTTATGCTCTGATTTATACACGAAGGATTTACATACCATTGTAGACCCGGTAGTCAACTGTGCAACTTAAATTGAAGGATTCACTGAAGTGGATTTTGGTGTTCATTTATTACAGTATATATTTGAGAACTGCAAAAAATTCCTTTTAGGCAATTTATGTTTTATAACAAGTTGGAAGATTAACCAACAGTTAAAACCAGTAGGCTGGTTTAGTTCCATACTATTGCCTTGTAAAATTATAAATGATGACAGTTTGTCTACACTGGTTGAAATGAGAGATGTTTAGCAGGCTGCGTACTCCTGGGAAAGAACTTTGAGCAGCAATGGGGCCAAACCATCCAATTAGATTCCATTATTTTTTGGAGGAACCTTTTAACTTTTGAACCTACTTGTGCTGTTAATTTGAAGGTATAGCTACTACCAAATAGTCTTTGAGAGAACTGAAACAAGATTGGTTTGACTGAAAACAGTGGTTTGACTGAAAACAATGAAATAGAATCAGCTGTTTGACTACTAGCTTTAAATTTACACATTTAAAATTCCTGAGTATTTTATGCTTTAGTTTCATCTTTAGTCTAAAGAGGCCCATCAAGGGAAGATGCCTCTATCCCTTTAGAAACAACAGGAAAACTTGTTTTTAGAAAGGCAAGAAACAAAGTATATTGGAAATTTTTCCTTCTCGGGTAACTGGAGTGTTTAAGAAAGAAGGTCATTCTATGAGCATGGCATTTTAGAATAATCGTGCTTTACCAGAAACCTGGTTCTGAAAATATCTTCCAGCTTTTT
Organism: Macaca nemestrina; assembly: GCF_043159975.1. Classification (NCBI taxonomy): domain Eukaryota; kingdom Metazoa; phylum Chordata; class Mammalia; order Primates; family Cercopithecidae; genus Macaca; species Macaca nemestrina. The sequence goes on along the minus strand of NC_092131.1, from coordinate 11,260,681 downwards.
AAAAAAAGTATGTATGTATATAAGAATATGCTCTAAAATCATAAGCTAAAACTATATATGTTAAAGTTCTGGTTTTAGGATTATAGTGAGTGCATGTAGTATGATTAAGATTATGTAAAATTCTAGATTATAGACTGAAGTATGCAAACATTTTAATATGTTTTTAATTTAGGTCTTGCTATCACAGATGAAATTTTGCTGAGTAAGGCAGAGTGGTCCAAACTTTTTGAAGCTCCAAACTTCTTTCAAAAGTACAAGTATGTATTTTAAGGCATGTCGGACATGTTGCTCTCTTAAATAATGGTTTAATGGTAGCACATATGAGCTTTCTTCTTGCTGGATTAATGTTTTGGATTTTCCTTTAAACATCTGTAGAATTTTCTTTCCTGTCACAAGGACATACTGTTTTTAGTGAACTCCTTAGTTTTTTTTTGGTTGTGGTAATGAATGTGAAGCCCCTTTGATTTTTCTGCTCCGTCTAACTGAGCTCCTGCTACGTTTGTAGCAACATCAGTTCCGTAGGCATACCTCAGTCATGACAAAAACAGTACATCTGTATAGTGGCAAGTGGATGCATCCTGAAAATCTGTAGTTAATAATTCTCTACTAAGACACAGTATTTTCATCTAATTCTGGAAACTCGTTAATCACTAAGAATCTTTAAAACAAAGACAAAGCTAATAAAATGTCAATATATATTCAATTAAATGTTTTCAATAGTTACAGCACATTATTGGCCTGCCATTTTCCCCCAATTGTTAATAAAACCCCTTCAAATATTTCTACAACTAGCTTTCATGAATCTAAGTGGGTGTTAATAATTTTAATTAATGGTTTAATGCCTTAGTACAGGTTAAAAGCTTCATTAATTGTGTTAGTTTTGATGAAAAATGTAAGTTATAATCTTATTTTAAAAAAACAGGCAAACCACAGGCTTGCACTTTTATTTGCCCTGGGCTGAAAATGTGCCAAAGTCCCACTTAAACAATTTTTTTTTTTTAATGCTTGAAACTTTTCTGACCATTTGATCTTGTGTTGGATTGTGTTTTGTAATAATCTAAGCAGGATTGCTTTATGCTATTCCCCAATTAAAAGCAAGAATGGTGACCTCCACGATGTCTCTGTGTTTTGTTTCTGTATCTTTTGCATGAGGAAGCAGTAACGAGCCAGGAAGGAAGCACTGTGTTGTCAGTGAACGTTAAAGGAGCATGACCATTAAATACTCTTATTTTATCACAACTTCCCCCATAAATTGTGATTTCTGTTTGACAGATAATTTTTCTTTGTTTTTATTTTAACCAATGTAGAGGAAGTACCTTGGAACATTTACACTAATAAACATGTATATAGATACTTTTAAAACTTGATACACAGGAGACACAGTTACATGTAAGGAGAATAATAAAGGAATTGGTTTTACAGGAAAGTATTAGTACCCCTTAATTCCTGGAATCAGTGATGAAACTAGATTTAAACTTTGTTCTATTCACTTTCTTATAGGACTGTGATGGGGCTTCTTTCACTTTAAGAAAGATTAATGTTTACATTGAGCAAACCTTAATGTCATTTTATTCAAATTCACATTATTAGCACTTTGGTGCTTTTTCTAAAGCTTGCTTACTGTTTCTTTTAAAAGTTTTAAACTATGTTTCAGTCCTTGCTGGATAGTACCTATAAGTTCTTTGACTGGTTAAAAGATATATTACTAATCTTCACTGAAGTTTTTGTGAAACAATCAAATTTTTTTAGGTTATAAAAAAGGAAGCAGCAACAAATAGAGGAAATTACATCAGGAAAATTTACATTTCTGCTGAGTGTCTTCTGAAAACTTTTGAAATATGACAGTGGGCTGTTTTTATCCATACCAAATTCTATTTATATTTTTAATTGTTCTCCAGAAATTTGCGTCTAAGATAAAGTGATGACTATCATTAGGCTTTTGGAGGTATTCACAGATTTGAATTTTTAAAAACATCCTCATGTAAAATACCCCAAAGATTGACTGTACAACCAAATGGAAATGTTTAGTCTTCCCATAAGTCAGAGTTGATTCAATCTTAATTGAGACATACCATGAAATACTGCCTGTTGATATGTGTAGGATTTTAAATCATGTGAAATATACCTGACATTCTTGGAAGGAGCCAGAACCATGGAGAAAAATCTCATTTGTCTTAAAAGGCAAACTAATCATCTTCCAGAAAGACATGTCAGTGTTCCTTAACAAAAAGGGGTAACATTGTTTTGTGAAATTTTTGGAGTTCTAAGAAAACAGTTTTTTAAATGCCGCCTCTGAGACAATTCGAGTTAACAAGTAACTAGCAGTAAATCACTAACATTAGGAAATGTGAATACTTACTTCAGGTGTTAGATTTCACTAGGAATAAAGGAAAAGTATTAGGTAAACCAGTGTATTCTCTAAGGTGCAAGATGATTTTATAATTTCATGTGTATGTATAGTAACCTTAAATTTGTTAAAAAAAGTTAAAAACAGGAAACTAAATCTTGGTCTTGAATTACGTAGATAGAGACTTACAAACATTTTTGACTAAGATGTGCCAGCTTTTTATTGTATGTATCTGAGTTATCTTCCCAGGTGAGATGAAATGATCTTCAAGAGATTCACTTAGAGAATTTGTTTTGCAAATAGCAGTTAGGTAATACAGTAACTAAATTAATTGTTTTTAGGGCACTTTGCATAAATACTAATTATTTTGGGATATATTTTTATAGTTAAATTTACTTTTAACTATTTTAAACTATTTTTATTGGAAACTGAATTTTTTTTTAATTTGGGGAAAAGGTAATGGCAATTGCATTAAGACTTCAAAATCTCACATGGAGGCATTTGAGCATCATAAACATGACAGTTTAAACATGGCACTTGTAAAATAGGGGATCGTTTTTTGGTACATCAACAAAAAGTAGTCTAATTTAGATGTACATGTACACTAGGTTTCTGTGGTCTGATTGGGACCTTAAGAATTGAGTACCAGTCCTGGTTTTAAAAATTAAAAATAGAGATGTTTAGAGAATGCAGTTGGAATTTTGTTTTGTAAATGAATTCCTAATGACTCAAGATATTTGCAGGTTATTTTTTATTAAACTTAACTATTGCATTTTATATCTCTCAACTCAAATTTGTTTAAATGTGGCTGAGTAAAGGACATTTAACTTCAGCGTAAATACTTGTTAGAATTAACATTTCTACCTATATGTGAATATTTGCATTTGTGTGTAAGATATGTACAGAGTAGGTACTCTTTCCCTTTTGGATTTTGGTAAGAAGTAATGTTGAACTCTAGGATTCAGAGCTTTGAATTGCCAACAAAACTGTGTCCAAATGGATTGTGTATTTCCTCTTTATAAATAAAGAACATTGTATATCATTTAAGGTTTTGTTGAAGACTAAGGTGGTTATTAAGAATTTCCATTTTAATAATGTGTTGTAAGAGTGATTTAGAGACTGCGGGAGTTTTGTCCCTGCCCTTAGATGGACCCAGACAGCTTTGTGTTTTTGTGTACGTGCCTGATTTCTGTACTTCATTGTCTCCTGTTATAAGTTGCTGTACTTTTGTGAGAGAGCTCTTTCTGCATGTTCTTTACCTTTTTTTTTTTTTAAACCAGTTAGCCATTTTTAATATTTTAGGGACCTAGAAATCAGGTTACTGAGCTTGTTAGGATTTTGATTTAAGAGCATTTGGAACTCTGAGTATGGATTTTTCTATACATAAAATACATGAATTTTTAATGCTTTTATATGACTTTTGTTGACTTATTTGGGCCATCTGTGCTTGCTCATGTATTTGACATTTTCCAAATAATGCTGAGCAAATTAAACTGGTAAAGGAAGTATTGGTTTGTAGGGGTTTGGACTGCATATTCACATGGCTCTATATTCCTTGTTTTTTATATATCTATCTCTGTTACCTTAAGTTTATAGACTTCAAGTTAACTCCATTGAACTTTACATACCTCTGCCAGTAGAATGTGTACTATTATCCCATTTTACAGACGATGTACACAAGACTTAGAATTGCCTAGGATTACATAGCTGTGAAGAATTGAAACCATTTTTCAAATACATTTTTTTAAATAGGTTTGGTAGTTTTTTCTCTGGGTCTAGGTCAGATTTTTGCTCTTGGTTAGAAACTACACTTATAAAATGTGTTAGAAAGTATTAGGTAGACTTTTCAAAGAGTAAAATAATTTTAAAATTTTGGTGATACTGCTACTTTTGAAACTAGTATCAATACTTATCAATACTAGATGATGTCAGTTTGCTTTTTGCTGTAGAGATTCTGGTGTGAAATTTGGCTCCCAGCACTGGGTACTATAGAAGAGTATATTGGATTGAACTTTTTTAGTCTTAGAAAACTGAATCATAGTAGTTACATTTGAGTTGTAAATAGTTTTAAAAAGACTTCAATATTTATTTGATCATGATGCTATTTTCTGAAGTGAAAACTTGGCTTTTGTCTAATATGAATGGGATTGAGTTTTGGATAAAAATTGGATTTCTTTGTTGCTGTCATATTAGTGATTTTTTTTTTTTTTTTTTTTTTTTTGAGACGGAGTCTCACGCTGTTACCCAGGCTGGAGTGCAGTGGCGCGATCTCGGCTCACTGCAAGCTCCGCCTCCCGGGTTCCCGCCATTCTCCTGCCTCAGCCTCCTGAGTAGCTGGGACTACAGGCGCCCGCCACTGCGCCCGGCTAATTTTTTTTTTTTTTGTATTTTTAGTAGAGACGGGGTTTCACTGTGGTCTCGATCTCCTGACCTTGTGATCCGCCCGCCTCGGCCTCCCAAAGTGCTGGGATTACAGGCTTGAGCCACCGCGCCCGGCCTAGTGATTTTTTTTTCTTTTTTGATTATAGAAACGTATACTCTTAATTGGGAAAAAAATCACAGGGCCTAACTGTAGTATTTAGTTTAATTTTCACTACTGTTTAATTTGAATTTAGAAGCATGATGTGTTCGATACTGTTTTTGAAGTTACTGTTGTAGTGTGTGTATTTAGTGATAAATTGTGTCTAAAGCCATGGTGTTTTGATTCCATTGAAACATTTTTAAGTAGATTATATTTTAGTGAGCAACTCTTTAAGGCAGAGCACTCAATCGGTGTCATTGAGCAAAACTATTAATGCTTATTTATACTTCTTCAATTAAGCTGCTTTTCGGTAATTATTCATAAAGTCACTGCTTTTTTCAGAAGAATTAAACTCACTAGTAGTTAGAAACGTGGAATTTAGCATATATGATTTTATGTGCATATTGAGATTGTAGTGCCCCTTGCTAAATTGATGTGGATCTATAATTGTAAGGAAGCTTATTACTTTATGGTCTAATATCCAGCACAAAACATGTAAATAAAATAAATAGCATGTTGTCTTTATCTTCAAAGGCATTATATTGTACTTCTAGCAAGTGCACCAACAGAAAAACAACGCCTAGAATGGTGAGTATAAGAATAGACTTTACAGAAAAAGCAAACTTCAGAATGAATCACATAGCCACTGAACACAGTAGGAGATGGGAGGAAGTCCTTAAAACTTCTAGTTTGGTTTGATTTGTTCACAAATGGAGCTGCTTTACTGTGTGTAGTGAAAACATAGAAATCAGGGGATCCATATGCAACTTATTTTTTTGTTTGCTTTTTAGAGATCCATGCATCATTTCTTAATTGTATATTTAAATTGCACTTATAGCTTGTTTTTCTTAAAATTTCTGTGGGGAGAACTTTTGCAGCCTTGCTGGTGTGAATGGAGTGTTTCTTGGCTCTTTTTTCCCTGTTGTTTGGCAATTTGGGGTAGAACATAAGGCTTCTGGTTTTATTTGTGGGAGTTCAGCCAGTTGAAATGCCCTGGTATGTGCATTTTTTTATTTATTTTTAAGTTAACCAAAACTCTTTGTTAATACTAAGTGACATTTGTTCAGGGTGGGCTTGGTGGAATCAAAAATCCGAATCCTGGTTGGAAGCTTGGAGAAGAATGAATTTATTACACTGGCTCATGTGAATCCCCAGTCATTTCCAGCACCCAAAGAAAATCCCGACAAGTAAGCCCTTTTCTAATTTAATTTCTTCTTCCCATTTCCAATTTTTATTCATAGAAGCTTTTACAGGCAATTTTTATAACCAGTATCACTATTCTGTTGACTACATATGGCTAATAGACAATTTAGAACTTGTAACTTAGTTTTTCTGATCAGAAACATTGAAAAGAAAGACTGTTTTATGAGAAAAATCAGCACACATTTTTTTTCCTGATATTCTTCCAGTGATGAGGTGCCTATTAGCTAGAGTTCACATTCTACAGTTTTCCGTTAATACTGTCTTTACCATTCCTTCTTAATATTTTCTTCTCCTGTTTTGTGCAGTAGTTGTCAGAACAGCTGGTATACCATACATCAGTCTTTGCTTTTTATCTTAATTTTTTGTTAAAAGGGAACAAACATTTTGATATGAACTTATAAAAATCTGATTTATGCTTGATTCTGAACTGTTGAGAAGCTAACGTACGTAATAGCAGAGTCAGTTTGCCTTTTTAGAGGTCTTTTATTTATATAGGTTAGTTGCTGATTTGATTGTTTGCTGTTAATATGAGACTAGACTATACTTTGTTGCATTGGAGAGTTGGAGAGTACTAGTAATAAGCTTATTTTAAAAAATAAAGCAGCATTAAAAAAAGATAAGTGGAAGGATCATTAAATTTGTGTTACACAGTATTCTTAATGATTATATAGATGTTTTTAATTTTGTAATTATATGATAAGAGTTTTTTTACATTTTGTGGTAATTCTGATCTTAATTATTACAAGACTGTTTGATGTTCCATTCAGTAGATACACTGTTAAATGTTCAAAAGTAGCTAAATCACAAATTACTCCTGGTATTATGCTTCTGTTCATGTGGCCTTTTAAAGTGAATTTTTGAAGTTTAAGAAATAGCTGTTAAGTTCTAGTTAAATTTCTGTATTTAGAAAATCCTTTTTTTCCCAGACTTTCTAAAAAGTCTTTTTCCTTCATTAGTTTAAAGATAATTTTTCTTTGATTTCAGTGGATTTGGTTCTTTAGAATCATCATTAAGGACATTGACTATCAATGTACAGTTAATAAGACTGTATTTCTCCTGGATCTCTGTTTATGTTGTAGTAGGAATATAGAGGACAGGTGTCGGTGAGAACTTTGCATTTTGATGGAGCTTGGGCTTAGAACTTTTAGTTTGCTCATACATTTGTATTACAAGTTTTTCCATGTCTCAGATTGTCAGCCACATTGATAGCTACGTTTTCATGAAATCCAGATAAACTATGGTAATGCTTTTCTTTGCAGGGAAGAATTTCGCACGATGTGGGTGATTGGGTTAGTGTTTAAAAAAACAGAAAACTCTGAAAACCTCAGTGTTGATCTCACCTATGATATTCAGTCTTTCACAGATACAGGTATGTCTTTACTTGGATAATCAAAACACTTCAGTTCTTGCATATTTGAAATTGTCTTGATGCACACCATAGTGATATTTACAATAATTATTGAAATTACTTGCGAATATTGAACTGTCATCAGAATAATGGTTTTGTATTAGTCTAATACAGATTGAGTATTCCTTATCCGCAATGCTTGGGACCAGAAGTGTTTAGGATTTTTTTCAGATTTTGGAATATTTACATTACACTTACCAGTTGAGCATCCCTAGTCTGAAAATAGGAAATTTGAATACTTCAATGAGCATTTCCTTTAAGTGGCATGTTGGCACTCACAAATTTTTGCATTTTGTAGAAGTTTCAGTTTCAGATTTTTGGATTAGTGATACTCAACCTGTATATACATGATTTTTCGCTTTTGTGGCAACCTTAAAGTTAAGTAGAACCATTCCAAACTTGACTTCTCCATAATTTCCTAAAAAATGGGAAACAACTTGAATATATGGTTGTCTAGACTGAATCTGTGTCTGATTGCCTTCATCATCTTGAACCTGAGAAATCAATGAAGTGTAACTTGTGATGACCTGGAGAAATTTTCCTACTATGTCTCAAATACAGATTCAAATGTTAATGCATAGGTGGGAAATAGGCTGATTAAGTGTAGATTTCAGATTGACCTGTACTCTAAGATGAAAGGTAGTTCATTTTAACTAAAGACCAAATGGTGGATGTAGTTGAGAGAATGAGTCTATATGTAGGTGCACAACTTTTCATGGGAATGGCGAATACTACACATAGGGACAACTGCACATCTACTTTAAGGACTAATCCTTTTCTCTCTCAGACACTGTCCTTCTCTCTCCCATTAAAAAAAATCTAAATGGCATTTTTATTCACGATGAGGAGTTTTCCCTGGAGAACATATAGACTTAAAATTAAGAATTTTTTTACCTAGTTACAGGAGAGAAAAAAATTAGTGCCAGTTTGTTAAAAAGTCAGTATCATGCACTAACTGTGATACAAAGGAGAAAATAAAAGGAAAAGAATATGTATTTCAATATGTCACTGCTCAGATACAATGACGCTAGAAGATAACTTAAGTGTCAAGTGATTACACTTTATGTGGATTCGCTAGCAGTGTGACATCTATAAATTCTGATCAATACCGGTGTTGTCTGTGGTGATTCAGGTATCACCAGCAGCGTTAGCATTGGTGACCTTGTAAGAGTGAAAGTTGCAAATAAAAAGAGATCTAATTTTGATATGCTTGGTGGTAGTTGTATTCCTGGAAATTGCAAATTAAAATACTCTGTTTTTTGTTTGTTTTTTTTCTTGTTTTTTATTTTAAATACTCCATTTTTAAAATGTAGAATTGAAGTGATTTCTTGTTTAAATAATTGCTAAGTAGGTTTTTTGTCTTAGGAATGTAGGAAGGACATGGTATAATTCTGTGTTGGGTAGAACTGTCCATGTTGAAGGATATATATATATATATATATATATGTTTCTAGCCATAGTACCTTTTAATCAATACAACAACAAAAAGACCTCTACAGATTTTTAGAATGTCGTATGTAGGGTGATACTCCACCTGCTGAACACCACAGAAGTATTTTTTCCTGAAGTAAAAATTCTGATGTTAACTTACTTATGAACTAGTAAGTCACGGATACCTACCTGGATTAGAAATTTGTTCTGTATGTTGCGTTCAAATTAAGATGTTTATCAAAGATTACACTAATGAACCATCAAGATTTTCAAGGATGTTTGAGATATTTTGGGAAGGAAAATTTAGTTGTCCTGTATATTGAAACACTTTAATCCAATACTTTATGGGATTTTAAAAGAAAATAGATTTCACATATTCAGCACACAAATGTTCACTCCCAACCCCTACCAGTTTCTTTTCAAGTAATTTTGGTTGTTCATCCTAGACACCTTGGAATCAGTCTTTGACCCTACTCCATGTTAATCCATTATAAAATCTTTTTGCTTCCTCTTTCAGAATATATTGAAGTTTCTGCTACTTAGTACTAATCCCACTGTTTTCACCCTAAGTCCTAGCCACTATAGTGCTGTTGGATCACTGTCATTGCCAAAACTTTCTCTTTTGCCCTCGCGCCTTCAGCTGTTCTTACCTAGAGTCCAAATGATATTTTTAAGCCAGATCATGTCTTGCCTGCTTAAAAGCTTTGAGTATCTGAGTATCTACTCAGAATAAAAGTCCAAGTCCTTACTGTGGTTTGTAAACTTCTGCCTGATCTGCCCTTTTCATTATGTCTGTGACCTTACCTCCTATTATAAGTTCACAATCCTTTATTTGTAAGTTTTGGAGCCAGAAAGGTAATACAGTTAGTAATATACCCATTGAGGCCTGGAGCGGTATTTGGTACTGAAAGACAGTATCATTTCTGCAGGGAACCATTGATACTCACATGGAGCAAAAGATAAAGACCAAATAGCCACAGCCACAAGTAGTTCAGAACAGGGTTTGTTACTAGATGAATTTTGTTTCCTATCTTAGAAAAACTTGTGTGTTGGGAGTTTTTAGGATTTTAGAGTTGCACATAAGGGATTATGGATTTCTACTTGTCATCTTCTCCATTGGCATTTTTGTTGTTTCTCAAATGTTCCAGGCATTTTCTCCTGCTTAGGGCATTTTGTTCTTGATGTTTGCTCTCTCTGGAATGCTATTTCACCAGGTACTCTCAGCTTACATCCTCATGTTCATTTAAATCTTCAGTCAGATGTCAACTCAGTTTCCAGGCTGAGCTTCCTATCCTACTCCTTGTGTGGTTTTTCTCAGTAATACTTATCATCATCTGACATGGACTGTGGTTTAGGTTTTATTTTTTTCTTGTTTATTCTATTCTCCCTACTGTAATGTAGACCCTTTGAGGCTACATTGGTCTTTGTTCACTGCTTATCTCCAGTGTCTAGAACAGTACGAATCAAGTATAGATGTTTCATAAATATGTTTTGTATGACCGACTTTTACCTTTTGGGGCCCTCTGGATCTAAATAATTTGAATTTATTTAATTGTAGCATTTTCTTTTTGTACCTGTGACCTCTATTATTTAAGTTATTACTATATATAGAAAGTATGTCATTACTTAGTTTTATCTTGCAGATTCTTGTAAAGGTACCTATAGGTATAGTTTAATAAGTTTGACTTATTTTACAGCATGTGTTACATACTTGGGTAAAGTTTTAAACAATAGTACTGGTAGCATAAAAGGATATGAGTTTAAGAAACCCTTTTCCCCTCATTTCTGCCATTTCTTAAAGAGTTACTCTTTAGAGTTACTACTTTAAGAGCTATTTAAAGAGTTACTACACTGGAAGAATTAATACATTTTGTGCTTTTATTCAGCGCATCTTGTGGTAAAAGGAGTTTACTCAGGCAATGAATTATGTCAGATTAGGAATAGGTCTTAACTGATTTACAGGTATGCAGTATTGATGGAAAAAGGATCCCTACTTAGAATAGTTTCTCTGGAGTGAGTTTAACTGCCTTTATTAAAATGTTTCTATTTCTTGTAACAATTTCCTAATTGTATAGTTTATAGGCAAGCAATAAACAGCAAGATGTTTGAGGTGGATATGAAAATTGCTGCAATGCATGTAAAAAGAAAGCAACTCCATCAACTACTACCTAATCATGTGCTTCAGAAAAAGAAAAAGGTAAATTTAGAAAGTACTTACAAAAGCATTACTAACATAATGTTTTATGCATCTGGACTATCATTATTTCAGAATTTAGGCTCAGTTAATAAGTCATATTTGAAATAGATGACAGCTTTTTAAGAATCTGTTTCATGGGTTTCATGGAGCAGTTTCATTATGTGAAATCTGACTCTAATCAGTTTTCTTGCACACAGTTGCTTTAGATTTTAGAAGGATTAGTAGTGATGCTTCATATCCTTACTTTGTATATACCCATATTCTCTTTAAGTACTTTTTATTCTTATTCATTAAAAAATCCCACATCAGTATTTAATTTTCTTTCCTTTAAAAAGTAAACTCAATTAAATTAGTAAGGAAATATGTGGGTCAAGTAAATTATGTGAGACTTTTAAAAAATGAAAATCGCTTTTTTGGATGAATGTGAGAAATATAACATGTATATTATTTAAAAACCAAAAGTTGCTGAGTATAAAGGAGGTCATGAACAGAGGTCACTGAGTTAATATTTTGCATTACATTTTTCTAGTGTTAGTGCTTCTTTTGAATAACTTAGAGCTATTTTTTCCTTATTTGAACTTTAGTGAGCATATTGGAATTTTAGTGCACAGATACAAATTACATTTTTCTTTAGGTGATTTCAAAAATAGATGGTTTATTCTTATAATGGAATATTTCACAGTATGTAGCAGTGAAAATAAATGAACTACAACTGCGTATACTAATATGTTGAATAAAAAAGCACACGTATGTGTGTCTCACTTGATACTTCCATATAAAGATTACAAGTTTAAAAACTTAAAAAACAATGTATTTAGGAGAGAATATGAAATAAAAGTATATATTACAGAATGATAACCACTGCATTCAGGAAGATGGCTGGTTGTCTGGGATTGGGGTTGGGAGGAAAGGAATGAAATTAATACACAGAAGACTTTAATCTTATAATGTTTTGTTTCTTAAAACAGAATATATTGTAATACAAAAGCATTGAAGTTAATTAAAGGCAAGGACTCTGGAGTGGACTGCCTTGTTCAAATTCAGGCTCTACTGTTTCCTGCCTGTGAAATTTGAGCAAGTTACATGGCAAACATCTTGTTCTTGATTTGTCTCATCTCTAAAATTGTGGCAGTATTTTTACCTATTTTATTAGGTATTTCATGAGGATTAAATGAGCCAATACATGTAAAGGGTGGTTTAGACTAGCTCCTGGCATATAATAAATGCTCATATTGGCTTTTGTTATCACATAACATCATTATTATTCACAACTTGGGGATAGGTAGATAAATGAGGAGGGGTGTAAAATCAGTTTTTAAGGCTTAAACGTGATGTTATTTTAAAATGTTTTATTCTTAAACTAATGGTTTACTAAAAATTTAGTTAACTAGATAAAAATTGACAAACATGTACTATTCTCAGTGTACTATTTATACACAGACTGTTCAGTGCATGTTAACATATTTATTGTAAAATTTTCCATCAAACAGTTTTATTTTAAAACTAAAGTATCTCAGCTAGAGATTAGCCTCAGGAAAACAAACCTAAAATATCAAGTTAAACATTTGCTTTCTAATTGTCCTTTAGCGTTGTATTATTAAGGGGTTAAATCAATTGTACTTAAATGTAAATTTATCACATACAAAAAATATAAACACTTTGGACTCAGGAATGGTGGCTCAAGCTTGTAATCCCAGTGACTTGTGAGGCTGAGGTAGGAGGATCCTTTGAGGCTGGGAGTTCAAGACCATCCTGGGCAACACAGCAAGACTCCGTCTCTAAAAAAAAATTTTAATTAGCCGGGTATGGTGGCATGCGTCTTACAATCCTAGCTACTCGAGAGGCTGAGGTGGGAAGATCACGTGTGCCCAGTAGTTCAAGGCTGCAGTGAACTTATGATTGTGTCATTGCACTTCAGTCTGAGTGACAGAACGAGACTCTGTCTCTTACAAAATAATAATTTTTTTAAAAAAGTATATAAAGATTTTATGTTTTCAGAAGTGAAAGTAGATTATGTTCTTTAGAACTTTGCTATTTCTTATTAATATTTAATTCATAATCAAATAGCTATTAACAGCTATTTATAAACAGATAATTAGATTTCTCAGAATCCTATATTCAGATTTCCTTTTTAAGTTCTATTTCCATGACAGTACTGATAGTTGGAACCATCCTATGTAAATTTTAAGTAAATTTGAATATAAGATGTTTTATTATTTCTTAAGGTATTATTTCTTTAAATATAGTCATCTAGAATATAAAGAGAATCATTAATGATTGGAAATTTGTTTTTTAGTCCAAAAATTCTATCAGATGAAGTAACTATAATTTCACAGCAAACCTACTTTTAACATTTTATTTATACACAGACTGTTCAGTGCATGTTACCACATACAGATTTTTAAAAGGTTTTTGATGAAACTTGCTATTTTGTGACCTGCCTTTTTTTGTGTTAACATATCGTGACCATCTATCCAAATTATATTTTTAGTGGCTGTTTAATATCTCTTTATCTAGCTACAGTATGATTACATCTACCCTGTATTTGAGATCATTTAGAGTATTTCTAAGTTTGCATTAGTAAAATAGCACTTTCTTGCCTAGTAAGTAACAAGTGTCTAGGAGTCAAGATCTATGAATGTTTTGTTTGGACTCTTATAAATAGCTTCCTTTTATTAACTGCTATTTGCATAACACTGTACCAGTCCTTTTTATATTTAATGTTCCAGCAACCCATGGGTATTGTCTTTTAATAGCAGAAACTGAGGAGTTAAGAACCTTGCCCTGGGTCATGTAGTATGAACTGTGAATTGGACCTAAGTCTGACTGCAAAGTATGTGTGTATGTTTCTTTCTGTAGTATGTTCTTTGTTTTATTTTTTTTATTAAAAATTATGATAGAATATTTATGACTCTTTGGCTTTGAGGTCTCTTGCTACCAAACTTGATCTGGATATAGAAGCAAACAAAGCAAAGTAGCTTAATGCTGTTTTGTGTTTAGACTAACCAGTTAAACTTTCACAATTTATCCCCAACGGTGGCCTGTTAACTCACAGCTGTTTGGTCACTTAGGGAGGCAGGTAACTGTAGAACTCAATATAATTTACTTAGTGAATAAATCCTCATATCTAGGGGAGAGTAAGATTGGTAGCATTGTTGAATAGTAAGAGATGCTCATTTATAATATTAGGTACTTTTATTTCACAACTGACTTCATAAGCAAATGGCGTTACTCTCTCTTCCTCTCCTTTCCACCATATCTCACCTTCCCCATTTGATCAATTTTCATTCATGTACATAAGTGATATGTCTAGTGCTAAATCAAAGATAAGAATATTTTGTTATTTGGGGAACTAGAAAGCACAGAATGCAGGCACATATATAAGAAATGTGTTTTTGTCAACAGTATAAATTATTGTCATTAAAATGTTTGTGTAGGTAAGTGAACCCAGGCTAAACATTCTGGAAAAAAAAAATGAACCTGAATGTA